>NC_036842.1:48902869-49208676 GCF_002910315.2 Salvelinus sp. IW2-2015
GAAGCCTCAATGATCTAAGCCTCAATGATCTAAGCCTCAATGATCTAAGCCTACAATGATCTAAGCCTGCAATTGCAATAACTACGATAGCCAATAAATCTAATGAGTTCTCTTGAAGCGCAGTGTCAAGTGGATCTAAGCCTCGTCTAAGATCGACTAACTAAGTCGCCAGTCCAACAATGATGCTGAAGCCTGCAATGATCTAATAGCCTGCCAATGATCTGAGGAGAGTCACGGATCCAACCCTGAGGTATTGCTCGACCCTCATCTACTGTCATAGCAGCCCTCCTGTCGCCCGTGCCCCTGTGTTGAACGAGAAAATACAGAGACCACTCTTGTGGCCACGTTTTAATGTTTTAGCCCATAAAGCGCTTTCAGTAAGCCCCTGAGTGAATGAGCCTTTGTGAATGGTTAATCTAGGAAACAAAGCTGCGGTCTTACGGAGCCACCCGTTGTTGTGTGGCGATGGAGGGTCAGCTCTCCCACCCTCGATGCCTAATGAAGTGGCCCAATGACAGCCCAATATCTAGCTCCTGACACATTATATGGGTGTTCCTTTGCCAAGAGAGGTGGAGATTCAGGAAGACAGCGGTCGTCAGTGAATGCAGCGACAGCGTGACCACTAATCGAGATATGCGATAAAATCTACAACACAGAAACTCTTGGAACGTAAACTCACTCTATATTACCATAAATCTTCTTGTGCACGTACATGCTTCAGACCAGTGGGCTCGAATTGTGTGGCACATTAGTTGGGGCGCTTAAGCCGTTTGCCAGCGTATTCTGCATTGTGTCCCACCACCCGCCAACCCTCTTTTTTAAAGCTTCTGCTACTCTCTTGTTATCATATAACCATAGTCACTTTAATGACCCGATACCGTTACTCGATTGATGTTGATGCCCCTATGACGACCAGCCCTTTCCCAATACAACATGCCCACCATTAAACAGCCATGAGCCTAAGGCCCTCCCCGTCATGTGGAGTTACCTAAATATATGCCTGTGTGCTACTGGTCACAAAACCGACTCAGGAAGGCCACCGTAATCAATATAACCAGAAGACAACGTGATTACGAGAAATAAATGTGCGGGTAAACTTTCGTAAATGACCCGTAATCTAAGAGCTTTATATATATTTATTAAGTAAAGTAGCACACTAAGAGCCAGTGTATACATAAATGTGAGATCGAGTGTGTATCTAATTCTATGTCACCTACACCTAGGTGCGAGTGCTATAAGTGAGTGTGTGGCGAAAATGCGCAAAGATGATGATGCGATCACAGAACAGTGTTAAACTGGATGAGGATAGTGTGCGTTGAAAGGATGCTAAAGTCTACCGAAAACACATATACCACATTGCCGAGTAAGCCCCACCTTGACGACCTGACAACACAACGAATCTAATCTGCTACCCAAGGTCGTAAGCAAAGATAGAGAGAGCCACCCGAGTGATCACGTCACCCGTACCCACGAACGCAAGATCGAGAGAGTTGGGTACGATTGTGAGCCTCCTCCCCACATCTCTATGTCTCTAGAACGAGAACCCCTACCTACAGTTGGACGAGACCCACCCAGGTGTTTCCCATGTAGGCAGCTGACAGGCGGGAACCCCTCCCAAACTCGCTGCGCAGCACCGCGTGTCCTAGTTGAGAGTGAAGTTCAGAAGTTAATTACTATAGGCACAAACACTGAGATTTGATCTAAAAAAGCGAATGTATAGAAATTATTCAGCCAAAGAATTGAACAGTGAGTGGGCGAAGCTGATCGTGCTGTCGCTCGATTCAACATACGCTCGTGTTGTTTTCAACTCGTCACTCTTGACATCTGTTGTGACTATATTTTCATATTTCTTACTTACTTTCCTTACCTTTGTCATAACGCCATCATCCACAACATTGACTAACCAGAAATTATAATGCCCCTCATGTTAACTCTGTTCCTAATACAGTGCCCAGGCGCGTGTTAGACGTCACGCTATTGTTGTGCACTGTTACGACGTATGTTATACGTGCCGGCACTCGTGAACTCGAGCCTGTTGTATTCGTGCCCGCCGTGTCACGGACAAATAAATACTCAGCTATCGCGTTAACAGATCCGCCTCCATCTTAGTTCGTAGAACTGTTGTGTGAAGTTGATCGGGAGATCATTCTAATTGTCACGTGAATGGAGGATGATCAGTTTCAGCCACCCAGCCACTCACGCGGAGCGCTTTTAATATCCATGCGTGAGATTTTTGACGCTACGGGCATGCACGCAGCGATCTGTGATCCGTCAACGTGTGCACACTGCCCTATCCCAATCGCGACAAGAGGATACTTACGTGAAGTGGACTTCTCTAGTCTATTCTGCGACATCTTAGCTCGTCATGTTGGCGTATCCTTCAATTCACACTCTATGAGTGTTTTGCCCGCGGTCCGTTCCAAGCGCATACTAAAACTCAGGGCCCTGGTCGAACCCACCCTGTGCAATTATGTCCTGGACTTCCTGATTGGGCCCCTACCCCCAATTGTTGAATTGTAGATAAACAACACCTCTGCAACGCTGGTCCTCAACACGGGGGCCCCACAAAAGGTGTGTGCTCAGCCCCCCTCCTGCACTCCCTGTTCACGATGACCGCGGTGGTCCCGCACGCGACAAGTTTAGCTGATGATACAACATTGGTAGGACCTGATTCCAACAATTGACAAGACAGGGAGGAGGAGGTAGGCGCCCTGGCAGAGTTGGTGGCCAGGAAATAACCTCTCCCTCCTCCCTCAACATCAACCAAAATGAAGCAGCTGATTGTTGGGACTACAGGTGCAACAGCAGAGAAGAGCAGGTCCCCATACACAGTGGAGAGGGTGAAAAGCTTCAATTCCTTGAGCGGCACAATCACTGACAACCTGAAATAGTCCATCCACACAAAACAGGAGGCTGAAGGAAATTTGGCCTGCCCTTGACCCTCACGAAACTTCTTAACAGATGCAGCCCATTGAGAGCATCAGTGTTGGGGCCTGTATCACCGCCCTGGTACGGCAACTGCACTGTCTCAAACCACAGGGCTCTCCAGAGGGTGATGTGGTCAGCTCCCAACCCGTCACCGGGGCACCACTGCCTGCCCTCCAGGACATCTACAGCACCCGGTTGTCACAGGAAGGCCAGACGATCATCAAGACCTCAGCCTCCTGGAAGCCACGGTCTGTTCACCCCGCAACCATCTAGAAGGCAGAGACAGTTTACAGGTGCCATCAAAGCTGAGGCCTGATGAGACCTGAAAACAGCTTCTATTCTCCAGGCCATCAGACTTTTAAATAGCCACCACTAAGCCGGCCTCCTCCCCAGCCATCCTGCCGCTGAACTTAGTCATTGTTACCAGCCGTTACCACCCAGTTACTCTACCCTGCCACCATTTAGAAACTGCTTCCCTATGTACATAGTCATTGAAACACTGGTCACTTTAATTTGTGTTTAAAATACTGGGGTTTAACCCACCTCATATGTATAACTGTATTCAGTCAAGCTCATCCTATATTACTACTGCTGACACACCTTTTTATTTTCATTACTGTCTACACGTCTATACACACCATTATATACATATACACTGAGTGTACAAAACATTAATAACATCTTCCTAAATTATTGAAGTTACCTCCTTTTGATCGGTATAAACGCTACAAGGTAACGAAAGCGTTCCACAAGAGATGCTGGCAACATGTTGAGATCAAGTTGGCTGGATGTCCTTTTGGGTGGTGAACCATTCTTGATTACACCACTGCGAAACTGGCCACCTACTACCCGTAACCCATTCAAAGGAGCTTAAACTCTTATCGCCCGTTCCACCACTCTGAATGGCACCACATACACAATGGTCCATGTCTCATTGTCTCCAAGGCTTAAAAATCCGTTCTTTAACCCCCCTTCCTTCCTCTACACTGGATTTGAAATAGGTTTAACAGATGACATCAATAAGGGGATTCATACTGTAGCTTTACCCGATTCACGCTGTCAGTCTGTCATGAAAATGTCTTGTCACACTCAGAAGTATATGTATTTATTATCCGCACCCTTCTGACATTGCTCTTTCTGATTTCTTTACTTTATTTCATTTTGGTGAGGGATTTGTGTGTTATGTTTTGTAATTACTTGCCACGTTGGAGCTAGAAACCAAAAGCTGCAACTACCGGTAAAATCTGCAAAAATATGTGTGCGCCGACAATAACAATTTTTTTCAATTCGGAAGGATGGGCCTATCGGTATGCTGTTCCACGACCAAAACACGTCCTAATTTCACCCCCAACTGCATTAATCTGTGATTAATTGAGCTAATTCTTTACGTTCCATTAGTAGGTTCAACAGCAGAGGAGAGAGGAGTCTACGAATCGAGAGGAGAGAGGAGACGTAGATGTAGGGAAGACTACGATAAGTGCGGTGATCAACATTGGTTAGTGTCTCTGATTTTGAGGAATCATACTTAGGTAGCCTTTTCCCAACCTGGGTTTGCGGGTAGTTTATTTTTGCGTGCTGCAGTAATAAAGTTTTAAGACCGTTATACAAAGAGAACTGTGAATGAAGTACAACCATCCGAGAGACGAGAGGGATCTCCTCTTCCCAATGATCTCACTCTCTGCAAGCTCTCCCCTCTGAACAACAGAACACTGGCTTTTATATAGCTTCAGACGGAATGGGTAATTAGAAACAGCTGCGTCTTGACGAGGGGGCGAGGTCAGCTCTCCAATCATCAATTGGGCCCCGACCAATCAGCTGCTTGGGGAGAATTTCAGGAAGCCGTCTTCTGAAACACACACACACTCAAATACAATCTACAACACAGAAACTGGGGAACGTAACATACATATTACCTAAATTGGCCCGACCAACCAGTGCTCCTGCACATTGGCTAACCGGGCTATCTGCATTGTGTCCCACCACCCGCCAACCCCTCTTTTTACGCTTCTGCTACTCTCTGTTCATCATATACGCATAGTCACTTTAACGATACCTACATATACATACTACCTCAATAAGCCTGACAGGTGTCTGTATATAGCCTTGCTACTGTCACGAACCGGCTCAAAGCCCGTAACAAAAGGGAGACAACGTGGAGATAAGGAGTAACAATATATATATTTATTAAGTAAAGTAACTAGGTATAATATACAATGGTGTGTGTAATCAGTAATCAGTAGTGTAAGTGAGTGTTTTGCATGCATGAATGTGATAATGCAGGGTGTTGAAAGATGCTAAAGTAAACAACCAAAAAACCACCAAGAAACACAACAAAATCTATAAAGGTGTCTGCATGGAGAGAGTCTCCTCCATGAATGGGGAAGTGGTGCATTTATCCTATGACAGTGGGCCCAGGTGTTTCCCATGTAGCTGACGACCCTCCCAACTCCGCCCACCGGCATCCTAATAAGGAAACAAGAACAAAGAGAGAATACGGCAGACAGAGTGGGAGGGTCGTCACACTACTCTTTTTTTCAAATGTCTTTTTACTGTTGTTTTATTTCTTTACTTACCTACGCACACACACACACATACCTTTTCTTTGCACTATTGGTTAGAGCCTGTAAGTCAGCATTTCACTGTAAGGTTGTATTCGGCGCACTGTACCTGTTGTATTCGGCGCACGTGACAAATAAACTTTGGTTTGATTTGAGAATCATCTAATTGTGTCACGCCCTGGCCATAGGGAGGCTTTTATTCTCTATTTTGGCTAGGCCAGGGTGTGACTAGGGTGGGCATTCTAGTTTCTTTATTTCTATGTTTTCTATTTCTTTGTGTTTGCCCGGGTGTGGTTCTCAATCAGAGGCAGCTGTCTATCGTTGTCTCTGATTGAGAATCATACTTAGGTAGCCTTTTCCCACCTGGGTTTGTGGGTAGTTGTTTTCTGTATAGTTTTAGTTACCTTATAGAACTGTTCGTTTCTCGCATTGTTATTTTTGTTCTAGTGTTCAGTTTTAAATAAATATCATGAACACGTACCACGCTGCGCTTTGGTCCACTCCTTCTTCATCAGACGAGCGTCACAAATTGGGCAGATTTGGAGTCTAAAGCTACAGGGGATAAATTAGAGTGATATCTGAGAACTCTCTCTCTAACCAATTAATTGTACACAAGTTACTATGTTTTCAGTTTGTCAGTGTGTGATATGGGGGTATGTCAGAATAGAAATTACAAGATGATGTTATAATTCTGTTATTGCATCAAATGGTTGTTTTATMCAACAGAATAAGAGGTTGTTAGAACACTTATCTGTGTGTGTTCTACTGAGAAAGGGCCTCTGGTAGATTAAACACTGACAGAAGATTTACAATGTCTTTTGGGTGATAAAACCTAAAGAGACCGCATTCCATAGCATGAGTTAATGTTTCTGTTCTATAAGGTACCAGGGAGAGATGACTCCAGGGCCAGACCCTGGTCTCTACACAATGAGAACATTTTTTACAGCAGATACTGTCTGCTGTGAATTATAAGTATCTTTCATACTAATCTTAACCTTGTGACTGACCCATTCCATACATATGTTTGTCATGTAGGCTGAAGGGGGTGTATCTTGGCTATAAAAGACCTTTGTACTTTTGTCTCGGTCTCTCAACGAATCATCTGAGGGTGATTCGTCGACCAGCCATCATTAATGTAGAGCACTCAATCGTTTCACTTTACATGTGTGTGTTGTATTGACCTGCTCCCTTATTAATTTTAACGGTACTCCTCTTCTTCTGAGGAGGAGTAGGAAATATCGGACCAATGTGCAGCGTGGTAAGTGTCCATAATTCGATTTTTAATCAATCAAATGAACACGGAACAAAATAACAAACAACCGAAACAGTTCTGTATGGTGAAACAGACACAGAAATTAAACACCCACAACCAAAATGGGGAAAACAGGCTACCTAAGTATGATTCTCAATCAGAGACAATGACAGCTGCCTCTGATTGAGAACCATACCAGGCCAAACACAGAAATAACATAGATATAGATAAAAGAACATAGACTACCCACCCCAACTCACGCCCTGACCAACCTAACACAAAGACATAAAAAAGGAACTAAGGTCAGAACGTGACATRAATAAGTGAATAAAGATTTAGTTTAAGTGTAACTCTGACTTGTGATAAGTTTCTCTCATTTGATAGTAAAGAAATTAACCACCACAGGTATAGAAACGTTTATTTAGACATTAATAAAGAAACTTTTAGAAACATGTTAACACTGCCGTGTTGGTAAGGCTGGTCTCATAGACAAACCTTTTCACTCAGTCCCCCCTTCCAGCATTGTGGAATATCCCGCGCTTACTGTATTTCTATACATTATGGTGGAGATTTTTTTTTGTAATTTAAAAGCACATTTTCAGAAATTTTACACGTTTTGTTGTGGGGTGCAGAGACAATGTTGTAATTTTAAAACTAATTTCCTACAATTATACACATTTTCCCATGTCTTATTTGTGTTCATGTGATATTTGAGTGACTCAAACAAAATCAATGGGGAAGAACCTAGCTAAAAAACGTTAGCTGACATGGGCAAGTTATAAATAGCTCTCTAAGGTATGCAATGACTGACATGACAAGAGGAAAACTGATGATGCACTACCCAATTTCGAAATTCCACCTTGTACAATCTACTATTACAACTTTCAGGAGTAAGTTGAAAGCTGTACTGAGTTCCTAAAAAAATATATTATTTTGGGGGGGTTGTTTTTCTTTTGGTGGTGTGGGGTGGTTGGCGTGCCCCACAGTTTGGGAACCACTGGACTAGACGCAGCATAGTAAACGAAGATCCGAGACACTCAAAGTAGCATATTATGTTACGTTTGGTATGAGGCAAAAATAAAGGAGGGTGGTTGGTCGGGGTGGATGCGCGACCTTATAATGTAAACGCCTAGCAACCCAAAGGTTGCGTGTTTGAATCTCATCATGGACAACTTTAGCGTATTAGCTAATTAGCAACTTTGCAACTACTTATTACTTTTTAGCTACTTTGCAACTAAGTAGCATATTAGCTAACCCTTCCCCTAATCCTTTAACCTAACCTTAACCCTAACTTTAATCCCTAACCCCTAGCCTAGCTAACGTTAGCCACCTAGCTAATGTTAGCGTAGTTGAATGTCATCACGGACAACTTTAGCATCTTAGCTAATTAGCAACTTTGCATCTACTTACTACTTTTTAGCTACTTTGCAACTACTTAGCATGTTAGCTAACCTTTCCCCTAGCTTTAACCCTTTAACCTAACTCCTAACCTTAAATCTAACCCCTGACACCTAGCCCAGCTAAGGTTAGCCACCTAGCTAACGTTAGCCACAACAAATTGGAATTCATAACATAACATATCTATTGCAAATTCTTAACATATTGTACAAATTCCCATAGAAACAAACAGAGCATGGCTTTGTGCCAATGGTTGCACCTTTTACGTTGCAGAAAACCGCTTGACTGTAGCCAAAACCATTCAAAACTAAAGACCTATTTTACCAGAGCTACCTACACTGAACAAAAATATAAACGCAACATGCAACAATTTAAAAGATTTTACTGAGTTAAAGTTCAATATAAGGAAATCAGCCAATTTAAATAAATAAATTAGGCCCTAATCTATAGATTTCACATGACTGGTAATACAGATATGCATCTGTTGGTCACAGATACCTTAAAGTAGATTTGTGTATCAGAAAACCAGTCAGTATCTGGTGTGAACACAATTTGCCTTGTGCAGTGCAACATTTCCTTTGCATTTAATCAGGCTGTTGATTGATCAGAGTTGATCAGGCTGTTGATTGTGGCCTGTGGAATATTGTCCCACTCCTCTTCAATGGCTGTGCGAAGTTGCTGGATATTGTTGGGAACTTGACACGCTGTTGTACATGTCGATCCAGAGCATCCCAAACATGCTCAATGGGTGACATGTCTGGTGAGTATACAGGCCATGGAAAAACGGGGACATTTTCAGCTTCCAGGAATTGTGTACAGATCCTTGTGATGGTGGCAGATGAATGGCACGACAATGGGCCTCAGGATCTCATCACGGAATCTCTGTGCATTCAAATTGCCATCGATAAAATGCAATTGTGTTCGTTGTCCGTAGCTTATGCCTGCCCATACATTTACGCCACCTCCACCATGGGTCACTCTATTCACATTGTTGATATCAGCAAACCGCTCGCCCACGCAACGCCATACACACTGTCTGCCATCTGCCCGGCACAGTTGAAACTGTGAATCATCCGTGAAGAGCACACTTCTCCAGTGTGCCAGTGGCCATTGAAGGTGAGTATTTGCCCTCAGAAGTCGGTTACGATGCTGAACTGCAGTCAGGTCAAGACCCTGGTGATGATGATGATCACGCAGATGAGCTTGATGATCACGCAGATGACATTGCAGAAATTATTTGGTTGTGCTAACACAAAGTTTCATCAGCTGTCCGGGTGGCTGGTCTCAGACGATCCCGCAGGTGATGAAGCCGGATATGGAGGTCGTGGGCTGGCGTGGTTACACTTGGTCTGTGGTTGTGAGGCCGGTTGGACGTACTGCCAAATTCTCTAAAACGACATTGGAGGTGACTCATAGTAGAAAAATTAACATTACATTCTCTGGCATCAGCTCTGGTGGACATTCCTGCAGTTAGCATGCCAATTGCACACTCCCTCAAAACTTGAGACATCTGTTACATTGTGTTGTGTGACAAAACTACACATTTTAGAGTGGCCTTTTATTGTCCCCAGCTCAATGTGGAATGATCATGCTGTTTAATCAGCATGTGCCACACCTGTCAGGTGGATGGATTATCTTGGCAAAGGAGAAAACGCTCACTAACAGGGATGTAAACAAATTTATGCACAAGATTTCAGAGAAATAAGCTTTCTGTTTGATTGGAAAAGGTTTTGGATTTTWATTTTAATTTTATGAAACATGGGACCAACACTTTACATGTTGTGCTTATATTTTTGTTCAGTATACATCTTCTTTCCAGATTCCGGGACTCTCTTAAAGTGGTACACACAAATTAACCATCACGTGCGTGAGAAGCTATCAAAACTATGAACATATTTCAAATAAGCCCTAATCTATAAAAAGCGTTTGTCAAAGAAAATACAGTAGATGGTTTGCTGTATGGATCAGATTAATTGTATATCCCATCAACATTTGCCACAGTTCAAAATGTTTGGGAAACAATGCTATTTAGCCGGCCAGTTTATTAGGTACACCCATCTAGTACCCCCCCCCCCCCTGCCTCCAGAACACCCTGAATTATTTGGGTCGTGGATTATACAAATCGGAAACGTTCCACTGGGATGTTGGTCCATGCTGACGTGATGGCATCACGCAGTTGCTGCAGATTGGACGACGGTACACCACCGCCACCAGGCTGGATGGGTCCATGGATTCATGCTGCTTACGCCAAATCCTGACTCTGCTGTCAGCATGCCACAACAGGAACCGGGATTTGTTTTTTCCACTCCAGTATTGGTGATCACTTGCCCACTTGTTTTTAGCTAATAGGAGTGGAACCCGGTGTGGTTATTTGCTGCAATAGCCCATCAATGACAAGGACCGACGAGTTGTGCGTTCTGAGATGCCGTTCTGCACACCACTGTTGTACTGTGCCGTTATTTGCCTGTTTGTGGCCCGTCTGTTAGTTTGCACGATTCTAGCCATTCTCCTTTGACCACTCTCATCAACGAGCTGTTTTCGCCCACAGGACTGCCGCTGACTGGATGTTTTGTGTTTGTCGCACAATTCTCAGTAAACCCTAGACAGCGATGTGCGTGAAAAGCCAAGGAGGGCGGCTATTTCTGAGATACTGGATCCGGCGCACCTAGCACCGTTGATCATACCACGCTCAAAGTCGCTTAGGTCAATCGGTTTGCCCATTCTAACATTTCCAACAATTCAACAGTAACTGAATCCCTTGATGCCTGTCTGCCTGCTTTATATAGCAAGCCATGACCACGTGACTCACTGTCTGTAGGAGCGATCTATTTTCCTGAATTGGGTGGTGTACCTAATAAACTGTAAGTTGTATATACAAATGAATGTGATATTTGATACTCATTAATTGATTGTACAATGTACACACATTTTATTTCAGTTTGTGAGTGTGTGATATGGGTGTTGGAGGCATGTTTATGTCGATATTATAAAGGTTTTTTTCATACAAACAGTGACAACACTGCCATGTTATGAGCCTTGCTGTTGGAAAACATTGCTTGAGTTCTTACCACTCAAATTAGCCCAATCATGTCGGATTTACGACTTCCCAGTGTCCCATGAGCATGTGAAGCCAGCATGAGCCTTGCCATGATGTTGGAAAACCACTACAGTGTCTGACTTTCGGCTGTCGCAGATGCCCCCTTCCCCGACTTCACTCACAACTTTATTTTTTACAGTCGTCTTAGTAAGGCTTACTGCTCGAACACACATTGGCTGCGTTTAGACAGGCAGAAAACACAGCCTATAACACCTCCTTTGGCTAGAGAACACCCCCAGAGGCAAAAGTTCTGTATAGGCGCATACAAGCCCTTTTTTTTAATCAAAGGATAGGGAGGCAATGTAAAAGACTGCTCAAATAACTCATATATAGACACAATGTCTGAAAGACAATTCATTTTCTGCCCTGCATTTCATTAATTGCAGTTAGTTCCCCTAGAACCCCTTACACAATTCAGTGCGCAGGAAATAATTGTATAATTTCAACAAGGCAACAGGGGAAATCACATTGTTCACCAAACTTTAGACAGGTCTATACAGACAGACTTGTTTTGGATTGGCATTCTGGATAGTTTTATAGACCGTCGGTTACAACAAATAAAACCATTACCACAAAAACAATGTTCTTATATAGATCCATATTTACATACTATAAATGTTTCTCGAACATTTAGTCACTCTAGTCATAATATCATATAAACTGCTATGCTATGCATTTATAATAATCATAGTTTAGTTTATTCATGTTGTACAACATTGGCAGCTAAAAGCTGAATTTCAGTGAAACCTAAATAAACAAATACAATGTAACTACCAATAATATAACAGAAATGTAAATCTAAAATTAATATTTCTAATTTAGCTATCAATAATACACTATAGAACAGAAATGTAAATCTACACTATTTACATGATGTAAATTACATACAGTGCCTTCAGAAAGTATTCACACCCCTGTACGTCCACATTTGGTTGTTACAAAGTGTGATTAAAATGGATATAAATATTATTTTTGGTCAACGATTTATTCAAAATACTCCAATGTCAAAGTGGAAGAAAAATACTAACATTTGTAAATAAAATAAAATAATGGAAAAACAATCACTAATATTTTTACTAGATAATTATTCAACCCCCTGACTCAATACATGTTAGAATCACCTTTGGCAGAGATTACAGCAGTGAATCTTTATGGGTAAGCCTCTAAGAGCATTGCACACCTGGATCGTACAATATTTGCACATTATTCTTTTAGAAATTATTCAAGCTCTGTCAAGTTGGTTGTTGATCGTTGCTAGACAGCCATTTTCAAGTCTTATCCTAGATTTTCAAGCCAATTTATGTCAAAAGCGTAACAAGGCCACTCAGGAACATTCAATGTTGTCATGGTAAGCAACCAGTGTATATTTGACCTTGTGTTTTAAGTTTTTGTCCTGCTGAAAGGTGAATTTGTCTCCCAGTATCTTTTGGAAAGCAGAATGAACCAGGCTTTCCTCTATTATTTCTTTATCCTGAAAAAGTCCCCAGTCCTTAACGATTGCAAGCATACCCATAACATGATGCAGCCACCACTATGCTTGAAAATATGGAGAGTGATACACAGTAATCTGTTGTATTGGATTTGCCCCAAACATAAGACTTCGTATTCAGGACAAAAAGTTAATTACTTTGCCACATTGTTTGCAGTATTACTTGTTGTACATGCTTCCTTCTTTTTACTCTGTCAATTAGGTTAGTATTGTGGAGTAACTATAATGTTGTTGATCCATCCTCTTCAGTTTTGTTCTATCACAGCCATTAAACTCTAACTGTTTTAAAGTCAACATTAGCCTCATGGCGAAGTCCCTGAGTTAGGAAGGACACTTGTATCTTTGTAGTGACTGGGTGTATTGATACACCATCCAAAGTGTAATTAATAACTTCACCATGCTCAAATGGATACTCAATGTCTGCTTTTTATATTTTTACCCATCTACCAATAGGTGCCCTTCTTTGCGAGGCATTGGAAAACCTCCCTTGTCTTTGTGGTTGAATCTGTGTTTGAAATTCACTGCTCGACTGAGGGACCTTACAGATAATTATATTTGTGGGGTACAGAGATGAGTTAGTCATTCAAAAATCATGTGAAACACTATTATTGCACACAGAGTGAGTCCATGCAACTTATTATGTGACTTGTTAAGCACATTTTTACTCCTGAACGTATTTAGGCTTGCCATAACAAAGGGGTTGACTACTTATTGACTCAAGACATTTCAGCTTTTCATTTTTAATACATTTGTGTAGGGCAGTGACAAAAAAAAATCTCTATTGTATCTATTTTAAATTCAGGCTGTAACAAAAGAAAACGTGGAAAAGGTCAAGGGGTGTGAATACTTTCTGAAGGCACTTTAGTTACATAACATTGAATAGCTATACGTTTTATAAAATTGTAACGTAAGTTTGATATGTTCTATATTTCCTATAATAATGGACATCTTCTGGTCTTACCCAGGATGCAGAACAATCACTACATTACTTAGGGTTACCCATTTAACCCTTCCACCAAGGTGCATATTATGCTGTATTTTGTATCTTAACAACCTTCCATGAAGATTTAAGCAGAAACTTCAAATATATCTACTACAATACATCTAATACAAGTACTGCTTCCGAGTGGCGTAGTGATTCACTATAGACCCTGGTTCAATTCCAGGTTAAGGGGTACATAAACTATTAATTATGTAAGTGTATGGGGTGAACATAATTTCATTCTCTGTCACAATGTCTGCCATTTAGTATTTGTGCTTTGGAATATGTTTTGGTTTAAAGCAAGGTAGATCCATTTGAATACTAAATGTGATAGAATATACAGTATAAAGGCCCACATTATACTTCTTGACCAAGGCAAGCATTAAGGGCAGGCCCGCCAATGGTTCTCTCGAATCGGATCCTTTTTTATAGCACAACTAGTTGGTATGTTTTCAAGGAGGGCGGTGTGTTTGAATTCAGAGGACCACTGGTTCGAGCCCAGTAAGGGGACAGGGACAGTGGAAGAAGCGAAGCTGTTAGCAGCATACTGATTGTCGGTTTCACACACTTGGGTTGGTAAAGGCATAGTGCGGATTCAGCACGAGATAGTGCTTGTGGACAACCAGCGTGCATGGTACAGAAACTGTTGACATAGATCAGCACATAGGTGTGTGGATTTAGTTGAGGGTGCTGATGTCAGTCAGGAAAAAATGTTGGACAGTCCTCAAAAGTTCTCCTTGTAGAAGTTGAATCCAAAGTGCTCACACTGGGCCTTGATGAGTTTAGCCAGTGCAGGGGCTCCACAGTAAAACACATGAACCTTCCCTTTCTTCTCCTCTGCCACTTTCTGGAACACCTGCGGTTGATACACGTGAAAGAAGAGTACATTTTCAATGTGCTGTGGTTGGACAGGACCCACAAGCTTGCATGTCACTGAATCACGACTCATTGCATGTTTTTCCTGATCACATAACCTGACCAGGAAAAACTCAGGGCCCTTATAGCCAACAATGAAATAAAGCAGAGTCACCCCATACCGATTTTAGAAATGGTGCATCTCTTCAAGATTAGCTGAAAAATGCTCTATGAGCTTTATAATGGACAGGTACAGATATATACAGAGATATAGTTTGACATCCATACCTTCCCCCACTCTGGCCTCCCTGGCTGTGTGCGGGTGCGAAGGCCAGTGATGGAATCCCTCTTTTCCTTCTTGGCCAGGAGGTCTAGCGCCATCTGCAGGCCGATGGCCTTCATGTCATTCTTGCTGAGGGCAGAGGTCATGTACATGTGCATCTCCAAGAAGCGGCCTGAGGGTTCAAAAATCAATTATTTAAAGTGCATTTAAAATTGTAACCACTTTACAGTAAAAACAGTAATAAGACAGATGAATTAAACAAAAGGCATTTACACATGTACCTTACACAGAGAAACACAGGAGTGGAACAAACTTTAGATTTGACCCCTAAAACACAGTGGTGTTTCTCTTACAGAAGATCTTACTCTTCCTTTCTTTGTCCTCCCTCCATCTCTGTATCTTTCATTCCTCCCTTCTCTCACTTACCCTCTGGCTCTTCGTCAGCCTGATCCATCTCCAGTTTGGTCAGGAGGCTCACGAACCACTCAAATGATTTCTGGTCTCTGTTGATCCAGATAAAGTCAACCTGTAGGAGAACCACAAACAGAGTGTTTAACAAATGTTTACTATAACTAATAATTTCTTAGCCTGGTCCCAGATCTGTTCATGCTGTCTTGCTTACTTGGCCACAGGAGTATGCAAGACTGCACTAACAGACCTGGGACCAGGCTAATAACGACAAGCTTCCAGGCCCAATGGGTATCTGTCATCTGCAGTGGGTCTTACCTTCCTCAGTTTCATCTCACTGTCCTTGATGTTCTCACACCACGAGTAGCTGCAGTTGGGGCAGTTCTGTTTCCTCATGCGATAGCTGAAATAGAAATCAGAAGTAAAAATGCTAAACTCAAAACTTTATTGCCACATCAACCAAAGTTGTTAGGAAATTGACTTACGGCAGAATATGAACATTTTTAGTTATTAATAACCATAGCATCGGGCTAAGCTTTAACAAAAGTAGATATTGGCGCCATAATCATCATTGTAGGATTATAGCTTGCACCATAGCTTGGATTACTTGGGTATTTCATTTGATGTATACTGTAAGACGGTTAGTGCTTCTAAATTCTCTGTGTTTCCGTTCCAGAGCAATCTAGCATGTACTTACTGGTACATGATGCTCTGTAAGATGGAGGCGAAAGGCGTGATCCCAATACCAGCACCGATTAACACAGCGTGTTCAGAGGCAAAGATCTGTCTCGTCGGAGTCCCATATGGCCCGTCCACGAAGCACTGACAGACAGAGATACAGATACTTTTAGGCATTCAGAGTATATTCAAACCTAATGTGAACGTCTAGATAGCTAATAAGAGAATGACATATCATCTTGATGGTGTAACGCTTCATAAGTTGTTATAAGCCTTGATAATGTCTTCAAATAGGGTTAGTAATATGCTATGTATGTCTATGTACAGTATCAACAATTACATGTTACAGAAGCAGGTTGAAGTCAAACTCACTTTGACGTTGCAGAACCTGTGGTTTTCACTAAGCTTGGCTGTGATCTATGTTGGTCGGGAGGAAAAACAGATTAATCATCAGTTATAATAAGTAACAAGATGTTATCATAACGCATTACAACAGTGACCCAGTGACCCAAACTCCTGTACTGTCAGACCAGGGCCCATATTCCTAAAGCGTCTTAGTGTAAAAGTGCTGATATTGGATCAGTCTAGCTTTTTAGATAAAAATAAATAAAATTATGTGGACATGGGGGACCTGGGCTCGTATTCTTAAAGCCTCTCAGAGTAGGAGTGCTGATCTCGGTTCAGGTCCCCTCCTTTCCATATAATCTCATTCATTATGATCAAAAAGACAAAACTGATCCCAGATCAGAACTCCTTTTCTGAGATGCTTTATGAATATATGCCCTGATCCTAGATCAGAACTCCTGCCCTGAGATGCTTTATGAATATGGGTGATGGATTGCAAATTACTTTTTTATATATTTACTCTTTTATATCATTATATCCTCTTAGTATGAATAGATCCTCAGAGATTGAAAGTAGTGTTAGGTTGAAGCTCTTTGTGTATGAGAAGTGTAATTATTTGGTGGATTGCAGTGGACTGTAGGAATCTGTACTCCCATTAATTCAAGGCTCCTCCTGACTGATAAGAAGTCCTGTGATATGGACATAGGAGCACGGAGAAATCCTGGGTGATGGAAAAGTACTGAAGTAGATCTTTGTGGAAAGTAAGGGGATAAGAGCTAAGGGTATACGTTGACACTGCACTGTATTGAATGTATGTATTCAGCTGTACATCTTCGCTGAGTAAACATTTGAAACATCACTCAGAGTTTAGGCTCTTTTGTATGATAAATATCTTTATTCTACTTTGCATATTGTCATCTTATCAGGGGCCCAGATCATACTTCTCCTCTCTCTGCTTGGTTCTGCTGGTCTGGGTTGGGCCCCTGTGGCCCTTGTCCTGGGCATGGTCCTGGCCCTGGTCTACACCCGTTTTGTCGATACAGGGTCAGCTCGATGGCATCGTCCTCGTTGGAGGCCACCGTCCCGTTGCAGTTCGCACATTTAAACAGCTCCTCCTGCAAGAAAATCTAATGATTTATCCCACTCCTATATTCCAGGGTCCTACTTAATTGTTTTGTTTTGACTATGTGTATGTAGAATTGTATTATATTGCTAACAGAGAGAATTATAAGTAGTGGGCGAAAAAGAAGGTAGAGAACCTGGGTCCTCCTCTGGTGCCGTCTGTCCTTCAGGCTGGCGCTCAGTCTCTTGGTGCTGACCACCTGGCTGTCTGGCTGCCTGAAGAACTCATACAGACGATTGGTCCACTGGCCCATGGAGCGGATATGCAACCACAGAGTATCTTTTCAGAAAGGGATGTGCAAGCACAGACACACTCCATTGAGTTGTATGGAAATGATCATGGATGTCAAAGCTGCAACTGGACCATGTGTATGTGTTTCTAAGTTTAGTTTAATTTAGAGGCAGAAGTAGCCTAGAGGTTAGAGAGGCAGACCAGCAGCTGGAGGTTTGCTTGTTCAAGCCCTGGGCAGGGCCACACACAAATTGGAATGGAACAGAACTGGCAGATGGAAAGCTGCTGGTGTCTGATCCTATGTACAATTGCTCTCCATCCGCTGAGGCTGACTTGTGGGCATTGGGAACGGCAGAAGACAAATTTCCGTTCTAACTAATGAACAATAAAGTTATATTTTGTATTACATTCTAGTTTAGAGAGAGTGGGGAACTGGATGTAACACCGTTTTTAGACAAACTGAGTGTACCTATGTCTATATGAATGCATCTGCCACTATATTGAAGCTATTGGACGCAGTTTATCATAGCACACTGTGGTTTATTACGGGCGACAGGTTCAGTACACATCACTGCATTCTTTACCAGGAAGTAGGCTGACCCTCTTTGAAAACGTAGATCGATTCAATGCTCTCTTTTAATTTATAAAGCTCTCTTACATAAACTTCCGCCATACTTAACATAATTTAGACGTATGAGTTAACATACTCGGATTCAGGGATGGCTAACTCTGGAGATTCCTTCAGTCTTCACAGTTGTGTAACTAGGCAATTCAGTTAAGAACAAATTCTTATTTACAATGACGGCCTTTCCTGGCCAAACCTGGACAACGCTGGGCCAATTGTGCGCCGCCCTATGTGGCTCCCAATAACAGACAGATGTGATACAACCTGGATTCGAATCAGGGACTGTAGTGACGCCTCAAGCACTGACATGCAGTGCCTTAGACCGCTGAGCCACTCGGGAGCCCAGTTAGGTAAATCTGCTTTTGGTGTCTTTGCACCCCATGTACTGTATGGAACAATCTACAGAGTTCCCTGCAACTATATGTACTGGTCCCTCTTGGGAAATACAAATTGTTGATTAGGGACCTCTTTGCTGAGGAATGTGATTGTTTCTCTTAAGTATGTTTTGTAATCTTGTATATTTGTATTGCTCTTAAAAAGGACTCCCTGCTAAAATGTGAAATAAAAATAAAAACCTGGCTGCTCTGGGGCACTGCTGATGGTGAAAGGGTGCCACTCATACTTAGCGATGTCTGGAATGTTGATGTAAACATAATCCCCTGGTTTGAAGTGGAAAAACTGGGGCCGCTTGATTACCAGATGGGTCACCTGCAAGTAACAGACATTTTTCAACACTCTCAAGGGGGAAAACAAAAATGGTCTCGTTGGGATAAGATGTATCATATTATAATCTAATATTTCTACAGCAGAGGTGTAGTCAAACTTCATTACGTGTTGAGCAGGTGGCATAACACAATAGCTAGATATTGAAAAAACAAAAGTGAATAGATGTCCTCTTTAAGAAAAGTGATCGCTATTGGCATAACATCCAGATGGGTACCTTAGATGGCAGCATATTGACCTCCACGATGTAGAGGCCTCCCATGTGAGAAACAGCGACGCCCACTAGTTTCTCCAGCAGGAAGATCACACCAGGCACCACAAACCACTTCCAGAAGTTGGCACAGTGCACCACCAGCAGAGCCCACACCCACACATAGGACAGGTGGGACCAGTAGAACACCTGGGGAAACAACACACACATTTATTTTATTTTTTTGTATTTGGGTGTAGCGATGGAGGGAGCTAGTGTATGTGAATGTACACTGCCGTGAAAAGTATTTGACCCCTTTCTGATTTTCTCTATTTGTATATATTTTTGAAAGTGAATGTTATCAAATCTTCAACCAAAACCTAATATTAGATAAAGAGAATTGACAAATGACAAAAAGATGAAAACGTTTTTTAGAAATGTTTGCAAATGTATTACAAATAAAAAACAGAAATACCTTATTTACATAAGTATTCAGACCCTTTGCTATGAGACTCGAAATTTAGCTCAGGTGCATCCTATTTCCATTGATCATCCTTGAGATGTTTCTACAACTTGAGTCTACCTGTGGTAAATTCATTTGATTTGACACGATTTGGAAAGGCACACAACTGTCTATATAAGGTCCCACAGTTGACAGTGCATGTCAGAGAAAAAAACAAGCCATGAAGTTGTAGGAATTGTCCGTAGAGCTCAGAGACAGGATTGTGTCCGGGCACAGATTTGGGGAAGGGTACCAAAAAATGTCTGCAGCATTGAAGGTCACCATGAACACAGTGGCCTCCATCATTCCGAAATGGAAGATGTTTGGAACAAGCAAGACTCTTCCTAGATCTGGCCGCCCGGCCAAACTGAGCAATCGGGGGAGAAGGGCCTTGGTCAAGGAGGTGACCAAGAACCAGATGGTCACTCTGACAGAACTACAGAGTTCCTGTGTGGAGATGGGAGAACCTTCCAGAGGACAACCATCTCTGCAGCACTCCACCAATCAGGCCATTATGGTAGAGTGACCAGACGGAAGCCACTCCTCAGTAAAAGGCACATGATAGCCAGCTTGGAGTTTGCCCAAAGTCACCTAAAGACTCTCAGACCATGAGAAACAAGACTCTCTGGTCTGATGAAACCCAGTTTGAACTATTTGGRCTTAATGCCAAGCGTCACGTCTGGAAGAAACCTGGCACGGTGAAGCATGGTGGTGGCGGCATCATGCGGTGGGGATGTTTTTCAGTGACTGGGAGACTAGTTAGGATCGAGGGAAAGATGAATGGAGCAAAGTACAGAGAGCCTTGATGAAAACCTGCTCCAGAGCACTCAGGCTGTGGTGAAGGTTCACCTTCCAACAGGACAATAACCCTAAGCACACAGCCAAGACCACGCAGGAGTGGCTTTGGGACAAGTCTCTGAATGTCCTTGAGTGGCCCAGCCAGAGCCCAGACTTGAACATGATCGGACATCTATGGAGAGACCTGAAAATAGCTGTGTAGCTACGCTCCCCATCCAACATCACAGAACTTGAGAGGATCTGCAGAGAAGAATGTGAGAAACTCCCCAAGCACAGGTGTGCCAAGCTTGTAGCGTCATACCCAAGAAGACTCGAGACTGTAATCACTACCAAAGGTGCTTCAACAATGTACTGAGTAAAGGGTCTGAATACTTATTTAAATGTGATATTTCCAGGTTTTTTTATGTCTAAAAACATGTTTTTGCTTTGTCATTATGGGGTATTGTGTGTAGATTGATGAGGAAAAACACTATTTCATCCATTTTAAAATAAGGCTGTAACGTAACAAAATGTGGAAAAAGTCAATGGGCTTGAATACTTTCCGAATGCACTGTATGTATACGATCACGTGTCTCTCGTACGCATGGGAATACTTGGGAACAGATTCCCAAAATGTTAATAACTTGGAGCTGATTTCCTGGTGTTTTTAGTCTTTTATGTCCAATTAAAATGGTCTGCCAGTTGGGGAACCATTGTGTATASCATGTGTATCCCATACATAAGACTAATAAAACTTGAACGTTTGTATATGAGCGCCTGCTAAATGACTAGCTAGATTGTCAACTGTACCTCAAAATGGCCGCTGCGGCGGACAAAGGTGCTGGAACAGACCACCATTAGACAGATCATGATCTGTAGCACCATGCCGGTGAGGGATGCAGAGCCCTGCACCCAGCCAATCCCTGGCCGAGTAGTGAAAAGGTGCTCCCACAGGCTGTAGCTGCTGTTCTGAGATAGGTGTACTGAAGGAGGAAACAAAGGATCAGACCATGTTACTGTAAAAACACTTTGTGAAAACTGCTGATGTAAAAAGAGGTTTATAAATAAATGTGATTGATCAGTTGAAAGCCACAATACAGCACCACCTTAGACCAAGGGCAAGGGCTGGATCAGTCTAAACATAAACATGTCGTTATGTGTACCACAGAGGAGGCTGGGGGGAGGAGCTATAGGAGGACGGGCTCATTGTAATGGCTGGAACAGAATAAATGGAACAGTATCAAACACATCAAACAAATTACCATACCATTAATTCCATTCCGGCATTAAAATGAGCCCGTCCCACTATAGCTCCTCCCACCAGCCTCCTCTGGTGTACCCTCCAGTCTAGAGACATCATTCAGGGATGCAAATACCAAAACATTAAATTGAAACCAATAAATGGGTTGGTTGTTTAGCAACAAAACCATCACGTGCGCAACTATGGGGCAAAACAGACGGGGTTGGCTTAGATTGTTGACAACATGTAAACTATATTTTGTCTCCAAATGTTTATTGAAAACATAAATACATTTGCACAATGCGCACTTGTTGTCTCTCAAATACATAATTACAGTTGTTGGTTAGCTAGCTAGCGAATTTGAGCCATATTATTTAGCATTGACATGAAATAAGTCAAAACACCTCAAAACAAGACATGGTATCAAGAACAAGATACAACTAGCGGAAACGAGCCACCTACGATTTCCCACATGGCATCTTCTTGTAATTGTTGCTAGCTATCTGACCGTTCAAAATCATAACAAAGCATGATTCGTTTTGGTGACTTTGTCAGCCAACCCGTCTATAGAAAAAAATATGTGTTTAGGTGAGGTAATAAGTATTGATATGGGAAACACTGATGTGTACTCAGTCGTATTAAACACATTTGGCATTCTAATTATAGCCATAATATAGTACCAGTTAAAAGATTGGACACATTCTTTATTTTTTACTATTTTCTACATTGTAGAATGATAGTGAAGACATCAAAACTATGAAATAACACATATGGAATCATGTAGTAACCAAAAAAGTGTTAAACAAATCAAAATATATTTTAGATTTTAGATTCTTCAAAGTAGCCACCCTTTGCCTTGATGACAGCTTTGCACACTCTTGGCAATCTCTCAACCAGTTTCACCTGGAATGCTTTTCCAACAGTTTTGAAGGAGTCCCCATATATGCTGAGCACTTGTTGACTGCTTTTCCTTCACTCTGCAGTCCAACTCATCCCAAACCATCTCAATTGGGTTGAGGTCGGTTGATTGTGGAGGCCAGGTCAACTGATGCAGCACTCCACCACTCTCCTTGGTCAAATAGCCCTTACACAGCCTGGAGGTCTGTTTTGGGTCATTYTCCTGTTGAAAAACAAATGATAGTTCCACTAAGCGCAAACCAGATGGGATGGCTTTTTGCTGCAGAATGCTGTTGTAGCCATGCTGGTTAAGTTTGTCTTGAATTCTAATCACTGACAGTGTCACCAGCAAAGCACCCCCACACCATCACACCTCCTCCTCCATGCTTCACGGTGGGAACCACACATGCGGATATCATCCATTCACCTACTCTGTGTCTCAGAAAGACACGGCGGTTAGAACCAAAAATCTCAAATTTGGACTCATCAGACCAAAGGGCAGATTTCCAGCGGTCTAATGTCCATTGCTTGTGTTTCTTGGTCCAAGCAAGCCTCTTCTTATTATTGGTGTCCTTTAGTAGTGGTTTCTTTGCAGCAATTCAATCATGAAGGCCTGATTCACACAGTCTCCTCTTAACAGTTGATGTTGAGATGTGTCTGTTACTTGAACTCTGTGGAGAATTTATTTGGGCTGCAATCTGAGTTAACTCTAATGAACTTATCCTCTGCAGCAGAGGTAACTCTGGGTCATCCATTCCTGTGGCGGTCCTCATGAGAGCCAGTTTCATCATAGTGCTTGATGGTTTTTGCTACTGCCCTTGAACATAACTTTCAAAGTTCTGGAAATGTTCCGGATTGACTGACCTTCATGTCTTAAAGTAATGATGGATTGTTGTTTCTCTTTGCTTATTTGAGCTGTTCTTGCCATAATATGGACTTGGTCTTTTACCAAATAGGGCTATCTTCTGTATACCCCCCTACCTTGTCACAGCACAACTGATTGGCTCAACCACATTAAGGAAAGAAATTCCACAAATTAACTTTTAACAAGGCACACCTGTTAATTTAAATGCATTCCAGGTGATTACCTCATGAAGCTGGATAAGAGAATGCCAAGAGTGTGCAAACCTGTCATCAAAGCAAAGGGTGGCTACTTTGAAGAATGTCAAATATAAAATATATTTAGATTTGTTTAACACTTTTTTGGTTACTACACGATTCCATATGTGTTATTTCATAGTTTTGATGTCTTCACTATTATTCTACAATGTAGAAAATAGTACAAATAAATAAAAACCCTTGAATGAGTAGGTGTGTCCAAACTTTTGACTGGTACTGTATATACTACACTGAACCCCCCCAAAAAATGCAACATGCAGCAATGTCAAAGATTTTACTGAGTTACAGTTCATATAAGGAAATCAGTCAATTGAAATAAATACATAGGCCCTAATTTATGGATTACACGACTGGGAATGCAGATATGCATCTGTTGGTCACAGATACCTTTAAAAAAGTAGGGGTGTGGGTTATAAAAACCAGTCAGTATCTGATGTGACCACCATTTGCCTCAAGCAGACAAATCTCCATCACATAGAGTTGATCATGCTGTTGACTGTGGCCTGTGGAATGTTGTCCCACTCCTCTTCAATGGCTGTGCGAAGTTGATGGATATTTGCGGAAACTGGAAGACGCCGTCATACACGTCGATCCAGAGCATCCCAAACATGCTCAATGGGTGACATGTTTGGTAAGTATGCAGGCCATGGCAGAACTAGAACATTTTCAGGTTCCAGGAATTGTGTACAGATTTTTGCGACATGGGGTTGTGCATTATCATGCTGAAACATGAGGTGATAGCGGCGGATGAATGGCACAACCTCAGGATCTCACCACGGTATCTCTGTGCATCCAAATTGCCATCGATAAAATGCAATTGTGTTCATTGTCCGTAGCTTATGTCTGCCCATACCACAACCCCACCGCCACCATGGGGCACTCTGTTCACGAGGTTGACATCAGCAAACCGCTCACCCACACGACGCCATACACGCCGTCTGCCATCTGCCCGTACAGTTGAAACCAGGATTCATCCGTGAAGGGTACACTTCTCCAGCMTGCCAGTAGCCATTGAAGGTGAGCATTTGCCCACTGAAGTCTGTTACGATGCCAAACTGCAGTCAGGTCAAGACCCTGGTGAGGACGACGAACACAGACGGTTTCTGATAGTTTGTGCAGAAATTCTTCAGATTTGCAAAACCATAGTTTCATCAGCTGTCCGGATGGTTGGTCTTGCACACTCTCTCAAAACTTGAGATATCTGCGGCATTGTGTTGTGTGACATATCTGCACATTTTAGAGTGGCCTTTTATTGTTTCCAGCACAAGGTGCACCTGTGTAATGATCATGCTGTTTAATCAGCTTCTTGATATGCCACACCTGTCAGGTGGATGGATTATCTTGGCAAAGGATAAATGCTCACTAACAGGGATGTTAACAAATGTATGCACAAAATTTGAGAGAAATAAGCTTTTTGTGCATATGGAAGGTTTATAACATGTGAGTGTTTGTGGTTTAGAGTGTGTGTGTTCCTGCGTACCAAAGTTCATGAAGTGGGCAGTGGTGTGCATGGTGGAGAAGGTGACAATGGCGTAGCCCACCATCTGATGCAGCAGGATGTTCTGGTCCAGAGGCAGCACCCTCACCACCCAAGTGGCCCGCAGCCAGGTCAAACAGCGCCGCAGCATTAGCACCTACACACATTCACATGTAAACACGTGRACACACACACACACATACACGGATACACAGGCACAATCAATGCAGAAAGTCTAGTGTTGCTAAGGGAAATGTCACAGCTGCATGTCGATGTCTACCTCTTAACACCAATACCCTCATGAAGGCCTTCGCTGAAACGTGCTGGTTTAAAAGATTGACTTATGAAGCAAACATTCATTGTCCTTACCGAGAGTTGCTGAATATCTCTTCATCTCTATCCACCAAATCACATTCACCCCCACCCCCACTTCCCCACTAACTCCCTCACCATGACAAAGGTACAGTTAAAGTTGAGGCACTGGCCGCAGCCCTTGGCCACCATGTACCAGAATCCCCCCTCTGCGTTCTTCAGCATGGCGGTGATGAACAGCAGCAGGTTGAGGCAAGTGTAGGCGCACAGAAAGAGGAGCTTTCGGCTGTTGTTGTGCCAGTACGCCGGCGTCAGGTAGCGCGGGGTATGCCGCCCCTTCTTCTGCTCCAGGCCGGGAGGCTTCAGCCAGTTGGCAGCGCTAGGAGGTGGAGGAAATGGTGGGAAATGGTGGGAGTTTCAGATTAGGAGTGCTGATCTAGGATCTAGGCACTTCTTCTGCGGTAAAGATAATTCTTTGGGGACATATTGACTATGTTGCTGAGATACAGAGTTGGAGAACAGACACTGGACTACATAAAATGTCACCGGGAAAATCTGATGRGTGTATGGACATTTGAGCCTTCCTTATATTTTGCATGTTTGATACATTCTGGGCCTGTTTCCCTGACAAAAATGAAGCATATTCCTAAACTTTTTAGTCCAGGGCTGGGCTTCATTTGTGTCTGGGAAACCGGCCCCATGTTTAAACATGTTAGCTGTGCCTTGAGACCTGATGGTGAGGTTCTCCATAACCTCAGGGAAGTTCTCCAGCTCGGCCTTGAGCTCCTCGAAGGTGATGGAGCCGCTGTTGTCCTTGTCAGCCGACTCGAACAGAGCCAGGGTCAGGTCGTCTAGCTTCTCCTCTGGCAGGGAGATGGCGCTCTCGCGCAGGCACGACTTGAGCACCGTGCGCAGCTCGTCTGGGTCAATCGAGCCACTGCCTGCACAGGCCAAGAGAAATCATCATCAATAGTCTGTTGCAAGATGATGAAAATATAGGCAGCTAAGTTGGACGCAATAAACTGCACGTCCTAAAGGTGAGACAATGCGTGGCGGTTTCACTGACCATTCTCATACATCGGTTTATATAGCATACCAAAAAAGTGTAGATGTTTTATTTCACTGTGTGTTTTAATGGTGGATAATGCACACATTTTGTCTTCACAAGTAACACTTGCAAGCTTGGTCACAGATCTATGTGTGTCGTCTCGCCAACTCCTGGTCACTGGCAATTGTCAAGACMGCACAAACAGATCTGGCGCTAGGCTAAACACATACCATCGACGTCATAGACCTGGAAGAGGAAGCGGAGCTTGTCCGTCTCGCTGCCATGGATCAGCAGGTCCAGAGCCTTCAGCAGCTCATCCAGACTGATGGTTTTGCTACCGTCAGAGTCAAACAGCGCAAAGAACCGTTCCGCAAAGAAAGACTGCACAAACACACACAGAATCACACAGCACTGACTTCTATGGACAAAGTAAGTAAAACTCACATACCGTACATAATCCATAAAACACAATCATTTAGAGTAAGTGGAAGTCAGACATTTAGACTGTTCATTTTTGGCGGCTCTGTATGTGAACCTTCACGTATTTGACGTTATTGCACTGTACCCCCTACCCATCCTACCCCAGCCCTATTTGAGCTTATTTGTCACAAAAAGAATGACCAACAAAATACATAAAACCRCCTTCAAAAAGTTTGGGGACAATGACAAATCAGTTGACCCTTGACCCCTGACTCACCTCCTTGACCTTGAGGGCCGTTTTGAACTCCTCCAGGTCAATTTCTTTGTCATCTCCAGCGATGGTCTCAAACTGCTTGGTGACCCACTCCAGCCACCGTGCATCCTCATCCAGACTCATGGTGCTGCTGGGATGGTAGCCTTCTACACTCACCACCACGCCTGCTGTAATGTCAACACACGAAATAACCTACATAAGGCCATGGCAAAAAGGGAGCTTTAAAGAGGGAGAGGCTATATGGACACGCCTGGTGTCCAAATTGATGAAGTATGTTGCACAGCTGCGAGTTGAGTGTGAAGACAAATGAATTCAGTTCAGTCAGTTGTCCTGATCCAGTGGTGCTGATGAGCCCTTCACAGCTAGTTTATGATGGCTAGCTGGCAACAGTAGCATGGCGCAAATTATGACTTGTTAAAGAACGTGAAGTTTATTTCGATGGGCGAAATAACTTGTAGTATTGGTCTCCATCTGGATTTAGACACCATCTCCAATTTGTTTCATTCCACTTGATTTATTTAGAGTAGGACAACAGCCTACATGAGAAATAACTTTTAATCCTTGGAGTAACCATCTGGATGTCACTGTGATAATCTACACTGCTCAACGGGGAGAGTTTGCGCTACAGTCAGGCAACACATCATGGGGCACAGTGTCCTTTAGCTCCTGCTTGCCTCAGTAAGGCGAGGGAAGTAGCTAGATAGTGTAGCCAGGGTGAGCCAATATCCGGCCAGGGTGATGGCTAAAGCACATTTATTGCAGTGATTTTCAACAATTACTCCGATAAAAATGGAATGATTCTGTACATTCCCAAGTCCCAACTTCGTCTCCACTTGACTCTCCCTGCGTGACAAACATCATCAATTTGCGCACCAGGCGTGTCTGTATAGCCTCTCCCCTTTAAAGACAATGCCCGGGTTCAGGAGGATCAAAACCATATTATAAACCGGGTGGTTCGATCCCTGAATGCTGATTAGCTGACAGCCGTGGTATATCAGACCGTATACCACTGGTATGACAAAACATTTATTTTTACTGCTCTAATTACGTTGGTAACCAGTTTATAATAGCAATAAGGCACCTCGGGGGTTTGTGGTATATGGCCAATATCCAATGACGTTTCGTCATGCATAAGAACAGCCCTAAGCCATGGTATATTGGCCATATACCACACCCCCTTMGGCCTTATTGCTTAAATGTATCATGGGTAAATTGTGACTGACTGACCTACAAATAATATTGAGTAGTTATTTACAATGCAAGGTTTTTTGTAGATCAGTCAGTCGGCAGTCGCCTGCACTGTTGGCTGCAATGTCGAACAAGACCAACGTGAAAGAACATTTCCAAGTCAGCTCAGTTTGGTTGAGGTCAGCACAGTAATGTGAAAAGGGTCATAATTTGTGAGACATGGCTAGTAGGCTGCCACTAATGTAATGTAGTGAGGGTTTGTGTGATGTAGGATAGTTTGAGAAAGAACACAAATGACTTGATTTGATTGCTCTACCTGATTTAACTACTGTAGAATTGAGGATTTACAGATCTAAAATAAGACTTTGACATCTAGTATGCTACATAGAAGCGGGAAATAAAGATGTAGACTTGAAGCCCAAAACAATGCTTGCACAGAGATGACAAAGGTTTGCAATTGCGTCACTGGCTCGGGGGGGATGAAGACAACTATAGAAAGAATACAGCGTGACTGAGGTTGCCAGGGGGATGTCAGAACCTCTAATTAAAGACTTGCATCCTGATCATAAGTAAAGCACTTACCTCTATTGTGGAGTTGAATGAATCCCACTTCTTTACAACACACTGTAGATGGTACTTTGCAGTAGCAAGTTGACTTTGTAAAGGTAAAAAGTAGACTTGACTCCCAGGATCTGGTCGAAGTAAAAGTTTTAATACAGAGCTTTTCGGAGTACAGATAGTTATGTGAAAATGCAAAGGCTAATAGCACCAGAGACTAAGAAAAATTGTATAGCCCCAATGGCTAAAAGCATGGTGGCTAAAGAGCAAATTATGCTTCTGAGTATCAAGATTGTATAGTCGTTCTGAATGACGTAAACATGCATCATTACAGACGTTGGTGGATATGAAGCTGATAGAACTTTCAATTGAACAATGAGAACGGTGAGACATCTGTTACATTGTCATGTTTCCTACTGAGAGTAATGTCACAGATGAATGGGGAAACCATTGGCGGTTAGTTATAATAATAAGCTTTGCTAATGTTCAAGAGTTTCAGGTTGGATTGTCACGAGTTGAGGCCTAGAGTGTCCTGACATCTGATACATAGAATGTTGAAAGACAGGTATGTGTGAGTGCAATTCCACGGTAGCAGAGTGACACCGAGACCCTATTTTACATAATCTGAGGTGTTTGTATTGTGCGCACCATCGGTTGAGACACAGCATGCTCTTGAATACAGGGTGGGTGTCATGTTTTAGCTGATAAATGTACTAACATTTCAATACATTTGAAATTTCTACTTTAATATGGTAGCACAAAGATGGTTGGAGATCCACACATTTGAAAATGTTGACTTGAATGGGAATATCAGTTGGAAATTATACTGTAATCTGCCATGAAATCATAGAAATATAGATAATAGAATAGACTTCCAATTTAAGTTGACATTCAACGGTGAGTTGACCGGTGGCCATCTTTGTGGTAGTATTTGGAAGTCGAAATTTCTATTAAATTTCAATTTCAACGTATCAGCTACATTGCAGTGGTCTGACGGGATATGTCCATTCTACGAATTATATTTCTATGATTGAAATGCCAACCACCCTGTATTCAAGAGTATGCACCTCATATTATGTAAAATAGGTCCTAAGCTACAACATATGCACACATTTTATAGGAGTTTACCTATTTTTAGATCATTGACATTAAAGGTAAAAAATATATATATATATAAAAAAAAAAAAATCAAGAAAATATTAAATACTTTGACAACACTCTTTGTATGCTTTTAAATGATGTAAAACTCAACCGTTTATATTTTCCAGTGATGAAGACATGGATGTCTCATGGTAAGGTGGGGGTATGCAAAACGGGCCAACTTTGAGCACATCTATCTCCTAAATGTTTTGGCATTCAGATCCAAAAAGTAACTTTCTGACCATTTCTAACAAAGGCAAATATGTATAGAAAGTTTGGTGGAAATCAACAGTGGTGTGGTCTAAAAGTTATTGAAATCATAAGGAAGGAACCTGATGGAATAGGAGGGACTTTGTATACAGTATTTGTTCACTGTAACGCAAATGTTTTTATAGGCAAGGTCTGTTATCTCTCCAGTTCCTTTGGCAATAAGGTGTCATTTAAAAAAATAAAATAACAACATTCTGAACTAAATCAGATGTTAATCACTGGAGTGTTAGACTAAATCAACATAGTTCTAAAAACACTGCTTAAAATCGTGTAAGCCTGTATTTACGGGAAAGCATAGTATTACCTGTCTTATACCTTCACCAGTCATAATCATGCAATCTTTGCATAAGAAGTTGTGCTTACCTACAACACAGATAGGCGTCTGCGTCAATTCTATGTCCAATTTTCTGAGCTGGTCAATGCTTTCAAGATGCACCTTTCTCAAGCATTGAGATTTTTCTTCACTCATCCAAACCCGAACTCCCTGGTTGGCAGCCTGGCTTATTGTAGTGATGGTGGAGGGGACAGAACAGGCAGCAGTGAGCCCTGATACCCAGCAGCTGTGTCTGACAGCCCACCCCCCGCTGAGCAGCTTTCAGTACAGGCATCAATGCTTAGATATAACGTTGTGTAATAGCAGTGGGTCACCCTCATATCTCGGTATCAACATGCATACAGGTCTTACACACTGTGTGATTGTGAAGAAACATACTACTGTTATTGGTCATACTTCAATTAGTGTGGCTTTATTACTAGCCACACTTTAGCTATTGTAGGAATTATTTCTGATTTAGTTATTAATGGGACTTGCGAAGAAAAGGTCCCATTCTAAATATTTGTCATACTTCTTAATGCTAGTCCTCCTACACCGTTTAAACTAGAAAAGTAATTCAAACTTTAAAACATGAAGATCGGTCTGGAATAGTGTGCTTGAATACAGCTTTTTGATATCTGTTCATTCATCTTTATGACATTTCCTCAAGATTCTGAAAGGCCCCATAGTGACGTCATCACTTCCAACATTCAATTCACTGTAAATGCAACAATAGAACTTTTGACACAAATCAGCTACCTTGACCACTTTGCCACAACTAAGACACAAAGTTGAAGCGTATGAAATCTTTGTCTACTTCTCTGCTATTCAAATCTGAGGTTTGAAGAATTCCGATAAAAAGTTACAGCTGTCTTAGTAACCGCTTCAACATTTTCAGTYACTTTTTATATAAACACCTGACATTTTTACCACTTCCCCAACAACTTAGAGGGTATGATTTATTTGTCTACTTCTCTACTATTCAATTTGTTCGCGAAACATAAATATATTCTACGGATGTAACGATACAGCTGTTTTAGTAAGTGAGTTAACACATTTTTACCCAACTTTTTCCAAACAACTGCCGTTTTGACCACTCCCTCAACAAGTCAGACAAAAGGCACTGCATCTCAGTGCAAGAGGCGTCACTGCAGTCCCTGGTTTGAATCCAGGCTGCATCACATCCGGCCGTGATTGGGAATCCCATAGGGCGGCGCACAATTGGCCCAGCGTCATCTGGGTTTGGCCGGGGTAGGCCATCATTGTAAATAAGAATTTGTTCTTAACTGACTTGCCTAGTTAAATAAAGGTTAAAAAAACAGCTCGTCTCAAACAGATCCATTACTATGGATACTCACAGACACAGAGGAGCATATGTGGCAGCGTAGGCAAAATGATGAAGCAGGTGAGGCAGCCAAGGCAACTACTGACCACTACTACTGAACCACAACTACTGACCACAACCACACAATTACTGACCACAACTACTGAGTACAACCACAAAACTAATGCCCACAAAAACGTGCATACAACTGAGATCCAAACTGGCCATTGTTTTATTTGAAAAGATATGGAGCTTTATAATGTCCACTTATGTACCTAGAATGCTGTATACTGTACAGTGCCTTGTAAAAGTATTCATCCCCCTTGGCGTTTTTCCTATTTTGTGGCATTACAACCTGTAATTTAAAATATATTTTTATTTTAATTTCATGTAATGGACATACACAAACTAGTCCAAATTGGTGAAGTGAAATGAAAAAAATTACATGTTTCTAGAAATGAAAAAAAAAAKAACTGAAAAGTGGTGTGTGCATCTGTATTCACCCCCTTTGCTATGAAGCCCGTTAATAAGATCTGGTGCAACCAGTTACCTTCAGAAGTCACATAATTAGTTAAATAAAGTCCACCTGTGTGCAATCTAAGTGTCACATGATCTGTCACATGATCTCAGTATATATACACCTGTTCTGAAAGGCCCCAGAATCTGCAACACCTCTAAGCAAAGGGCATCACCAAGCAAGCAGCACCATGAAGAACAAGGAGCTCTCCAAACAGGTCAGGGACAACGTTGTGGAGAAATACAGATAAGGTTGGGTTATAAAAAAATATCTGAAACTTTGAACATCCCACGGAGCACCATTAAATCCATTATTAAAAAAATGGAAAGAATATGGCACCACAACAAACCTGCCAAGAGAGGGCCATCCACCAAAACTCATGGACCAGGCAAGGAGGGCATTAATCGGAGAGGCAACAAAGAGACCAAAGATAAACCTGAAGGAGCTGCAAAGCTCCACAGAGGAGATTGGAGTATCTGTCCATAGGACCACTTTAAGCCGTACACTCCACAGAGCTGGGCTTTACGGAAGAGTTGCTAGAAAAAAGCCTTTGCTTAACTTCTTATGGCTGGYGGCGCTATTTTCATGTTCGGATGAAAAGCGTGCCCAGAGTAAACTGCCTGCTACTCAGGCCCAGAAGCTAAGATATGCATATTATTAGTAGATCTGGATAGAAATCACTCTGAAGTTTCTAAAACTGTTTGAATGATGTCTGTGAGTATAACAGAACTCATATGGCAGGCAAAAACCTGGAAGTGGGAAATCTGAGGTTTGTAGATTTTCAAGTATATGCCTATCCAAGATAGTGTAAATTTGGTTCCACTTCCTGGTTGGATTCCTAATGCTTCCACTAGATGTCAACAGTCTTTAGAACCTTGTTTCAGGCTTCTACTGTGAAGGGGGAATAAGAGCTGTTTGACTAAGGGGTCTGGCAGAATGCCATGAGCTAAGTCACACGTGCGGCCGTGAGAGCGAGCTGCGTTCCCTTTCATTTCTAAAGACAAAGGAATTGTCCGGTTGAAACATTATTGAAGATTTATGATAAAAACATCCTAAAGATTGATTCTATACATCGTTTGACGTGTTTCTACGAACTGTAATGGAACTGTTTTGACTTTTCGTCTGGACTACGTGCCTGCGCCTTGTGAATTTGGATTTGTGAACTAAATGTGCGAACAAAAAGGAGGTATTTGGACATAAATGATGGACTTTATCGAACAAAACAAACATTTATTGTGGAACTGGCATTCCTCGGAGTGCATTCCGATGAAGATCATCAAAGGTAAGTGAATATTTATAATGCTATTTCTGACTTCTGTTGACTCCACAACATGGCGGGTATCTGTCTGGCTTGTTTTGGTGGCTGAGCGCTGTACGCAGATTATTCCATGGTGTGCTTTAGCTGTAAAGCTTTTTTGAAATCTGACACAGTGGTTGCATTAAGGAGAAGTGTATCTTTAACTCCATGCATAACACTTGTATTTTCATCAACATTTATGATGAGTATTTTTGTAAATTGATGTGGCTCTCTGCAAAATCACCGGATGTTTTGGAAGCAAAACATGACTGAAAACGCGCCAATGTAAACTGAGATTTTTGGATATATATATGAACTTTATCGAACAAAACATACATGTATTGTGTAACATGAAGACCTATGAGTGCCATCTGATGAAGATCATCAAAGGTTAGTGATTAATTTGAACTCTATTTCTGGTTTTTGTGACTCCTCTCTTTGGCTGGAAAAATGGCTGTTTTTGTGACTAGGCACTGACCTAACATAATCGCATGGTATGCTTTCGTCGTAAAGCCTTTTTGGAAATCGGACACTTAAAATGGTGTATAATACTAGTATGTTTGAGGAATTTTAATTGTGAGATTTCTGTTTGAATTTMGCGCCCTGCACTTTCACTGGCTGTTGTCAAATCGATCCCGTTAATGGGATTTCAGCCGTAAGAAGTTTAAAAGAAAAAAATAAGCAAACACTTTTGGTATTTGCCAAAATAAATGTGGGAGACTCAACAAACATATGGAAGAAGATACTCTGGTCAGTCGAGACTAAAATGTTGCTTTTTGGCCATCAAGGAAAATGCTATGTCTGGCACAAACCCAACTCTTCTCACCCCGAGAACACCATCCCCACAGTGAAGCATGGTGGTGGCACAGCATGCTGTGGGGATGTTTTTCATCGGCAGGGACTGGGAAACTGGTCAGAAATGAAGAAATGATGGATGGCGCTAAATACAGGGAAATTCTTGAGAGAAACCTGTTTCAGTCTTCCAGAGACTTGAGACTGGGACTGAGGTTCACATTCCAGCAGGACAATGACCCTAAGCATACTGTTAAAGCAACACTCGAGCGGTTTACGGGGAAACATTTAAATATCTTGGAATGGCCTAGTCAAAGCCCAGACCTCAATCCAATTGAGAATCTGTAGTATGATTTAAAGATTGCTGTACACCAGCGGAACCCATCCAACTTCAAGGAGCTGAAGAATGGACAAAAGTTCCGGTGGCTAGATATGCCAAGCTTATAGAGATATACCCCAAGAGACTTGCAGCTGTAATTGCTGCAAAAGGTGGCTCTATAAAGTATTGACTTTGGTGAGGGGGTGAATAGTTATGCACGCTCAAGTTCTGTTTTTTTAAATTTCTTGTTTGTTTCAAAATAGAAAAAAATATATTTTGCATCTTCAAAGTGGTAGGCATGTAGTGTAAATCAACTGATACAGACCCCCCCAAAATATATTTTAATTCCAGGTTGTAAGGCAACAAAATACTTTCGCAAGCCACTYTATATAGTTTTTTGTCCTCGTCTACTTTCATGGGATTTCCTCAACATTCTAAAGGTCCCATTGTGACATCACTCCCAACGTTKCATTTTATTCACTGTAAACAATTTAACTTCAAATTTGCAAACATTCGCTTAAAATAATTCTCCAACAGTCATTCTTGAACCACTCACGCTACACCAAATAAACTTTCACATGTTCAGGCTATCCCAACTTCAAATTCTTTACTTTTATTGACTATAACTACACAAATTAGCATAAAATAACCCACCCAACAGTAACTTTTGAACCGTTCAAGCTAGCGACACCAAACCAAATTTCACATGTTCAAGCTCTCTTATCCACTMCCACAAAAAAACTGTTAAAGAGCTGAAGCAAGTCAAACAATTTTTCTTCATCATTATTCCCAGAGCTACTCCTCCTACAGCTTTTATTCCGAAACATACCATTTCAACTATAACATGCAGAGAGGTCTAACATGAGTTGATAACATTTTTATTTTTGATATCACTTAAATAAAAAATTGATGATCAAAATATGAAATATTTTGGAAAATATTCAAATGTACTGTTGACGAAAAAGCTCCTTTATAAAAACGCCATAATAATATTTAATTGTGATGTGGCATAGGCTACAACTGAGCAGAGGAGTTTTAGGTTTTCCACATATGAGGAACATTTGTTAGCTGGGTCAGATTATATTTTTTTGACTTTTTAAAAACACATTTCATATAATTTTACATCATATGCAATACCAGTCAAAAGTTTGGACACACCTACTCATTCAAGGGTTTTTCTTTATTTTTACAATTTTATACATTGTAGAATAATAGTGAAGACATCACAACTATTAAATAACACATATAGAATCATGTAGTAACCAAAAAAGTGTTAAATCAAGTGTTAAACCTTGATGACAGCTTTGCACACTCTTGGCATTCACTCAACCAGCTTCATGAGGAATGCTTTCGCAATAGTCTTGAAGGAGTTCCCACATATGCTGAGTACTTGTTGGCTGCTTCTCCTTCACTCTGCAGTCCAACTCATCCCAAACCATCTCAATTGGGTTGAGGTCAGTTGATTGTGGAGGCCAGATCATCTGATGCAGCACTCCATCACTCTCCTTTGTGGTCAAATAGCCCTTACACAGCCTGGAGGTGTGTTTTGGGTGATTGTCCCATTGAAAAACAAATTATAGTCCCACTAAGCACAATCCAGACTGGATGGCATATCACTTCAGAATTCTGTGGTAGCCATGCTGGTACAGTGTGCCTTGAATTCAAAATAAATCACAGACAGTGTCACCAGCAAAGCACCCCCACACCATCACACCTCCTCCCCCATGCTTCACGGTTGGAACCACACATGCGGAGATCATCCGTTCACCTACTCTGCGACTCACAAAGACAAAGCCGTTGGAACCAAAAATCTCAAATTTGGACTCATCAGACCAAAGGACAGATTTCCACCTGTCTAATGTCCATTGCTCGTGTTTGTTGTCCCAATAAATTATCTTCTTATTTTTGGTGTCTTTTAGTAGTGGTTTCCTTGCAGCAATTCGACCATGAATGCCTAATTCACCCAGCCTGGGCTGCAATCTGATGTGCAATTAACTCTAACTTATTCTCTGCAGCAGAGGTAACTCTGGGTCATCCTTTCCTGTGGCGGTCCTCTTGAGAGCCAGTTTCATCATAGTGCTTGATGGTTGTTGCAACTGCACTTGAATAACTTTTAAAGTTTGTAATATTCCAGATTGACTGACCTTCATGTCTTAAAGTAATGATAAACGGTCATTTTTCTTTGCTTATTTGAGCTGTTCGATTGGCTCAAACGGGTTAAGGAAAGAAATTCCACAAATTAACTTAACAAGTCACACCTGATAATTGAAATGCATTCCAGGTGACTACCTCATGAAGCTGGTTGAGAGAATGCCAAGAGTGTGCAAAGCTGTCATCAAGGCAAAGGGTGGCTACTTTGAAGAATCTAAAATATATTTAGAACACTTTTTTGGTTACTACATGATTCCATATGTGTTATTTCATAGTTTTGATGTCTTCACTATTATTCTACAATGTAGAAGAAAAAAGAAATACCCTTGAATGAGTAGGTGTGTCCATACTTTTGACTGGTACTGTGTGTATATTTAACAAAACAAGTCGAGCTCTGCCCCACCTGCGCTGAACGACGGGTTGCCACTGGCTGTAGGTTAAGATTTCCCTTCACTGGAACTAAGGGGCTGAAACCGAACCATGAAAAACAGTCCCAGACCATTATACCTCCTCCATCAAACTTTACAGTTGACACTATGCATTCGGGCAAGTAACATCCCTCCTGGCATCCTCCAACCCAGATTGGTCTGTCGGACTGCCAGATGGTGACACGTGATTCATTACTCCAGAGAACATGTTTTCCACTGCTCCAGAGTCCAATGGCGAGCTTTACACCACTCCAACCGATGCTTGGCATTGCGCATGGTGATGTTAGACTTGTGTGCGGCTGCTCGGCAATGGAAACACATTTCATGAAGCTTCCAATGAACAATTCTTGTGCTGATGTTGCTTCCAGAGGCAGTTTTGAACTCGGTTGTGAGTGTTGTAACCCGACAGACGATTGTTACGCACGATGCGCTTCAGCTCTTGTTATGTGAGTTTGTGTGGCCTCTCACTTCGTGGCTGAGCTGTTGTTGCTCCTAGATGTTTCCACTTCACAAGATGTTTCTACTTCACAATAAGAGCACTTACAGCTGACCAGGGCAGCTCTAGCAGGGCAGAAATTTGACGAACTTACTTGTTGGAAAGGTGGCATCCTTTGACCGTGCCACTTGAAAGTCACTGAGCTCTCCAGTAAGGCCACACAGCCATGTAATCTATGGAGATTGCATGGCTGTGTGCTCAATTTTATACACCTGTCAGCAACAGGAAATGAAATAGCCGAATCCACTAATTTAAAAGGGGTGTCCACATACCTTTGTTTACATAGTGTATATAACCGATTGTTCAAAGATATCTATAAAAATGTCCTTGTCAGGAATACATGCAGACTACAGTATGTCCATTAATGGAATAGGTTCCATTGATGCTGTCAGAATAACCACTTCAGAAGTAGAGACAAAAACCCTTGAGCCAAGTGGATGAGGTGGAACAGCTGCTATTGGGTATTTATATATCACCACCCCTTTTTTAAACTACTGGTAATTGAATTAGAGAGATAATACACCCTATCATGTAGCATGAAGAGTACTGCAGTTGGGGAAAGGGCTCCACCTAGTGGAGACTTCATGTAAAGGCGTGGTTCCTTTGACCTTGTTTTCATGGAGCACCTTTGTGTTGTAACAAAAGAAGATGTGGATACTGCAGAATATAGAACTCCAGTGCTTCTCTGGAACAGACTGTTTATATAATTTTTGTTTCTCTACAGCATTTTTGCTTATCAGAACTGTGCTGATGCATACCACTAAGCTGTACACAGATTCAACCACATGTCACTTACTGAACACTATTTTTATGGTGTCAATGAATTTATTTAGGGAGAGGGGCAACTTCAGGAAGACATTATGTTACAGTCATTAAGAAATAACATCCTCTAGCAGTCATACATTTACCTTGGGTACCTTACTAATCCCCACTGCTGCCTATGGCTATATCCTTAATACACTTACCCTGTCATTTTTCTCTCCACGCATGACATTATTTTTTTAAACTTGCAATAAATACTCTCTCCTATCATTCTATCATCATGTACTACAATATAAATATACCAGTATCGTTGCGGTTACAGGCATACTGTATTATACAGTCAAATAATAAGTGTTTGCAGTTGCTAGTTACCTCTGATCTGTAGTCACACATGACAACAGAATGTTCATACAGTAGCTACGTGTGGCTAACATGAATTACGAGCATCTCTACCGACTTCATACAGACATCTGGTGAGGACATGGTCCCTCAGTGGTCGAGGTGCATATACACATCCCTCAGTGGTCCCTTCAACCTTGGGAATGCAGCAGTCATGTTCATGTTGTGGTCAACCTGCTACCAAGTCAGCGAAGATTTGTCCCCCAATATGGCTTTAAAGTCTGTTTTTGCCTTTATTTAACATGGCGCTCCTGTATTTTTTGGTTGTCCGAATATTCATTTAATGGCCATATGTAACTATAAAGTGAAAATATGAAGAGGATCTACCGCAGATTCGTCATCAATAATAGGATGAATAATGTATGGGATGAATAGTACTAGACAAGCCATCTGTTTGAATAGGCTTGGTTACCACTCTATTGCCTCCTCTCTTTCCCCATCCTCAGATAGGACCACTGCAGAGACTACAGACTACACATGCTCAACCCAGCGATACACCTGCAATACCCCTGCTATGCAACTACAGTCCTCACAAGTCCTCATATTCAAGGGCCTTCAAGTCTCAAGACATGACATTTCATGTCTTGAGGACAGAGCCTGCTTGAAGTTAAAGGGACACAATGGTTTCACTCCCCACATAACTGATTCTGTCAGCTTGAGTAAATTCTAAGCAGAGCTATCTACCACAGTTGGTCTTGGTGCTTTGGCTGAATGGGGACATTCTAAGGTTCTGTTGCTGAAGGAGGTGAAGGTCTTTGGAACGTGGAGAAGGGATGAAGAGGTGCAGCCAGGTCGGGTGGTGCTGGGTATATTTTTGGCAGTGTTCAGGGCTTGGTGACCCGCTTTCAGGGTGAGGGACACAGTGTGACAGAGGTTGCCTTCCGATTCCTTACCCTTCTCCCAGAAGTGAGCACTAGCTCACTCACTGGACCCGCATGGACTAGGGAGTTTCCACCCGGGTGCACACTTCGGGAAGAAGGGAAGGGAGTCGGCCACCAATGGTCTCTCTCCCTGAGTGTGCAAGAGGTCAGAGTGGGGAGGTCAGGGGTCAGCCAGGTCGAAGGTCACAGTTTGTTGGCGTTGTTCCGCAGGTTGTTGAGCTCCAGCTCCAGCTGTTGGAGTCTAACGTCTTTCTGCACCAGCTCCTCTCTCAACCTCTTTAGCTCATCTTGCTGCCTGAAGAACATCCGCATGAGCTGGGAGAGAGGAATGACACACACACACACACACACACACACACACACACACACACTGAAGGTCAGGGTAAAGGCATAGTGCAGATGCATTGGCAAGGCAGTGCCTGTGGTTGTGCAGTGTGCTATCTCTTCTAGTGTTGTTCAAGACGTGGTAATGCTTCTGAGAGTGAGTAGGGACATACCGCTGTCGTATACACAACAACACATCAACTGTTTCACCTCGTTCTCTGTCTTGGGTGGAATACTCTCCAGCAGGCCATTCATCACATGGTCTTCCTCTCCCTCACAGGGGCCTTGAGGCCTTCTGGCAGGGCCGCTTGTATCCAGCCTTTAGGGACATCACACTGGCTCTGCACACACACACACACACACACACACACACACACACACACACACACACACACAACACACACACACACACAATTGGATGATGCTCACCAGGTTTGCATAATTGTATGTTTGTATCAGTATTCATAAAAACATTAGTTCCATGTGTATGCCATTTTGCAGTATTGCACTACTCACCTCTGTCCATTCCACTCAGCCACTCATCTGCAGTGAGGGCTGGTTCTGTGCCTGCTGTCATAGGGTAGATGTCCTCCTGGTATGTCTCGGACTGCAAAACACAAGACAAAATGAATCATTCCTATAGCACCCAAAGCAGAAAATTAATGCTGCTGCATTGCCTTGTGCTAGTCTAGAAGCACCTAGGTGGTATGATAAGTGAGACAAGCCAAGCATAACCATATGGTGAGAGGATTACATTTCAGCTAGCTTCTGTCCTGGGTAATATTCCCACACTAACGTAGCATTAGTGGCCAATATCATACAGTATCTCAGCTACTCAGACAATCCCTTTGTACAGGACGGACAACATTTGATATCACTTGATTTACTATGCTGACGCTTCAGTGTTGGTGCCATAACACAGTTTCTGTAATATTACTATTTGTGGACTCTTCGGATTCTCTCTCACACACACACACTACACAGCAGGTTCAGTAGTTAATTACATGTAGCGGTGTAGCTAACTGCTAGACCAGAAAAGGTACGCAAGAATTTCCTGCCTAATTATCACTTGAAAATGTTTCAATTTTTAGTAGGCTAAATTACACATGATRCCAGAGTGATCTGTTCTTGCAATTTGTAATCTATGGCATTTCAGATTGAAATATGATCATTCATCACCAAGTAGTTTGGATGTAGTGAACTACTACTTAAAAGTAACCTTCAGTTAAGTAAACTATATTTTTCCTAAGGCTAGAGTAGCTAAAGTTCTTCCATTGTGAAGTGATTGGTAGCTTCAGAGTAGCTTCCCCAACACTGCACTCCATTCACCCTTCGTGGGACTATCATGGAGATGGGCTCGATCAGCCCCTTCAGCGTCACCAGCTTGTAGAAGCGGAACACCTCGCAGGCCGCCACATCCAGCCCATGTTTTGGCATAACTCCTGTGAGGGTGGACAAAGAGAGGGGAAAGGGGGTTGAGGTGAGTCTTGAAGTTAAAATGGACACCTTACATACCATGCCAATCCAGGGGCTTCTACTGTCAGGAGCAATGTTCAGACTGAGCATGGATAGAAACGGAATGTCTGGAACAGTCACAATTCTCTATTTCAGTTGGAGATGAGAGGCGAGTCTGTTCTATCTGCAATGTTCTGAGTGCTGCGAATGTCCCTCTTCTTAGGATTCCTGATTGTGCTGTGGGTTCACTGAGGGCTGAATTTGAGATCACATCCTCTAAAATCATGCATTGATGTCAATTGGAATTTTGAGTTCTGAGCGCAGATCTCAAGTTTTATGATTCAGGACTAATAGAAAAAAAACGCAACCTTGTACCCTGTCATGTATCTGAAATGTTGTTCCAAGAGTTAGAAAAGTATGATTTTCACTCATTGATTAACCTCAATTTTCAGGCTTCCTCACTGATGAACGAGACCTGGAAGGATGGCATTGCGATTTGTGAGACGACTTAGTATTCATCGATTGATGTGACTGACTTACCCAGGCCTTTCTGTGGAGCCGGGGACCTGAACTCCATTAGGTACTGCAGGTAGGGCTTCTCTGTGCCGACCTCATAGTATCTGATGTTACCGTCTCCCTGTGAACCATACACAGATACCTGAGTTCACACAGCAGATAGCAGTAACGTTGCGGTTCCCATGGTAACACACTCTCTTTGCACAAGCGCATTCATATATTTCACACACACACCACACAAAATGCACTTTCGCAATTTATAAGCAAATGAGGAAGCGCACATCTCGCATAGGGGTTCCATTTCAAGTCAGTCAGTTCCAAAAGTGAAATTAAATCCCATTTAAATTCAAGAAATTCATTAAAACGTAAAAATGTAATTCGTACACATCACCTCATGTGATAGTTGAAAGCTAAGGTCAAGTGGCCTTGGTATGACGTGTCTTACCTTGCCTGCCAGGTAGAGCATGTGTGTGTCAGCATCATAGAAAGGGAAGAGCAGCCCAGACAGCCCATCAATCTCCTCCTCTATGATGGGCATGGACAGGTCCTCCTGGAGAGAGAACCTTAGTGAGACACTGCTCTACACACATACTCACTCTCTCTCTCTCTCTCTCTCTCTCTCTCTCACTCTCACTCTCACTCACTCACACCAAAGCACTTTAACATAGACACTGATATATCACCAATGAGCTCACCTGATCCCACAGTGCCACTTGTCTAGTGTTCCATCGAGAGACTCCGGTGGTCACCAGGCGCTTCATGTTGCCCAGAAACACCACTCTGTTCACCCTGTGGCTCTTACAGTCAGCTTCCTGTTCACATATATGGCAATAGCTCTGGAAAATTATTCAAACTGGTTGTGTTACAACACAGCGTTACACAGTACAGTAGCTACGTCTATAGAAGTAATCCTAATGCCAAAGCATTTGTGTGTGGAGTGTGTGTGTATATTTGTGTCTAGGTACCCCACAAATGGTGCTGTATATGGAGACAACCCAGGTGTGTGAACAGGTCACTCTGGCTTTAAAGGCCATGTTGCAAGTTAAAGGGGCTAATAAAAATAGAACATACACCCCTTGTAGATGACATCACAAAACAAATGAGAAAATAAATACAAATAAACATATATACACTACCGGTCCAAAGTTTTAGAACACCTACTCATTCAAGAGTTTTTCTTTATTTTTTGCTATTTTCTACATGGTAGAATAATAGTGAAGACATCAAAAATATGAAATAACACATATGGAATCATGTAGTAACCAAAAAAGTGTTAAACAAATCAAATATATATTTTACATGTGAGATTCTTCAAAGTAGCCACCCTTTGCCTTGATGACAGCTTTGCACACTCTTGGCATTCTCTCAACCAGCTTCACAAGGTAGTCACCTGGAATGCATTTCAATTAACAGGTGTGCCTTAAAAGTTAATTTGTGGAATTTCCTTCCTTAATGTGTTTGAGCCAATCAGTTGTGTTGTGACAAGGTGGGGGGGTCACCAGAATATACAGAAGATAGCCCTATTTGGTAAAAGACCAAGTCCATATTATGGCAAGAACAGCTCAAATGAGCAAAGAGAAATGACAGTCCATCATTACTTTAAGACATGTAGGTCAGTCAATACGGAAAATGTCAAGAACTTTAAAAGTTTCTTCATGTGCAGTTGCAAAAACCATCAAGCGCGATGATGAAACTGACTCATAAAGGAATGCAACAGGAATGGATGACCCAGAGTTACCTCTGCTGCAGAGGATAAGTTCAGAGTTAACAGCCTCAGAAATTGCAGCCCAAATAAATGCTTCACAGAGTTCAAGTAACAGACACATCTCAACACTGAGGTGTAATGCTCGTCGTTAGGCGAAAGAGAGGAGGACCAAGATGCAGCGTGGTGAGTATTCATTTTAATAGAATACTTGAAAAAACAAAAACAAAAACCAACAAACAAAAGACGACGAAACAGTGTCGTAACGTGAACACAGTAACAATCACCCACAACCCACAATACAAAACAGGCTACCTAAATATGGTTCCCAATCAGAGACAACGAGAAACACCTGCCTCTGATTGAGAACCATATCAGGCGCTGGACAGGAGGGAGACTCAGGCGGCGCTGGACAGGAGGGAGACTCAGGCGGCGCTGGACAGGAGGGCGGCTCAGGCCTGCCGAGGTGCACTGTAGGCCTGGTGTGTGGTGCCGGAACTGGTGGTACGGGGCTGGGGACACGCACCACTGGGCGAGTGCGGGGAGCAGGAACAGGGCATACTGGACCCTGGAGGCGCACTGTAGGCCTGGTGCGTGGTGCCGGAACTGGAGGGCTGGTGCGTGGAGAAGGCACAGGATAGACCGGACCGTGGAGGCGCACTACAGGTCTCGAGCACCAAGCCTGCCCAACCCTACCTGGCTGAATGCTCACCGTAGCCATGCCAGTGCGGTGAGGTGGAATAGGCCGCACTGGGCTGTGCTGGCGAACCGGGGACACCATGCGTAGGGCTGTTGCCATGTACCCCGGCCCGAGGAGACGCACTGGAGACCAGATGCGTAGAGCCGGCTTCATGGCACCTGGCTCGATGCCCACTCTAGCCCGGCCGATACGAGGCGCTGCTATGTACCGCACCGGGCTATGCACACGTACTGGAGACACCATGCGCATAACACGGTGCCTGCCCGGACCCTCTCTCTCCACGGTAAGCACGGGGAGTTGGCTCAGGTCTCCTACCTGACTTAACCACACTCTCCGTGTGCCCCCCCCAAGACATTTTTGGGGCTGCCTCTCGGGCTTCCTTGCCAGCCGTGTTCCTTTGTAACGCCGGTTCCCTTTACCTGCTGCCTCCGCTCTCCTGGCTGCCTCCACCTGTTCCCATGGAAGGCGATCCCTTCCAGCCAGAATCTCCTCCCATGTATAACATCCCTTGCCGTCTAGAATGTCCTCCCATGTCCATTCCTCTCGAGCTTTCGGTCGCTGCTGCTGCTGCTGCTGCTGCTGCCCGTTACCACGCTGCTTGGTCCTTTGGTGGTGGGTGATTCTGTACTGCTCGTCGTTAGTCGAAAGAGAGGAAGACCAAGATGCAGCGTGGTGAGTATTCATTTTAATAGAATACTTGAAAAAACAAAAACCGACGACGAAACAGTCCCGTAACGTGAACACAGAAACACAGTAACAGGAACAATCACCCACAACCCACAATACAAAACAGGCTACCTAAATATGGTTCCCAATCAGAGACAACAAGAAACACATGCCTCTGATTGAGAACCATATCAGGCCAAACACATAGAAATAGACAAACTAGACATACAACATAGAATGCCCACTCATATCACACCCTGACCAAACAAAACATAGAAACATACAAAACAAACTATGGTCAGGGCGTGACAAGAGGAGACTGTGTGAATCAGGCCTTCATGGTCAAATTGCTGCAAAGAAACCCCTACTAAAGGACACCAATAATAAGAAGAGACTTGCTTGTGCCAAGAAACATGAMCAATGGACATTAGAGCAGTGGAAATGTGTCCTTTTGTCTGGAGTCCAAATTTGAGATTTTTGGTTCCAACCGCCGTGTCTTTGTGAGACACGATGCGGGTGAACGGATGATCTCTGCATGTGTATTTCCCACTGTAAAGCATGGAGGAGGAGATGTTATGGTGTGGGGTTGCTTTGCTGGTGGCACTGTGATTTATTTATAATTCAAGGCACACTTAACCAGCATGGTTAAGTGTAGTGCTATGCGCTGAGAGTCAGGAAGCAAGTTCAGGGAGTGAGTGTTTTAATAAAATAAACATAATCCAAAACAAGAAACACTAACAGCACACAGACATGAAACTGAAACAGAAACAATGACGCCTGGGGAAGGAACCAAAGGGAGTGACATATATAGGGAAGGTAATCAGGGAAGTGATGGAGTCCAGGTGAGTCTGACGATGCGCAGGTGCGCATAACGATGGTGACAGGTGTGCGCCATAACGAGCAGCCTGGTGACCTACACTACCACAGCATTCTGCTGTGATAAGCCATCCCATCTGGTTTGGGCTTAGTGGACTATCATTTGTTTTTCAACAGGACAATGACCCAACACACTACCAGGCTGTGTAAGGGCTATTTGACTAAGAAGGAGAGTGATGGAGTGCTGCATCAGATGACCTGGCCTCCACAGTCCCCCAACCTCCAACCAAATTGAGTAGTTTTGGGATGAGTCGGACCACAGATTGAAGGAAAAGCTGACAACAAGTGCTCAGCATATGTGGGAACTCCTTCAAGACTGTTGGAAAAGCATTCGAGGTGAAGCTGGTTGAGCGAATGCCAAGAGTGTGCAAAGCTGTCATCAAGGCAAAGGGTGGCTATTTGAAGAATCACAAATAGTATTATTATTAAAAAAAATGTAACACTGTTTTGTTTACTACATGTGTTATTTCATAGTTTTGATGTCTTCACTATTATTCTACAATGTAGAAAATAGTAAAAATAAAGAAAAACCCTTGAATGAGTAGATATTCTAAAACTTTTGACCATTAGTGTGTCATGTAATATGTAGCTAATGTTATGTAATTTAGCTGGAAATGTGGGTCTCGCTGCTCGCAGTGGTGTAAACAGATAATCAATGTGGCTCAGCATTCATGTAAAGCCTGGTCAATATTCTATTTCATGTTTTTGTAGTGCGTGTGTAGCCCAGCAGTATATAAGCTATTAGATCTTCAATTTACAATGGCGTACCGAAAAAATAATTGACATATCCAATTGATACATATACCACTATTGATTCATGTTTTTAATTGTTTTAAAGTGAAACATGGCCTTTGTAAAAAAACTGTAATCGCTAGGACCCATTTCTCAATACTTACTGTAGGTCACTTTTTCAAAACTCTTCACACAGTGAGCACAACAGCAGTCTATGTGGGCTAAACTGTGGATCATTTTCCATTGCTTTGGCACAAAATGCATTCAATGACTACATCTATCAAATTTCATGAATTATTTTCTCCCTCAGACACAACCACCACCAAAACTATATGTACCTACAGGCCAATTTGCACGTTTGCATCCTCTTTTCAAAACTGTTCAACTTAAGTTGAGAGGAGTACGTATGCGTGGTGGAAGAAGACTGAGAGTAAGATCAAGAGCTGTAGTCTCAGATGAGATTAGGGCCACTATAATTGATCATGTAATAAATCATGTCCTATCAATGAGAGAGGCTGGTCTGAGAGTGCAGCCAAATCTGCAACGCTCAACAGTGGCATCTATTCTGAGACATTTCCAGCAAAACAACAGGTAAGATGTGCATTCTGCAAGGACATCTGACTGAACTGCACATTACAGAAGTAAATTGAGCAAAGCCTCCAAACCCACTTGTGCGTAATTGTTTTTGTATTCCTGCTTAGGACCCAATGGTTACCTCCCACTGGCGGGAGAGGTAGGATTTTCACTGCTGTACAGGAAACTACAATCGTTGATATGGTCATCAGAAACAATGGCATAAAACTCAGATTCTGMACAGAGTGTTGGCAGACAACATTACATTTGGAAATATTCACAATGTAAGCATAACAACTATTTCTAGAGTCCTGAAACAACATCAAGTCAGGATGAAGCAGTTGTACACTGTCTCCTTTGAGAGGAACTCTGAACGAGTCAAGCAACTCAGGAACCAATATGGTATAGCCTAACTCTTATGTTGCCTTGTGGAATTATTTTAGAGAGTCATGGAGATTGAAGCCAGGCCAACAACCCACATATTCATCTTTGTGGATGAGGCTGGTTTCAACTTGGCCAAAACACAGTGGCGAGGAAGGAATGTGATTGGGAAAAGAGCCACAGTGGATGTCCCGGGCCAGAGGGGTGCCAACATCACAATGTGTACAGCAATATACTCTGATGGATTGCTGTTACACAAATCGCTAATTGGGCCATACAACACCGAGCATCTTATTTAATTCCTGGATGACCTCTATGGAAGGGTTGTGCCAGGTGAAGAAAGTGTTGCAGTGAGGCGAAATCGGCCAATGTTTGTAATTGTATGGGACAATGTGGCATTTCACCACTCCCGTGCAGTCAGTGGTTTGCAGCCCATCCCAGGATGGTGTCACTCTTCCTCCCACCTTACTCTCCATTCCTCAACCCCATAGAGGAATTATTTTCCTCATGGACCACCATCCACATGATCAAATGTCCCTCCTGGACACAATGAATGCTGGATGCTTGGACATATCTGCAGAAGATTGCCAGGGATGGACCATTAATGCCAAAAGATTATTTCCTATGTATATTTCCCAAGATGACATAAGATGTGATGTGGATGGGAACCTGTGGCCAAATGCAGAAGACAGGGTTGACTAGACTTGCTACTATATCTGTATCGGTGTATATAGAAATTCTTGTATTTTGGAATCACTCAATGCCAAAAAATGACATAAAACATATTGAAGCATATTGCATCATGTCTGATTCATTCCTGTAACATATACTGCAGTGAATTCTAAACAGTAGGGAGGTCATTCTTGTGTTGTAAAGACATTTTACAAAAGAAAACTGCTACCTGTTGTTAGTGTTTTTTAGGTCATTGCTTTATGAGTGACAAAGTGTGCTTGTTTGGTGACAACCTTTACTAGTGTTATGGAAGAATGAGTTGATTTGAGACGTGTATGACGTGTTTTAGTAGTTTTATTGCATTTTATGATGTGAAATGAACTGCTGCGCCAAGCTGAAATTTGGTTAGGAGATCTGTGTGAAGAGTTTTGAAAAAAGTTTCCTAAGWATTGAGAAATGGGTCCTCGCGATTGTAAAAAAACTGTAATATAGCTGGTGTCTCTCTGTCTACATGGGTGAGTGACCCACCTGCAGGACCTTGCCCGAGCGAGGCTCGATCACACGCAGGTGTTTGTCCTTGCAGCTGGTGGCCAGCAGGCTGCCGTCGGTGTTGAAGGACATGCAGAGCACCACGTCTGAGTGACAGTCGATCAACTTCACCGGGCCTCCCACCTCCAGGTTCCAGATCAGGATCTGACAAATGGAGGGACATAAAGAGTGAAAGTTAATGTAAGAGAGACAAAAGTCTGAGGAGATGAGGTGATAGAAGGGGGAGTGAATTTATAGGAATATATATATATACACTATATATACAAAAGTATGTGGACACCCCTTCAAATGAGTGAATTGATCTATTTCAGCCACAACCGTTCCTGACAGGTGYAGAAAATTGAGCACACAGCCATTATAATCAACATAGACAAGCATTGGCAGTAAAATGGCCTTACTGAAGAGCTCAGCGACTTTACGATGCCACCTTTACAACAAGTCAGTTTGTCAAATTTCTGCCCTGCTAGAGCTGCCCCCGTCAACTGTAAGAGCTGTTATTGTGGAAACGTCTAGGAACAACAACGTCTCAACTGCAAAGTGGTAGGCCACATAAGCTCACAGACCACCAGGTGCTGAAGCGCATAAAAATCTTCTGTCCTCGGTTGCAACATTCACTACCGAGTTCCAAACTGCTTCTGGAAGCAACGTCAGCACAAGAACTGTTTGTCGTGAGCTTCATGAAATGGGTTTCCATCGCCGAGCAGCCATGCACAAGTCTAAGATCACCATGCGCAATGCCAGGCGTCGGCTGGTGGAGTAAAGCACGCCGCCATTGGACTCTGGAGTGATGAATCACGCTTGGCGGATGCCAGGAGAACGCTAATGCATAGTGCTAACTGTAAATTTTGGTGGAGGAGGAATAATTTTCTGGGGCTGTTTTTCATAGTTCGAGCTAGGCCCCTTTGCTCCAGTGAAGGGAAATCTTAACGCTATAGCATACAATGACATTCTGTGCTTTCAACTTTGTTGCAACAGTTTGGGGCAGGCCCTTTCCTGTTTCAGCATGGCAATGCCCCCGTGCACAAAGCGAGGTCCATAAAGAAATGGTTTGTCGAGATCGGTTTGGAAGAACTTGACTAGCCTGCACAGAGCCGTGACCTTAATCCCATCAAACACCTTTGACCTTAATCCCATCGAACACCTTTTGGAACGCCGACTGCGAGCCAGGCCTAATCGCCCAACAGTGCCCGACATCACTAATGCTCTTGTGGATGAATGAAAGCAAGCCACCACAGCAATGTTCCGACATCTAGTGGAAGGCCTTCCCAGAAGAGCAGAGGCTGTTATAGCAGCAAAGGGGGGACGAACTCCATATTAATGTCCATGATTTTGGAATGATATGTTTGACAAGCAGGTGTCCACATATTTTTGGTCATGTAGTGTTTAGAGAGAGATTAAAGAGTGAACAAAGTGAGAGAGAAAGATGGGTAAAGCGAGTGAGGGGAGTGAGAGAATTCAATAAAGAGAGGAAAGGATGGTAAAGAACACTACAGCAATGATTTACTGATACCTTAAAGTCGTAGCCAGCGCTGAAGAGGATGCCACTGCAGGTGGGGTGCCACTCTATGAGACCCACTCGTCGGCTGTGTCCATACAACTCCAGCACCGCCTCGGACATGTTCCGCCTCAACCCTCCCTCTGGAATCTCCCATATCCGCACCTATAGGCCACATATAGATAACGGTCATAGACATCGGCATGTCATCGTGGAATGCTCTGCCACCAGAGGTTACTCAGTCAAAAAGGAAGTTTAGCTTTAAACAACAGTTAAATAAGACCTCTCCTCTTTCTAAAGACCTAATTTAACTGTACTGTATATAATATATATAGTACAGTGCTATCAGAAAGTATTTCCACCCCTTGACTTATTCCACATTTTATTGTATTACAGCCTGAATTTAAAATGGTTTAAATTCAGATTTTGTGTCACTTGCCTACATATACCATAACGTCAAAGTGGAATTATGTTTTTAGACATTTTTACTAGTTATAGTAATTAAAAATAAAAAGCTTAAATGTCTGGAGTAAATAAGTATTCAACCTCTTCGTTATGGCAAGCCTAATGAGTTAAGGAGTAAAAATGTGCTTAACAAGTCACATAAGTTGCATGGACTGTGTGCAATAATAGTGTTTCACATGATTTTTGAATGACTACCTCATATCTGTACCCTACACATACAATTATCTGTAAGGTCCCTCTGTCGAGCAGTGAATTTCAAACACAGATTCAACCACAAGGGAGTTTGCCAATGCCTTTCAAGAAAAAAAGACATTACATACCCATTTGAGCATGGTGAAGTTGTTAATTACACTTTGGATGGTGTATCAAAATACCCAATCATTACAAAGATACAGGCGTCCTTCCAAACTCAGTTGGCGGAGAGGAAGGAAACCGCTCAGGGATTTCAACATGAGACCGATGGTGACTTCAAAACATTTACAGAATTGAATGCCTGTGATAGGAGAAAACTGAGGATGGATCAACAACATTGTAGTTACTCCACAATACTGACCTAAATGACAGAGTGAAAAGAAGGAAGCCTGTACAGAAAAACATGTACACAAAATTGCTTGAAGAATTACAACAACAACAAAAAAGTGAAAATATTGTACAATCCAGGTGTGGAAAGTTCTTACCCACAGCTGTAATCACTGCCAAAGCTGATTCTAACATGTATTGACTCAGGGTTGTGAATAGTTATGTTAAAGACAATATTTCTGTATATAATTTTCAATAAATTTGCCAAGTTTTCACTTTGTCATTATGGGGTATTATGTGTACAAAAAAWMTATTTCATAAATTTTAAATAAAACAAAATGTGGAATAAGTCAAGGGGTATAAAGACTTTTCCCTATGCACAGGGATACCCGCATGCACACACCGGGAAGCACACACACAGACATGTGTGCACACACGCACACAGAGACATGCTTGCGTGCTCCCAAATACACACAGACAGACATACACACACATGCGCACACACACACACCAATGATTGTTGTTACTCACAGAGCAGTCCTCTGAGCAGGAGGCTATGATGTTGTCGATGAAGGGGTTCCATTTGATGTCCAGCACGCCTCCCTGGTGGCCGCACACTTTGGGTTGGTGAGGGTCGATTCGCCCAGCCTGGAGGAGCACATGGAGGAGAGAAACAGAGACAACACAAAACAGATTCTGTAAATAGCATAAAAGCTTATCATCCCTTTATATAATCTAAACATGCTGATCAAAATTCAATCCCATACTCAAAGCCTTGTTGAACTCAACGAGTAAGATACCTCAGGGTATTTGTATTCAACCGAATATTGTCTACAAAGAAAAATTACACATAACTGTCTACCACCAACACATAACATGAAATGCATCAACAGGGTTGACACCAATATTGACAACCAGTGGTTACCCCTAATGCCCACTGAGTGGTGCCACTGTACTGTGCCATACGTTGCACTGCATGAAAGCCTTTCACATCATCCTGCTTCCCTCAGCATCTCTGAGGTACTGGATCTTAGGGTCAAAAGCTGGGTCAATTATAACAAAATAGATGCCTTTTGATTTTGAGTAGATGCCTTTTGATGTAAATATGGAAAGTGAGCAATAGGGCTATTTTGACAGAAACCACACAAGTTAAGTAGATGATTTCCAAAATGGGGTTAGAAGGAAATCCAGTTGGAAGTACAAAGGAAAGTAGCCTAATTTGTAATTCAAACATGCCTCACAGGCCACAGTGCTATCATTGCTTAATAGAACCCATTGTATCAGTGACATTGTCAGTCTTTGTCTAAAAGTGTCTGATACAACAGTTAGGATAGAAAGAGAACATTGTGAGACAGGAGGGTCACATGACTGAAAAATAGGATTCAAGCTAACTCTGTAGCAGTCACACCCTATAGCTTGGCTGTTTACAAGTGGAAGATGTAGAAGTGACTGATATGGGTTAATCCTATAATAAGTGGGCCTATACAAGCCATATGACCTAGACAGTAGCAGAGGAGCCTGTGGCTTAAGTTGAGGAACCCTTATTCACTATCACTTCTACTAATTGGCTATTAAGAGCAGGATTTTAAAGCTGTAGGCTATCCTCATCATGGCCAACAATTAATCATTGTTTCTCCAATCAAAAACCCCCCTTCCCCGCTCCTTCATGCTTAACATATTGGTTTCTGAGCACATTATTTCCTCTAATAAATATCGCTTTTTACCACTTACACATCTCATAAAAAAAAAAATTATATGTAGGCTAGTGACAATTTTTTTGAAGCCTTGTTTTCAGTCCTAACAAACTGGCATCACTAACATGAGAATTGAAAAAGTTTATGCACACCACACACCAGTGACAACAGACATAGCAAAGCCAACTATTAAAACATTCAATGGCAAAGAATTTATGTGTCAGTGGTAGAAATAACTGAGCACGTTAATTTGGAGTCAAAAAGGACCACGTGCACACTGTGAGCAATAGATGAGATGGAGGAAGCAGTCATATTTCGCAGGTCCTTTTCATCGGTCTCAATCTTATCTTATATAAAATAATTTTCGGGGGTTTTGGCCTATGAAATAACTATCCAAGGGAATATTGTTCTTGTCAGAAATTAGGAAATTGTGAAGCCACAGGAAGCTGAGCCGAGGTAAATTTGCAGGACAGGTAGCTAAGAACAATCAAGTGAGCTTTAAAAAGTGATCTAGTCCATTAGCTAGCCAAGACATTTGGGTAGCTGAAGGTCTTTTCATCCTAGGCTTTAGCAAGGTTGTTGATCATTTAATGGCTGCAGATGTGAAGAATGCTTCATTAACATGTTCTAACTTGCTGTCATGGAAATTCTTACACAGGTACACTGAAAGTAAATCTTAAAATAATGTCCTTCTCGTGGTTCGAACACACATAGGACTATTGATTAATTATAATGTCATTATTAGTGTTTACATAGCCCATTTAAATCTCCCCCAATGTCTCTAGTCTTTCTAGTGAGGGTGATCAGGCCTCAGGTCAGTCAGCCCTATTAAGTGAGGGTTTGTTTCTTGTACCTCAGACGTTAAAGATATTTCAAACTGTAACGGCTGTCTATCTCTTCCTCCTCATCTGACGAGGAGAGGCGAGAAGGATCGGAGGACCAATACGCAGAGTGGTAAGTGTCCATGTTTTAATAATAGAAACTGAACACTACACAAATAACAAAATAACAAATGTGAACGAACCGAAACAGTACCGTGTGGCGACAAACACTGACACGGAAGACAAACACCCACAAACCAACAGTGAAAACAGGCAACCTAAATATGGCTCCCAATCAGAGACAATGCAAAACACCTGCCTCTGATTGAGAACCATATCAGGCTAAATGAACAAACCTAAACATAAAAACAAATAACATAGACTGCCCACCCCGACTCACACCCTGACCATACTAAATAAAGACAAAACAAGGGAAAATAAAGGTCAGAACATGACACAAACATTGTGTGTATTAGGTTTACATTGGGTTTTTCAGTACATTTCTTATCAAAATAATTTACATGTGGGCAACCAAAACTCTGACAACAGATAGTTCAGAAAATTTCATTTTTGTACCCTTTAAGTTGTATCCTTTCTAACCCGTGAAAACCCCACTAAAACAAAAGTAAAAAGACCCCACACAATAAATCAAAGAGTATTAARGACTAACAAATATTTATTAACAGGTGGGTTGTGTGTGGGTGCTGGTGTGTGTGTGGTAAAAATTGTAGGGTAAACGACGTTCTGCTTTCCCCCTATTGCAAGGTTTATTACAAGACAAACATGATAACTTTCTCCATATTAGAAGGCATTGTTTTCATTTTAGTATACTTTCAAAAAATTTCTATATTTTTATTACCTATCTCTGTTGGATATTCAATTTCTGCTTCAATATTTATTAAAAGTCTATTATTTTAAGATTAATATGTAATGTTTTGGAGGGATCAATATGTATTAACTGGGTTGGCACRGTCTGTCAGTCCCCTGTAGATGGGGCGCTCGGTCCATAATAAGTCTGGCACCTGAGACAGCTTATACAGGGAAACAGATGCATTTTCCATTTTGCCTACTCACGAATAGAACGTCATCATTTGGGATATCAACTATCGGGAGTACAATACATTGTAGCCTTAAGTTTAATTAACAGAAAATCATTGGTTCTATTTAACAGGGTATGGGGTTTACTTCAAAATGTATTACCAGGGTGGAGGAAATCTCATCAGCGTTTATAGCTTTATTGGTTAGGGGTAAGTCAAGTCCCGTACAATGCTTTTACCTTATCTTTATCAAATGATCAATAAATGGACCAGGTGTATATTATTATAATGTTTTCTATTGTTACTTCATCAGATCTCTAGAAACCCATTATACTCAATATTTTGTTACTTTATCTCTAGTAACCCATTATACATTTTTGTGTTACATCACAAATTCCTCCCCTACACCAGTGTTCTATTTATACAGGGGTTTGAATATTCACTCTAGTGTTCTATTTAACAGACTATTCAGGAATAGTACTTTCTCCTTTCATCTCCACATACATGAGATGAAAGGACATTCATACATTCATCGCCACATACATGATGACATTATACCATCAAACTCCACCTATGAGTCATGCTATCCTTATGTAATCTAAAGTCATGTTACCCTCAGAGACATGTTATCCTCGCTACTAATGAGATGTTTAATCATGTTATCCTCTAATGAGACATGTTATCGTGTTATCCTCATTACTAATCGAGACATGTTATCATCTGAGACATGTTACTCGAATGAGATTTCTGAGACATGTTATCATCTACCTGTAGATCAAATGGGTGGTGGTGGACAGAACCCTAGATAACGTTACAGATACAACATAACTTGAGCTAGTCCTCTGACAGCTCTAATTCACTCAGTAATTTATAGCAAAATTTCAATCTCTTATTATCCAATTTTCAATCAGCTTATTATCCATATTTCAATGTTGTTATCCAAATTTCAATTCGTTTAATATCCACCTTTCAACAGGCCATGACCCAACGCACCACCAGGTTGTGTAAGGGATATTTGACCAATAAGGAGAGTGATGGAGTGCTGCATCAGATGACCTGGCCTCCACAATCCCCCAACCTCAACCAAATGGTTTGGGATGAGTCGGACCGCAGAGTGAAGGAAAAGCAGCCAACAAGTGCTCAGCATATGTGAGAACTCCTTCAAGACTATTGGAAAAGCATTCCAGGTGAAGCTGGTTGAGAGAATGCCAAGGGTGCGCAAAGCTGTCATCAAGGCTAAGAGTGGATATTTGAAGAATCTCAAATATCAACTATATTTTGATTTGTTTAAAACTTTTTTGGTTACTACATGATTCCATATGTGTTATTTCATAGTTTTGATGTCTTCACTATTATTCTACAATGTAGAAAATAGTAACAATTAAGAATGTTCTAAAACATTAGTGTAAAGTAAACGTTTTAGTTCATAATTATCAACTAGACATGTGAATGGTAATAATCTAGCTGGATGATTTTGCAAATATGATACTTTTTGTGTCTCAGGGTTAGGTTTTTGAGATGAAATGTTTACTTGGATGTTTTACCCGCACATCCGTTAAGTAGAGACTAAAATACCCTTAAACTTTTTTTTCAGCTTTCAATTTGTTTTTTAAAATTTTATTTTCGAAAGAATTTCATGTCTGGATTTCACTGTTTTGCACTGTTTTTGTCCTGTCTCACACCCAGACTTTTGACCTCACTTACAAAAGTCAAGATGCTTTACAAATAGTCCGGGTTGCCATTTGATTAGCTGTTCAGGAGTCTTATGGCTTGGGGTAGAAGCATCTTGGACCTAGACTTGGTGCTCCAGTACCGCTTGCCGTGCGGTAGCAGAGAGAWCAGTCTATGACTAGGGTGGTTYGAGTCTTTGACAATTTTTAGAGCCTTCCTAAAAATTATAGAAAAATAAAGGTAAATATGACTTGAGAAGATAATATTTTTAATGTCATTACCAAATAGGCTATAATTTCATCAAATTATGTTAGATTTTTWAAATTATGTTATAATTATGTGTATTTAGGATACACTCTATGCTAGCAGTTCAACTGGAGTTAGCATGCTAGAATCCCATCTATTTATGACCAAATACTGTAGAAATGTCTTTCCCATCACACGTCAGTACCACCACAAAATTAACTGTGATGGTAAGGACAGAATGTGGTGGTAATGACAACATTTATTAGTTCATACATTTTCACTTACCTTAAGACCAGAAAAAACACACAAATTACAAGTTGGTTAAGTTGAAATTGAACACTTATTTGCTAAATAAGACCATTACATTTTGTATTATGTTAGGATGATTGAGTGATTTTGATGTATATTTATGTGACTTACTTTGGTTACTGACTTTAATTATAAGTGTTTTATTTTTCTATAAGATGCCCCCTAAATCAACCAAGGACAGGACAAGGACATACACTATATATGCAAAAGTATGTGGACACCCTTCAAATTTGTGGATTCGGCGATTTCAGTAACACCCGTTGCTGAAAGGTGTATAAAATCGAGCACACAGCCATGCAATCTCCATAGACAAACATTGGCAGTAGAATGGCCCGTACTGAAGAGCTTAGTGACTTTCAACTGGCACCGTCATTCCAGCAAGTCAGTTCGTCAAATGTATGCCCTGCTAGAGCTGCCCCGGTCAACTGTAAGTGCTGTTATTATGCAGTGGAAACGTCTAGGAGCAACAACTGCTCAACCGCAAAGTGGTAGGCCACACAAGCGCACAGAACGGGACCACCGAGTGCTGAAGCTGGTAAAAATAGTCTGTCTTCAGTTGCAACATTCACTACCGAGTTCCAAACTGCCTCTGGAAGCAACATCAGCACAATAACTGTTCGTCGTGAGCATCATGAAATGGGTTTCTATGGCCGAGCAGCCACACACAAGCATAAGATCACCATGGGCAATGCCAAGTATCTGCTGGAGTAGTGAAGCTAGCCTGCCATTGGACTCTGAAGAAATGGAAACGTGTTCTCTGGAGTGATGAATTACGCTTCACCATCTTGCAGTCCGACATACGAATCTGGGTTTGGCAGATGCCATGAGAACGCTACCTGCCCGAACGCATAGTGCCAACTGTAAAGATTAATGGAGGAGGAATAATGGTCTGGAGCTGTTTTTCATGGTTCGGGCTAGGCCCCTTAGTTCCGGTGAAGGGAAACCTCAACGCTACAGCATACAATGATATTCTAGATGATTCTGTGCATCCAACTTTGTGGCAACAGTTTGGGGAAGGCCCTTTCCTGTTCCAGTATGACAATGCCCCCGTGCACAAAGTGATGTCCATACAGAAATGGTTTGTCGAGATTGGTGTGGAAGAACTTGACAGAGCCTTGARGTCAACCCCATCAAACAAACACCTTTGGGATGAATTGCAACGCCGACTGCGAGCCAGGCCTAGTCGCCCAACATCAGCGCCCGACCTCACTAATGCTCGTGGCTGAATGGAGGCAAGTCCCCACAGCAATGTTTCAACATCTAGTGGAAAGCCTTCCCAGAAGAGTGGAGGCTTTTAAAACAGCAAAGGGGGGACCAACTCCATATTAATGCCCATGATTTTGGAATGAGATGTTCGACGAGGAGGTGTCCACATACTTTTGGTCATGTAGTGTATATAAACAGAATCAAACAAGATCCTTTAAGATACCAGCAGTATCATAAGAAACAAAAATAAAGATTACTCAAGAGAAAGTAAAGTGGTGAACTGAAATCCATCTCACAACTTTCCCAGTGAGAGAAAAAAAAGGAGGCTAAAGAAAATTAACCAAAGAAACAGAAGATCAACTATCCAGAAAATTGTGGTTATGGAGTCATACCTGTCAAGGAACACACCACCACAGACACCTGAAGTCTTACACCTACAGAATGATGACCTAACTGCCCTTCAAATGACTCCACATCTATGTGATTGTTTCGGCCCATGCACAAACCGTGATAATTCAACAAAGCACAACCTTCCACTTCCACCTGCACAGCACCACAGCCATCTCCTAGCGCAACACAGCCATCTCCTAGCGCAACACAGCCATCTCCTAGCGCAACACAGCCATCTCCTAGCGCAACACAGCCACCTCCTAGCGCACCACAGCCATCTCCTAGCGCACCAAAGCCATCTCCTAGCGCACCACAGCCATCTCCTAGTGCAACACAGCCATCTCCTAGCGCAACACAGCCCATTGCAGACATACATGAGGGACTGATTGGAAAGTGGTGTGTTGTGACAGATGATGAAGACCCTTACACTGGTATTACACAAGATGTTGATGCAGAGAGCTGCGCTCTAGTGAATACGATGAGTTGCGTGGGAGCCAACCGATTYTTTTGGCCAATGAGAGAGGACATTGTATTGTACCAACAAGAGAATGTGCTTGGGATTGTCCCTGAGCCTCATCCAGTGACAATATGATGCAAGGAAATTTGCTCTCTCGTTAACCTCTACGGGATCGGTGTCCCCACCCGCAGGACGGTTGAGTTAACGTAGGCTAATGTGATTCGCATGAGGTTGTAAGTAACAATAACATTTCCCAGGATATAGACATATCTGATATGGGCGGAAAGCTTAAATTCTTGTTCATCTAACTGTACTGTCCACTTTACAGTAGCTATTACAGTGAAATAATACCATGCTATTGTTTGAGGACAGTGTACAATTATGAACTTGAAAATGTATTAATAAACCAATTAGGCACATTTGGGCAGTCATGATACAACATTTTGAACAGATATGCAGTGGTTCATTGGATCAGTCTAAAAATGTGCACATACACTGCATATACAATGTTTACATACACTAGTGTCCAAAATCTACATTGCGCCTGGGCTGGAATCATCCATTATGGCCTTTCTCTTTCACAATTTTTCATTGTATTACCTTTTACGAGATCTAATGTGTTATATTCTCCTACATTAATTTCACATTTCCACAAATATACATTTAAACTCAGTTTTTCACAATTCCTGACATTTAATCCTAGTAAAAATTCCCTGTCTTAGGTCAGTTAGGATCATCACTTTATTATAAGAATGTGAAATGTCAGAATAATAGTAGAGAGAGAATGATTTATTTCAGCTTTTATTTCTTTCATCACATTCCCAGTGGGTCAGAAGTTTGCATACACTCAATTACTATTTGGTAGCATTGCCTTTTAAATTGTTTAACTTGGGTCAAACGTTTCGGGTATTTTGTGAAGTGCACCAGTCCCTCCTGCAGCAAAACACCCCCACAACATGATGCTGCCACCCCCGTGCTTCACGGTTGGGATGGTGTTCTTCGGCTTGCAAGCGTCCCCCTTTTTTCTCCAAACAGATCGATGGTCATTATGGCCAAACAGTTCTATTTTTGTTTCATCAGACCAGAGGACATTTCTCCAAAAAGTACGATCATTGTCCCCATGTTATGGTGGTTTTGGAGCAGTGGCTTCTTCCTTGCTGAGCGGCCTTTCAGGTTATGTCGTTATAGGACTCGTTTTACTGTGGATATAGATACTTTTGTGCCTGTTTCCTCCAGCATCTTCACAAGGTCCTTTACTGTTGTTCTGGGATCGATTTGCACTTTTCGCACCAAAGTACGTTCATCTCTAGGAGACCGAACATGTCTCCTTCCTGAGCGGTATGACGACTGCGTGGTCCCATGGTGTTTATACTTGCGTACTATTGTTATTTACAATGACAGCCCACGCCAGTCAAACCCAGACGACGCTTGGCCAATTGTGCACCGCTCAATGGGACTCCCAATCACAGCCAGATGTGATTCAGCCTGGATTCAAACCAGGAACTGTAGTGTCGTCTCTTGCACTGAGATGCAGTGCCATAGACCGCTGCYCCACTCGGGAGCCCTAATGTCAGCCAGTGTTTCCAACCCTGTACATGTATATCAGAATAATGCATTGAATCCCAAAATTGTTCTAAAATATGCTTAAGTTATTGAGGCATGTATCTTTGGTTTTTTAGGTTTTGAATGGTGTGTTCTATATCTTCAACTGTGACATTAAAATGTTTAATCGTACTTTTCATCAGTTGTTTTATATGAAATGTTATTTACACCACACTCTGTCATTACCACAATGCTGAGTCATTACCCATCACAGTACATATTTTCGAGGAAAAGGTGTATTAAATTACAATTTTTATTGATAATTTTTCCCATATGTGAACCTTATATGCTTGTTATTAAGATAATTCTTAAAATAAATGGTAAATACATGTTTCTGAGTATCATCAATGCATATATGGACATTTAGACATGACAATGATGAATACATATAATTAAGAAAATGTAAAAATAGTTAAAAAAACAATATTTAAGAAATTATAATGTGAATTGTTGTATAAAATACCTTAGGCACAATTTCTGTGTCACGCCCTGGCCTTAGTATTCTTTGTTTTCTTAATTATTTTAGTTAGGTCAGGGTGTGACATGGGGAATGTATGTATTTTTTGTAGTGTCTAGGGTGGTTGTAAGGTTTAGGGGGTGTATTAGAGTAGTTGGGTTTATGTTTAGTATAGTAGTCTAGCTGTGTCTATGGTTGAGTGTAGGTATCTAGGAAAGTCTATGGTTGCCTGAATTGGGTCTCAATTAGAGACAGCTGGTTATTGTTGTCTCTGATTGGGAGCCATATTTAAGGCAACCATACGGCCCATTGTAGCAGTTGGTGGGGCATGTGTCGTATGTTGACGTTTGTCAGCGGCGTGTGGTGTGTGTGTGTGTGTGTGTGTGCGTGTGGTGTGTGTGCGTGTGTGTGTGTGTGTGTGTGTGTGTGGTGTGTGCTGTGTGTGTGTGTGTGTGTGTGTGTGTGTGTGTTGTGTGTGTGTGTGTGGTTGTGTGTGTGTTGTGTGTGTGGGTTGTGTGTGTGTGTGTGTGTGCACTACGTATATAGCTTACGGTTCGTTTGTTGTTTTTGTATAGTTTGTAATAGTGTTTCGTTTCATGTTCATCTTCGTAGAAAAAAATAAAAGAAGATGGTATTTTCCAACAGCTGCGTTTTGGTCCGTCTCTCTCCACACGATCGTGACATTCTGTAATTTCCTTTTCAACTAAAATAGAAAATTGAATGCCTGTGTAGACGTTGTAAAATGACATTGTAGCTGGAAAGGCCAATTTTTTCCCCGGGAATATCTACATTGGAGTACAGAGGCCCATTATCAGCAACCATCACTCCTGTTTTCCAATGGCACGTTGTATTAGCTCATCCAAGTTTATCATTTTAAAAGGCTAATTGATCATTACAAAACCTTTTTGCATTAAGTTAGAACAGCTGAAAACTGTTGTCCTTGATTAAAAGAAGCAATAAAACTGGCCTCTCTTAGAGCTAGTTGATATCTGGAGCATCAGCATTTGTGACGGTCGATTGCCAGGCTCAAAAATGGCCAGAAACAAAACGACAATTTCTTCTTTGAAGCTTGTCGATCAGTCTATTCTGAATTTGAAGATGAAACGCATACCATGCAAAGAAATTGCCAAGAAAACTGAAGATCTTGTACAACGTCCCTTCCACAGAACAGCGCAAACTGGCCCTAACCAGAAAAGAAAGAGGAGTGGGAGGCCCCTGAGGCACAACTGAGCCAGAGGACAAGTACATATGAGGTCTAGTTTGAGAAACAGACCACTCACAAGTCCTCAACTGGCAGCTTCATTAAATAGTACACCGCCAAACACTAGTCTCAACGTCAACAGTGAAAGAGCGACTCTGGATGCCGGCCTTCTAGGACAGTTTGCAAAGAAAAAGCCATATTTCCAGACTGGCCAATAAAAATAAAAATTTAAGATGGGGCAAAAAAAACACAGAGACGACAGAGAAGATTGGAAAAAAGTGTTACAGTGGGGAGAACAAGTATTTGATACACTGACAATTTTGCAGGTTTCCTACTTACAAAGCATGTAGAGGTCTGTCATTTTATCATAGGTACACTTAACTGTGAGAGACGGATCTAAAACAAAAATCCAGAAAATCACATTGTAGGATTTTAAGTAATTAATTTGCATTTATTAGCTGACATAAGTATTTGATCACCTACCAACCAGTAAGAATTCCGTCTCACAGACCTGTTAGTTTTTTCTTTAAGCCCTCCTGTTCCACTCATACCTGTATTAACTGCACGTTTGAACTCGTACCTTATAAAAGACACCTGTCCACACACTCAATCAAAACAGACTCCAACCTCTACCCAATGGCCAAGACCAGAGAGCTGTGTAAGGACATCAGGAATAAATTGTAGACCTGTACAAGGCTGGGATGGGCTACAGGACAATAGCCAAGCAGCTTGGTGAGAAGGCAACAACTGTGGCACAATTATAGAAATGAAGAAGTAAGATGAACGGTCAATCACCCTCGGTCTGGGCCATGCAAGATCTCACCTCGTGGGGCATCAATGATCATGAGGAATGTGAGGGATCAGCCCAGAACTACACGGCAGGACTGGTCAATGACCTGAAGAGATTCGGTACGACAGTCTCAAGAAAACCATTAGTAACACACTACGCCGTCATGGATAAAATCCTGCAGCGCACGCAAGGTCCCCTATGCTCACAGCCAGCGCATGTCCAGGCCGTCTGAAGTTTGCCAATGACCATCTGATGACCAAGAGAGAATGGGAGAAGGTCATGTGGTCTGATGAGACAAAAATAGAGCTTTTTGCTCTAAACTCCACTCGCCGTGTTTGAGGAATAGAAGGATGAGTACAACCCAAGAACACCACCCAACCGTGAAGCATGGAGGTGGAAAACATCATTCTTTGGGATGCTTTCTGCAAAGGGGACAGGCGACTGCACCGTATTGAGGGAGGATGGATGGGCCATGTATCGCGAGATCTTGACCAACAATCTTCTTCCTCAGTAAGGAGCATTGAAGATGGGTCGTGGCTGGCTTCCAGCATGACAAGACCCGAAACACACAGCCAGGGCAACTAAGGAGTGGCTCCGTAAGAACATCTCAAGGTCCTGGAGTGCCTAGCAGTCTCAGACCTGAACCCAATAGAAATCTTTGGGAGGAGCCGAAAGTCCGTATTTCCCAGCGACAGCCCCGAAACCTGAAGGATCTGGAGAAGCGTGTATGGAGGAGTGGGCCAAATCCCTGCGCAGTGTTGCAAACTGGTCAAGAACTACAGGAAACGTATGATCTTCTGTAATTGAAACTAAGGTTTCGTACCAAATATTCAGTTCTGCTTTCTGATGTATCAAAACTTATGGTATGCATATAAATATGCAAAATTAATTACTTGAAAAATCATACAATGTGATATTTTATCTGGATTTTTGTTTTAGATTCCGTCTCTCACAGTTGAAGTGTACCTATGATAAAAATTACAGACCTCTACATGCTTTGTAAGTAGGAAAACCTGCAAAATTGTCAGTGTATCAAATACTTGTTCTCCCCACTGTATGTACAGAGGGATCTAAGTTTGAGGTGTTCGGATCATAAAGAAGAACATTCGTGAGACGCAGAAAAAATTGGTGGAGCCAATGTGATGGTCTGGGGGTACTTTGGTGGTGGTAAAGTGGGAGATTTGTACAGGGTAAAAGGGATCTTGAAGAAGGCTATCATTTTGTAACGCCATGCCATACCCTCTAGACGGTGCTTAATTGGAGACAATTTCCTCCTACAACAGGACAATGACCCAAAGTACAGCTCCAAACTATACAATAACTATTTAGGGAACAAGCAGTCAGCTGGTATTCTGTCTATAATGGAGTGGCCAGCACAGTCACCGGATTTCAACCCTATTGAGCTAGTTGTGGGAGCAGCTTGACCGTATGGTACGAATGAAGTGCCCATCAAACCAATCCAACTTGTGGAGGTGCTTCAGGAAGCACGGGGTGAAATCTCTTCAGATTACCTCAACAAAATGACAACTAGAATGCCAAAGGTCTGCAAGGCTGTAATTGTTGCAAATGGAGGATTCTTTGACGAAAGCAAAGTTTGAAGGAAACAATTATTATTTCAATTAAAAATCATTATTTCTAACCTTGCCAACGTCTTGACTATATTTCCTATCCATTTTGCAACTCATTTCATGTATGTTTTCATGGAAAACAAGAACATTTCTAAGTGACCCTAAACTTTTGAATGGTATTGTACCCCGTGACCACACCCACAAGTGATTTTTTGTGATTTTTTCCCCCATACAGAAATAACAAAACATGCCAAAAAGCTGCTGTGTTGCTCAATGTACATTTAACCAGGTCAAAAATCCCAACCTATGGTTCGCAATTCTCCCACGTAGGGGCTACGAGAAAAGCCCTGTGGCTTCAGGCTATTCGGTGTGGTAGAGTGGGAAATGTGGGGAACCAGTGTCCAAGTAGGCTACACATAGCTAAGTTTGTGGAAAACATTTAATCACAGATAAGACATTTAACTTTTTTTGTATAATCTGTTTGTAACTCCACTCAGTACTTGTAGCTGTATAGTCCGTTTGTTTGTGTTGTTGGTCTTGGCTAGCTTAATGTTCCAGTAGGTAGCTAGCTAGCACTCACTCAAGTTGCTGCTAGCACCATCATGAAAAGGGGCATGAGGGAAAGCCCTACAATATTACGTTTTTCTAAGTAGTGAGAACGCTAGGGAGCAGGCAAGGATGAAAAGTAATCTTTATATAAATTGTACTTTTCTTAAATGTAGTTTTGTAATTGATTAAAATAAGTTTCTTGACAACAAGAAAACTGTGTTTGAAAAATATGAAGTTTTTGCTGTGGGCCAATGGAGTAACCTAGGTAACCACAGGTTATTTTCCCTACAGGCGGGCAGGGCCGCGATGTTCTATCTAATACCGACTGGGGCTTTAGCTTTGGTAATCAGTGTCAACCATGGAGCACGTTCTGATTGGCAAGTGAGGGGTCAAGCCTCGACACACCTTCAACTTGTTTATTCATCAAAACCCAGCCCTTTCGCACCACCGCCAGCTACTGCGCCTATCATTCTGGTTGTGAAAATAGCACAAATATTTCTGACACCCCCCGAACCTATAGAGCTACTGAGCTACAGCGCTTAGATTTACCATTTCATTAGGTTTGTTAAAATAGAGCCTTCAATGTCATTATGGTGTGCAGCCTACCTTGTTGACAGGGATGACGAGAAAGGACCCTCCACCTGCAGTCTCAGTGACAATGGCCAGGAACTTGGCATTGACAGCACAGAAGTGGTTGTCATGGACGTTTCTGGTGATGGGGATGCCATCAAAGCACTGCTCTCGGTTGCCTGCCTTGCCGTACACATTCCGAAACTTTGAGCTTCTGTATGTCGGACGCCATGATATCTGGGGACAAAGCACAGTGAAGAATATCAGTGAAACAGTAAACAGCCTGTCTGCAAAGAGGAGACACATTCTCTTTCTTTATTTTCATATTCTATGTCCTTTTCAGGACACTTCCTAGAGGTGTTTTACACTTCACAATGTTATTCAGGACCAATTGTCTTGGTTGTCTTTTGTTGGAGATCTCAAGTGTGCAAATGACCCCTGCAACGCTTAGTGATGATATTTTCAATGTGAATGGATGCAGGCAGTAGTCCTTGGCTGTTCTCCCAGGCTGTCAGTGTAGTTGGAATTTATTATGAGGTGACCTGAGAGTGCTGTGGATCTTTGTGGCATGGCATGGTGGGTTACTTAAGGGAATGATAGCCAAGGTGTAATGAGCAGACAGATGAGATTGGTGAAAAGCCTTCAGAGCGACAGGATCGTCTGGTAAAAGAATAGAGGTTGCAGCTTATTTAGGGCTGGCAGCTACACACTGGGAAGCAACGCTTGCCCTATCAATATCAATTAGCCCTCAATACAGTTGAGCGTATTTCCACTGTCTGTCTGATATTCAACCCTGAGTATGTGATCCATAGACAGTATGGTGTGTGAATTAGGGGCTGGTAATTTCTGGTGGGCTTGGTAGGTTGGTAAGCTGTAAGGTTGGTAAGCTGCTTGGAGTTCATGTTGATATAAGCCCATATGTTGTTTGACTGTGTTCCTCCTTACTTACTGACAACGCCAGAGGGGTTTGAGTTCTTAAAGCCAACATTTCTCATTTGCCATCATGTCCTTAGCTGAGAAATGGCACAGGCAGAAGAACAGCTGTCAGTGCACGGCCTTGCTGCCCACATGATGTTGTAACACAAATCAAATAGTCATGGCATGAGGACTTTGACCTATTTTCATATGTAGCAGTTTTTTTCCACTGAGAGGATTCCAAGGATAAGCCGTAGCTAGTGAGTGCATCATTATTTTTCCTACTTTTAGGAAGGTGATTTTTGTTGTACAACTCCATTACAACTAAAGAAAGAATGTGAAAAAAATGCAACGGAAAAAAGAGCAAAATGTGATGGCAGATGGATCAGTAATCATTTCAATGGCTTTCTTGTGAAACACACTGTTGGCTATACAACCACCATGCATGATCATGGACGACCTGTTAGGAGTAGATCCTGCCTTTTTTAAATCCTAAGAAAACACAATTTTCCCTTCCTGATGATAAAGATTTTTCTTTCTACGTGTCTACTCCAGAAATAGCTTCCAGTGTAGACTATGCACCTCTGTGCTGAGCCAACTATTCCTCTTCTCACCTGGCTACCACCGGTGGCAAGAAAAAACGTTTTTTTTWATGAATAAACAAGTTGTGGGTGTGTGTGTCAAGGCTTGGCCGCTCACTGGCCAATCAGAACGCGCTCCATGGATAAATATGTCGTTGTTTCAAGTTGTGTGTTTACGGTCTTTTATGTATTGCGTTTTCATCAACTCCAATTTGAATGTTAGTCCGTTATAGCCTAGTTCGTTAAATAGCCTGCCCCATATTCGCTAAATATGTTGAACAGGTTTGCAATCCACATTGCTCAAGTTGCATTGCTTCATTATGGAAATACATCCTTAAACATAGGCTATAGCATAAAGGTCTTCTCCGGTCCAATAAGTTGGACTCAAACGGACCCGAGAACAATCAGACCCGATGCCTCACAAGTCCTCAACTGGCAGCTTCATTAAATAGTACCCGCAAAAACACAGTTTCAACATCAACAGTGAAGAGACGACTCCGGGATGCTGGCCTTCACCTGATAACACAACTGGACAGTAGTCCGGTGAGACACAACTGTAGGACCTGTCTGGTTGACTGAGATATTAAAGAAAGCAGAGCAATGCCTTATCATGAACAGACCTTTTCTCATTTTAGTAACCATTGAGTCTATATGCAGAGCCGTGGTCAGGTCCATTTGGGTCCACTCGGATAGATCAGCTGTAGTTACATGGACCCAAGACCCGATGACAATCAATCAGGACCCGACTCGGACCAGAGGGAAAAGCTTGAATTTTGGACCCGGTCTCGCTCAGGTCCCGGGTCGGATCTCAGGTATTCAGGTTTGGGTAGACCCGTGAAGACCTCTACTATAGCATTCGCACTGAGATAGGGACTAGGCCTACTGTAAATTGCAGTCTGGACATGGACATGCCGAACGTAGTCAATAAGAAAGATAAAACTCACTAGGCTATTGATAAGGCCTGAAAAGACACTGTATAATTCTAATGAAATTCTTATAAAAACGGAACAGCAACTTGTTTTAAATAGGCTATGTCTAAATACAGTTGCAGGCACCATGATTGCTCCATGTGGGCGTATCATACAGACAAGGTAACTTAGACTATGGAGGGTTTTACAGACCATCCAAACGTTTCACAGGACCTGGATAAAGATCCAATATACACTACTGTAAAACAGAAAAGGGGGAATGTCCACTTACCGATATACTGCACGCAAATGTAATGTTTTATAAACACCATGGAACCATCTTACAGATCATATTTCCACTTCTCCAGAAATAGCAGATAAAATTGCTATGAAATAATAATTTAAAAAAAGTTTCTAAATATGCGATTCACCAATACAACAGGCACATCTTTCCTTCCATGGGCTTTGTCCGTCATGACTGGATAGGCAGCGCTTCCGCTCTCAAAATCTATGCCATTATCAACTGTGCTATGGTTAAGACCGGCTTTTTGCGGGTTCTAAAAACGTTTCATTACCGCTGCATGAAATTGTCACTTTTGCGCTTGTTTTTAAGTACACATCTCACAAATTGCCTCTTCCCCTACCTTAGCGCAAGTGAGCTGATGTTAGACAGGCACGCTAAATTGCAGGACCAGTTTATACATGACAAAATTGCAAACTAACGTGGGTTTGATACTTGCGTCTCCTTAGCACCAGCCTAAAATAGAGCCCTAAATCTGCTGTGTTCACCCTGTAGCTTACTTTAAGTTTCAGCTCATGTCGGTAGAGAGTAAATAGACAGAGTCACAGCTTCACATAGTATTGTTCTAAGTGAAATCTTGTTCTCATTGAGGTAGATGTTTACACAGATATTTCTAATGGCCATTGATACTTCACGGAGGATTTCCTAAGAGGAAATCACATTCAAACCGTGGTTCATTTCACGTAATGTTTGGCTGATTGAAATCTGCCTTTAGTATAGTAAACTAAGTAGGTCTCTGTGGTAGTAAGTAGAACATTAGAGTAGCCTACCTCACCTAGTTAGAAATTGGAGCCAAGCAGTGGCGGCCCGTCATTTAGGGATTTTGAGCCCCAGATTTTAAGCTAAAAAAATAAAAAAATGTTGGGCTTGCCTGTTTTGCATGTTATTTTGGCAGGAAGACATGTCACATATCAGCATTTAAGACGTCACATATCAGTTTGCAAACAATGTAAAAAAATATATATATATATCATTGAGTTAATAAAGCCGCATACAAATGTGGTCTCTTTTTTGTTTTCTTGAGTAAGGGAGCTCCAAAATGCAGGTGTTTTAGCCTAGCTCAGTGTTTTCTGTGGTGGTGGGGCAAGCCGGGAGAAAATACGGAGCGTTGCGCAGCGATTGGCTCAGTGTTCTGTCACTCTTGGGGATGCTACGTCACCGCCAAGTCTAAGGGTATACTTAGAAAATTCTAGCCCCTTGGGTGCTGCCATAGCCTTTTCACACATACCAACACACGGGTGTGATCATTCTACAGTGGTCCCTGTAGCGTARGATCAAAACGGTGTGATTAGAACGCTTTTTTAGAACATCCAGTTTCGAATGACGCAACAATCAGCATTTGAGCTGGCCACACTGTTTTTTCAGAAACATTTTGCACAAACACAGTCCTTACAAAGTTATGTCCAGAATGTGAGCAATTTATTCTTGGATGCAATGTTCAGCCATTCACAGAAGTAGCTACAGCCTAACACAATCATCCAAACCGGAAAAATGTAGGCTACATTTGTCCTAGCGCTAACTGAGGAATAAGTGACTTCATCTTGGAAATAGGGGGCGCCATTTTCACTTTTGGATAAAATGGTGCGAAAATTAAACGGCCTCGTACTCTGTCCTAGATCATATGATATGCATATTATTATTACTATTGGATAGAAAACACTCTGAAGTGTCTAAAACTGTTTGAATTATATCTGTGAATAAAACAGAACTTATTTGGCAGGCAAACTTCCAAACAGGAAGTGAAAATTCTGAAATGGGTCGCTGTGAAAGGCATCGCCTATTCAATTGCCTAATATTTATGGATATGTATGCACTTCATACGCCTTCCACTAGATGTCAACAGGCAGTAGAACGTGGAATGAAGTGTCTAGCCTTATGTGGGACCGAATGAGAGCCTTTGGAGTGACAGGTCAGCCATATTGGCAGTATTTGGCCACGCACTTGGGTATGTCATATCTTTGTCTGCAAATCGTTAGATAGACACGAAGAAATGCTCCGTCTGGGACGTTATTGGATATATATGAGAAAAACATCCTGAAGATTGATTCTCAACTGAGTTTGACCAGTTTATTCGACTTTTATTATCACATTTAGAAGTTTTCGTTCATTGCGTCAAATCTTCATGGACACGTGAGCTACACATGCTAGCCAAAGTTGCTAATTCGACAGAAGAAATGGACATTCTAAAACAAAACAACGATTTATTGTGGAACTAGGATTCCTGGCACTGCATTCTGATGAAAGTTCATCAAAGGTAAGGGAATATTTATGATGTTATTTCGTATTTTTGTTGACTCTGTTGACTCAAACATGGCGGAGAATGGCTGAGCGCTGTCTCAGATTATTGCATGCTGTGCTTTTACTAAAGTTATTTAAAAAAATCTAACACAGCGGTTGCATTAAGAACCAGTGTATCTTTAATTATATGTACAACATGTATTTTTCATCAAAGTTTATGATGAGTTTTTCTGTTAGATTACGTGGCTCTCTAAAATTTCTCTGTATATTTTGGAGCCATTTCTGAACATGGCGCCAATGTAAAACCACGATTTGTAGCTATGAATATGCACATTTTCGAACAAAACATAAATGTATTGTATAACATGATGTCATAAGACTGTCATCTGATGAAGTTGTTCAAAGGTTAGTGATTAATTTTATCTCTATTTGTGGGTTTTGTGAAAGCTATCTTTGCGGTGAAAAAATGGCGTTGTGTTTTGGGCTATTGTGGTGAGCTAACATAAATATATGTTGTGTTTTCGCTGTAAAACATTTAAAAAATCGGACATGTTGGCTGGATTCACAAGATGTTTATCTTTAATTATGTGTACAACATGTATCTTTCATAAAAGTTTTATGATGAGTATTTCTGTATTTCACGTTGCTCTCTGTAATTATTCTGGCGGTTTGGGAGCCATTTCTGAACATGTCGCCAATGTAAAACCACGATTTGTAGCTATAAATATGCACATTTTCGAACAAAACATAAATGTATTGTATATAATGATGTCATAAGACTGTCATCTGATGAAGTTGTTCAAAGGTTAGTGATACATTTTATCTCTATTTGTGGGTTTTGTGAAAGCTATCTTTGCGGTGAAAAAATGGCGTTGTGTTTTGGGCTATTGTGGTGAGCTAACATAAATATATGTTGTGTTTTCGCTGTAAAACATTAAAAGAATCGGACATGTTGGCTGGATTCACAAGATGTTTATATTTCATTTGCTGTATTGGACTTGTGATTTCATGAAATGATATTATATTATATCCCTGTGGCGCTAGGCTAGGCTATGCTAGTCAGCGTTTCTGATGAGAATGATACCGGATCCGGGATGGGTAGTCCAGAAAGGTTTTAACACAAGCGGTCATGTTTTTGTAACTCTCGGCTGACAGAAACTACAATATGAGTTAGCTAATAGCAATTACTATTCATAATTAATCACATCACGGGTGAGCACACCATTGATCAAAATAATTTAGTAAAACACTTTCTAGAAGTCGAAAGTAATCTGCCGATGGAGCCATGTTTGTTGACATACAATGCATTCTGAGTTTCACGTAATCGTCTGTCGGACCAAAGATGTTATAACAAAATTAGGTGAGTTTGGTCTGACAGACGATTACGTGAAACCCAGAATGCATTGTATGTCAATGAACATGGCTCCACACATAGCTGGAATTAGCTTAGCTCATCATAATCAGTTCAACCTTCAAAAAAGTATTTTACACACATAATATGTGTCCATTACAATCTATGCAAGAATCGAAATGCATGATTTGTCACCAGTACTTGAAAACGTGTGAATAAAACAGTAAATATATAAATCATTACCACACAAAACATTTTCTGATAGTGATTTATTGATAGAAGTGGTGCGTGCCGGCAGTCAATCACGTAACCTCTCACTCCCACTCTGAGCCATTCAGTGTTGTTGTTTATGTATGTAGCTAGTGAGCTAAGCCGTAGCATTAGCAATGTCTTTCAAAAGGAGACAACTCACAAATGCGGAAATTCTGGAGATTTTTTGAAAGTCTGACAATGAGTCTGAGTATGAAAGTCAGGAATCAGATTCTGACAGTGACAGTGAGGAGCTGCCCCCCAACCTTGTAGCCATTAAGAACCCTGAATCTGAGGACCCCTTGTCCACTGACGAAGTCCCAGGTCCCTTTGAAGATGCTGGTGGTGATGGAGGCAGACCGACAGTGGATGAAGTATAGGAGTTCTGTAGTAGCTGGAAGGCCACCAGCTATTTCACCCCTCCTGGCCCTGCTGTTTGTTTTGACGAGTCCCAGTCTGGAGTGCAACACCCCTTGCCATTTCCATCTGAGGCAGAGTGCTCAAAGTTGTTTCTGACAGAGGAGCTGGTGGGAGACATAGTAGAGGAGARSAGTTGCTATGCTATGGAGCTACAGGAGAAGAGAGAGCCAGGAGTGATGGGAAAACTTGCTAAATGGGTGACAACCACAATTAGTGAAATGTATACCTTCCTGGTGACAGTCCTTCTCACGGGAATAGTCAAGAAGAACTCCCTAAGAGAATAGTGGAGCACAGATCCTATGTTTGCAACTCCCTTCTTTGCCACCCTCTTCTCCCAAGACCGCTTCATTTTTCTGCTGCGATGCCTGCATTTAGTCAACAATGCCACTGCCAACCTAAATGACTCGCTATACAAATTAAGAAATGTTCTTCCAAGCCTGACAAGTGGTTGAAATGTGTTTTCTTGCTGTGTTTTCATCCAGTAAAACTGTTAAGGAGTGTACACTAGCATTCAAAAGCTGGCCTCAGTCTTCAGCTCCAAAGATGTCCAGCTCCAGTTATGATTTTGGCAAATAGTGTTTGTGGTTTCTGAAAGTACAGAATAAAGAGGAATTATTAGTAGTTAGAATACAATATCACCATATAGCAATCAAACTATTTTACAAAGAAGAAACATAATAAACACTGCTATAAAAATAATATATTTCACTGACAAAATCACAAATTAGAGTTATAACAGTAAGACACAGTAACTGTTGAGCTCCACAAGGGGGCAGGGCAGAACAGAGCTATGCTAAATAATCCAACTGAAAACAAACCATGGTCAAATATTTTTCATTTATTTAACTAGGCAAGTGATTTAAGAACAAATTCTTATTTACAATGACAGCCTACACTGGCCAAACTCGGACAAAACTAGGCCAATTGTGACTCCCAATCACGACCGGTTGTGATACAGCCTGTATTCAAACCAGGGTGTCTGTTGTGACGCCTCCAGCACTGAAATACAGGGCCTTAGACCGCCGCGCCACTTGGGAGTCATAAAGCCAGGGCAGCTTCAAAAGACAACACAAGCTAATACTTCTCTGATGCAATTAGCATTGATTTACAGAGCTAATAGAAGAATGTAGCTAGCTACATAAGCATGATTGAATATAACACCATAAAGGTTATGAAATGAGTAACATTACCTCGCGTGTCCGTGGTTATAAGGAATATACACAAATATATTGAGCTACAGTAGAAACGACATAACGTAAAAAGACACTTACTTTGATAGAACCGCACACATTTCCAAAGTTATTGTCAGTAATGAAAACAACAATGACTGCGATGCGGGCACCAGACGAAAAATGTGAACACGTGTGTGCAGATGCTGTTCTGATGGGACATGCGCAAATGTCTGCAGACTTGAACTGCACAAACAATTTGGAAGTGCTTGGGGAATTTTGTCCGGGTCAGAAATTCCAAAACTATAAGTTGTCCACAAAAGTAAAAGGATTACTTTTATGTGAATTAATGAGGAGGCGGAACACACCTCAATTCAAACTGTTCTTAGAAAATAAAAACTTGTTAGAAAATAATTTGAAATTGACAAGTTGAAAACAGCCTATAAATAAAAACAGGCAGCGTGCCTTGGTTTGAGGGCAGCGTGGATTAAATGTCCTGTTGCGCAACAATCACATTTTGGAATGGAGAGAACATTCTAACATCACGTGCATAAAAACATTCACGCTGGGGGGCGACCGTTAGAGATATTTGGAACTCACGTATGAAAAGGATAGAGTTACATTAGAAGTGCCCATCCAAGAAGGCTCAAGGTCATTGGCCATAGATAAAATGACATCAAATCACATTATATCTACAGTAGCTTTGATTGGACTGATCATGTCAACGTCATACTTTCAAATTCTTAGCTAGCAGTCATCATCATGAATCAAGTCGACAATCTACTGGCAAATCCTTTTTAATCCTTGTCATCTGAAGAGAAATAATGAAGAGAAAGTATAGATAAAACGTATCGGTGCTCATCGGCCATTGGACATAAACATTACACAACAAGTTGGAAATTGCAAAATCAACAATTAATGGTTTGGAAGGAATCAGTGGCTACCTGTGAGATCAATACAACTGGGAACTCGGGAAAAAACGATTTACGACTGAGAAAACAGGTTTTGAACTTTCATCCAACTCGGAACTGTAAATCGGAAACTCGGGCCTCTTTCTAGAGCTACGACCTGAAGATCACTGACGTCATCATGATTCAACCAGTTGTTCCCAGTTGTCTTGAAAGAGCCATAAATCCGTGYKTTTGATGACAAAATTTGATGACAAAATTTGCCCATGAAGGACAGCTGCGCTATCTTCCTGTTCAAGTGAGCACAGCACAACAAGGTGAGTCCAAAAATGTATTGTATGCTGCTGCATAAATTATGTAACATACTAGGGAGATATGTATACTGTAGCTAAGAAAGTAATACTAAGGGTATGCTGTGTAATAAGCTGTTAGTAGCCCATGTGCCTCACCCTAATAATTTGGTCTATTTTCACCTCTTAATTTCACCTACTGTTCTGATTTGGTGGTGCACATGTAGCCTACAAGCTGTTTTTGAGAAATGTAATTATCTAACATTGTAAGAGCTTTCATTGTCTGCTTATATGCCCCCTTTATTAATCCTACGGTTCTGACTTGGTGTACAGGGAGAACAGTGTAAGAATGGCCCATGTTCTGAATTCTGTCACTGTACATTTCAAAAGTGCTGAACAAATAGTTATATTGACTACGTCCGTCCTATTTCGCTCATTATGTCTTAATTGAAATTACGGATAGCCTCTTATCCGCTTGTCGTCCCCTTATGTCATAGTTTGTACATTTCAATTTTCAGTGGAAACCACATTTGTTTAAGCAAGCAAGCCAGCCATATCAGCAGAAAATGAGGCTGAATGAACTGTTTCGCTGCCAGACAAGGCTCCGCTGATAGCCAGGTGTAGCAGTGTTAAGGTGATGGGACTGCTGTTGGGACTCTGCTATTGGGACAGCTTTATGTAGGCCCTAACAGTTTGTGCAATGAATGTATTGTTTAGTGTTGTGTTGTGTAGTGGCTTTGCTGGCATGCATCCCACAATTTTTTTGGTTGCCCCACCAAGATTTACATGCTAAAATCGCTACTGGGGTCAAGACAGCTTCACGTTGGGCGTTCATACAACAAATTGTATATGTTTTAAACTAGGCGTACATATACAGTAGTTGGATGGCTAATGGTGTCAAACTGTAATGCTGAAGCACCATGACGTTTCTGCCGAGCGAAGCGGTCAAAAATCCAACTTGCAGGGCAATACTGTCTCCTGTGACACTGCTCTCCAGCTGAAGTGCTGAAAGGTGCAGAAAGTGAATTCACGTCAGCAGCTGTAAATGATCATGCTGGGACCTGCTACTGTACAGTGCAGTAGCAGCACCGATAAGGAGCTTATATATTTATAGCCAAGAGATTATCTGATCGTTATGAGATTGTCCATTCTTATTTATGCACAGGAACACATCACGTTTCACTCACAGACTTAGGCTGTAAAAAGGTGTTGGATACAAATGGTTGTAAGTTTGAGGCGAGGGAGCAGTGTAACGGCGTTCCTCCTCCTCTTCATCCGAAGAGGAGGAGCATGGATTGAACCAAAATGCAGCGTTGGAATAAGACATAATGAATTTATTGAACAAGACAAAACGAACTATACTTGACAACTAAACAAAATAACAAACCGAATGTAGACAGACTTGGACCACGAACTTACATGAAACACGAAGAACGAACGAACAAGTACTTACTACAAACAAAACGACGAACGAACGAAACAGTCCCGTATGGTGCAAACATAGACACAGACACAGGAGACAACGACCCACAAACAAACACTGTGAAACTACCTACCTTAATATGACTTTCTCAATCAGAGGGAGATGAAAACCACCTGCCTCTAATAAGAACCATATTAGGTACCCATTCACCAACATAGAAACAGAAAACATAGACTGCCCACCCAAACTCACGTCCTGACCAACTACACAATACAAAACTAACAGAAAACAGTCAGGAACGTGACATAACCCCCCCTCAAGGTGCGTACTCCGAACGCACCACCAAAAGTCTAGGGGAGGGTCTGGGTGGGCATCTGACCATGGTGGTGGCTCAGGCTCGGCGAGGTCCCCACCCCACCATAGTCAATCCCAGCTTACGTCTCCCCCTTAGAATGACCACCCTCTTATTTCCCCCACCTAATTTAAGGGGCACACCAAGATAAGGACAGCTCCGGGACAAGGTAGCTCAGGACAGAGAGGTAGCTCAGGACAGAGGGATAGCTCAGGATAGAGAGGTAGCTCAGGATAGAGAGGTAGCTCAGGATAGAGGGGCAACTCCGGACTGAAGGGCAGCTCGGACAGAGAGAACGCTCTGGACTGAGAGGCAGTTCTGGATGAATGACGGCTCCGGACGCTCATCGGCAGGCTGACGGCTCTGGACGCTCATGGCAGGCTGACGGCTCTGGACGCTCATGGCAGGCTGACGCTCTGGACGCTCATGGCAGGCTGACGGCTCTGGACGCTCATGGCAGGCTGACGGTCTGGACGCTCTGGCAGGCTGACGGCTCTAGACGCTCATGGCTCGCTGACGGCTCTGGCTGCTCATGGCTCGCTGACGTTCTGGCTGCTCATGGCTCACTAACGGCTCTGACGCATGGCTCATGGCTCACTGGCGGCTCTGGCAGATCCTGTCTGGCTGGCGGCTCTGGCAGATCCTGTCTGGCTGGCGGCTCTGGCAGATTCCTGTCTGCGTTGCGGCTCTGCAGATCCTGTCTGGTTTGCGGCTCTGGCAGATCCTGTCTGGTTGGCGGCTCTGGCAGATCCTGTCTGGTTGGCGGCTCTGGCAGATCCTGTCTGGTGGCGGCTCTGGAGATCTGATGAAGAACGGCTCTAGCGGCTCCTGACTGACGAACGGCTCTGAGGCTCGGAACAGACGGGCGCTCTAATGGCTCGGGACAGACGGATGGCTCAGACGGCGCTGGGCAGACGGATGGCTCAGATGGCGCTGGGGAGACGGATGGCTCAGATGGCGCTGGGGAGACGGATGGCTCTGGCCGGATAAGGCGCACTGTAGACCTGGTGCGTGGTGCCGGAACTGGAGGCACCGGGCTAAGGACACGCACTTTCAGGCTAGTGCGGGGAGCAGGGACAGGGCACACTGACCTCTCAAGCGCACTATAGGCCTGGTGCGTGGTACCGCACTGGTGGTACCGGGCTAAGGGCACGCACCTCAGGGCGAGTGCGGGGAGAAGGAACAGTGTGTACAGGACTCTGGAGACGCACAGGTGGCTTTAGTGCGTGGTGCCGGAACTGGAGGCACTGGGCTGGAGACACGCACCATAGGAAGAGTACGTGGAGGAGGAACAGGATCTGAAGACGCACTGGAAGCCTGGTGCGGGTGTAGGCACTGGTGGTACTGGGCTGGGGCGGGGAGGTAGCGCCGGAAATACCGGACGTGCAGGCGTACTGGCTCCTTGAGCACCGAGCCTGCCCAACCTTACCTGGTTGAATACTCCCCGTCGCCCGACAGTGCGGGGAGGTGGAATAACCGGCACCGGGCTGTGTAGGCGAACCGGGGACACCATGCGTAAGGCTGGTGCCATGTAAGCCGGCCCGAGGAGACGCACTGGAGACCAGACGCGTTGAGCCGGCCTCATGACACCTGGCTCAATGCCCAATCTAGCCCTACCAGTGCGGGAGGTGGAATAACCCGCACCGGCTATGCACACGTACAGGAGACACCGTGCGCTCTACTGCGTAACACGGTGTCTGCCCGTACTCCCGTCCTCCACGGTAAGCCTGGGAAGTGGGCGCAGGTCTCCTACCTGCCCTTGGCCCACTACCTCTTAGCCTCCCCCCCCAAGAAATTTTGGGGTCTTCTTCTGGCTTCCAGCCACGTCTCCTTGCTGCCTCCTCATACCACCGCTGTTGGGCTCTCGCTGCCTCCATCTCCTCACGAGCGCGGCGATATTCCCCAATGTGCGCCCAGTGTCCTTTTCCCTCTAATACTTCTCCCAAGTCATGAGTCCTGATCTCTTGGCCGCTGCTCGAATTTCCGCTGCTTGGTTCTGGATTGGTGGGTGGTTCTGTAACGGGTTCCTCCTCCTCTTCATCCGAAGAGGAGGAGCATGGATTGAACCAAAATGCAGCGTTGGAATAAGACATAATGAATTTATTGAACAATACAAAACGAACTATACTTGACAACTAAACAAAATAACAAACCGAATGTAGACAGACTTGGACCACGAACTTACATGAAACACGACGAACGAACGGACAAGTACTTACTACAAACAAAACGACGAACGAACGAAACAGTCCTGTATAGTGCAAATATAGACACAGACACAGGAGACAACCACCCACAAACAAACACTGTGAAACTACCTACCTTAATATGATTCTCAATCAGAGGAGATGAAAACCACCTGCCTCTAATTGAGAACCATATTAGGTACCCATTCACCAACATAGAAACAGAAAACATAGACTGCCCACCCAAACTCACGTCCTGACCAACTAACACATACAAAACTAACAGAAAACAGGTCAGGAACGTGACAAGCAGAGAAAGCGACGCATTGTGTTTGTAGAGCCATGACGGATTACTATGTGAGGGAGACAATCTGACTGATTGTCACTGGAGACAGTGACAGGATGCAGGGCTGGCCCTAAGCGAGATTTGGTTGCCCCCCACAGGCAAAACATTTTACTGGTCCCCCTCTTGACGGCGGAGAGAGAGAAAAAAGTTGAAAAGTTAATTTCCTGCAATCCTACAGATTTTGCTATGGGATGGAGAGCAACATTTGCAGTTTAAAAGCTAATTTGCTGTAATTCTACACATTTTGACATGATTTATGCCATGTTAATAGGATATTTGAGTGAGAGTGACTAACAAAACGAATGGGGGCCCCTGGAGGCCCTGTGCATGTTCCCTCCGTGCCTAGTCGATAATTTGGCCATGATTACTACTAATCATGTCACTAATCTACTAAATTTTAGATAGCTGGCTAGACTAATTTACCAATATTTCTTTTTTAGCTGACATAGGCTAATTGAGTGACTGTCAATGACTGACATAACAAGAGAAAAACTGATGATGCAAAACCACATTTCTTTATTGCACTTTGTGTATTCTACTATACTAACTCTCAACAGTAAGTTGGGACCCCAATTGATAAATAAATTGGTCGGGGAGACCTAAGCAGGATGCTATCTGAATGCCAGGCAGATGAATAATGTGTGTAGATATATATTTTGGCTAACACTGCTTATCAGTGGAGGGAAAAAAATATAGTTGGTCTATGCGGTGAAAGACCCATTTGTTTGAACATCAGCTAAAACAGACATGCCAGCATTAGCTCTGTGGTAATCACGGATGGATTAAACAGTATCAAACTGTTGTATTTTTCAGCACACTCAGTGCCTGCTGCATACCAAGTCTATCAACTACTTAAGCCACAGCATGTTTTAGATATTGTATTTAAACTATAATATAGAATATCAGGCTAATAGAGACAGCACTACATATACCCCTTACTAGATTAAGATAGCATTCTGCTTTTGTCACAGGCAGGCTAAGATCTGAACCCTGGTCCACAGGAGAAGCCAACGTTTTACCATTAGGAGAAGAGGAAATTCACACTTAAGCTGAGGGTAACACTAATTTTGAAGTTGCAGTCATGCCACATGTTCCCAGTGAGACCGTAAGCCCGACTCACGTGGGACACCAGGGTTCAGATCTTGCCTGTGACAAAGGCAGATTGCTATCTTGAGCTAGTAAGGGATATACTGTATATGTAGTGTTGTCTCATGGCGCCGATAGAGAGGGCAGCTGTGCTTCTAGCCCCTAGGCAACTTTGCAGTATTTCGTTTTTTGGTTTTATTTCTTACATTATTAGGCCAGACATTTTTTGGTGTTATTATATGCAGCCGGAAAGAACTTTTCGATATCAGAGCGGCAGTTACTTACCAGCATTACGACCAGGAATGCGACTTTCCAGAATCGGATCCTTTGTCCGTTCCAGAGGCTGATACAATTAATCGGCGGCGAAGAAGAGGTACTCGGAGTGGACTTCTATTCCGATTCAGGAGGCACGCACACCACCCACAGCTTCCAAGTATATTACTCGCTAATGTTCAGTCTCTGGATAATAAAGTTTACTTTATTATCGAAGATTGTGAGGATTTCCATCCAGAGAAACATCAGGGATTGTAACATACTCTGTTTCACAGAAACATGGCTCTCTCTGGATATACTGTCTGAGTCTGTACAGCCAGTTGGGTCATTGCGCAGACAGGAATAAATATCTCTCCGGGAAAAAGAAGGGTGGGGGTGTATGTTTCATGATTAACTACTCATGGTGTAATTGTGATAACATACAGGAACTCAATTCCTTTTGATCACACAACCTAGAATACCTCACAATCAAATGCCGACCGTATTACCTCCCGAGAGAATTCCCTTCGGTTATAGTCACAGCCGTGTATATTCCCCCTCAAGCCGATACCACGACAGCCCTCAAAGAACTTCACTGGACTTTATGCAAACTGGAAACCATATATCCTGAGGCCGCATATGTTGTAGCTGGGGATTTTAACAAAGCAAATTTGATGAAAATGCTACCTAAGTTCTATCAACACATTTACTGTAGTACTTGTGCTACTAAAACACTCGACCACTGCTACTCCAACTTCCGGGATGCCTACAAGGCCCTCCCGCAAATCCATTTTGCTCCTTCCTTCCTATAGGCAGAAACTCAAACAGGAAGTACCTGTGCTAACCAATTGGAATCCACCAGCTGGCTAGAGTGTTTACGGACATATTCAATATCTCCCGATCCCAGTCTGCTGTCCCCACATGCTTCAAGATGGCCACCATTGCTCCTGTACCCAAGAAAGCAAAGGTACTGAAATAAATGACTATCGCCCCGTAGCACTCACTTCTGTCATCATGAAATGCTTTAAGAGACTAGTCAAGGATCATATCACCTCTACCTTACCTGACACTCTAGACCCACTTCAATTTGCTTACCGCCCCAACTGATCCACAGACGATGCAATCGCCATCACACTGCATACTGCCCTATCCCATCTGGACAAGGGGAATACCTACAGTATGTAAGAATGCTGTTCATTGACTATAGCTCAGCATTCAACACCATAGTACCCTCCACGCTCATCATTAAGCTCGAGGCCCTGGGTCTGAACCCCGTCCTGTGCAACTGGGTCTATCCTGGACTTCCTGACGGGCCGCCCCCGGGTGGTGAAGGTAGGAAACAACACCTCCACTTCACTGATCCTCAACACGGGGGCCCCACAAGGGTGTGTGCTGAGCCCCTCCTGTACTTACTGTTCACATATGACTGCATGACCCCGCTCGCCTCCAACTCAATCATCAAGTTTGCAGATGACACAACAGTAGTAGGCTTGATTACCAACAATGACGAGACAGCCGACAGGGAGGAGGTGAGGGCTCTGGGAGTGTGGTGTCAGGAAAACAACCTCACACTTAACGTCAACAAAACAAAGGAGCTGATCGTGGACTTCAGGAAACAGCAGAGGGAGCACCCCCCTATCCACATCGACGAGACCACAGTGGAGAAGATGGAAAGCTTCAAGTTCCTCGGAGTACAAATGACTGACAAACTGAAATGGTCCACCCACAGTGACAGTGTGGTGAAGAAGGCGCAACAGCGCCTCTTCAACCTCAGGAGGCTGAAGAAATTTGGCTAGGCACCTAAAACCCATACAAACTTTTACAGATGCACAATTGAGAGCATCCTGTCAGGATGTATCACCGCCTGGTATGGCAACTGCACCACCCACAGCCGCAGGGCTCTCCAGGGGATGGTGCAGTCTGCCCAACGCATCACCGGGGGCAAACTGCCCTCCAGGACACCTACAGCACCAGATATCACAGGAAAGCCAGGACAACAACCACCCAAGCCACTGCCTGTTCACCCCACTATCATCCAGAAGGCGAGGTCAGTACAGGTGCATCAAAGRTGGGACCGAGAGAATGTAAAACAGCATCTTTCTCAAGGCCATCAGACTGTTAAATAGCCATCACTAGCACATTAGAGACTGCTGCCTATACTCGGCCTTGTCCGGGGCTATACTCGGCCTTGTCTCAGGGTAGTAGTTTGGTGGTTGAAGAAATCCCTCTAGTGGTGTGGGGGCTGTGCTTTGGCAAAGAGGGGGTGGTTATATTCTGCCTGTTTGGCCCTGTCCGGGGGCCATAGTGTCTCCCGACCGCTTCTGTCTCAGCCTCCAGTATTTATGCTGCAATAGTTTATGTGTCAGGGGGCTAGGGTCAGTCTGTTATCTGGAATATTTCTCATCCGGTGTCCTGTGTGAATTTAAGTATGCTCCCTCTAATTCTCTCTCTTTTCTCTCTCTCTCTTTCTCTCTCGGGGGACCTGAGCCCTAGGATCATGCCTCAGGACTACCTGGCCTGATGACTCCTTGCTGTCCCCAGTCCACCTGGTCATGCTGCTGCTCCAGTTTCAACTGTTCTGTCGGCGGCTATGGAACCCTGACCTGTTCACTGGACGTGCTACCTTGTCCCGGACCTGATGTTTTGAACTCTCTCTCTACCGCACCTGCTGTCTCTAACTCTGAGTGACATTTATTCCCGAGGTGCTGTCCTGTTGCACCCTCTACAACCACTGTGATCTGACCCTGCTGGTCATCTATGAACGTTTGAACATCTTGGCCATGTTCTGTTATAATCTCCACCCATCACAGCCTGAAGAGGACTGGCCACCCCTCAGAGCCTGGTTCCTCTCTAGGTTTCTTCTTAGGTTCTGGCCTTTCTAAGGAGTTTTTCCTAGATACCGTGCTTCTACATTTGCATTGCTTGCTGTTTGGGAATTTAGGCTGGGTTTCTGTACAGCACTTTGTGACATCAGCTGATGTAAAAAGGGCTTTATAAATACATTTGATTGATTGATTGACATACATAGACTTGAAATCACTGGCCACTTTAATAATGTTTACATATTTTGCATTACTCATCTCATATGTATATACTGTATTGTATTATATTCTATTCTACTGTATCTTAGTCTATGGCACTCTGACAATGCTCGTCCATATATTTACATATTCTTTAATTCCATTCCTTTACTTAGATTTGTGTGTATTGTGCGTATTGTTGTGAAATTGTTAGATATTACTTGTTAAATATTACTGCACTGTTGGAGCTAGAAACACAAGCATTTCTCTACATCCGCAATAACATTTGCTAAACATGTGTATGTGACCAAAAACAGTTTATTTGATTTATATTCACCCCCTTTGACCTCCTCCCCCATGAGAGACCACCCCACGTTGGACGTCATTGTCACATGCGGGATCTGAACCCTGTTTTCCCATGGGAGAACCCAACTCCTTAGCATTGAACAAAGAGGAAAATCAGTGTCGCCATTAGACCTTTAACCAGATTAGTACGGTAGGTCAATACAGTTCAAACAGGTCTATTGTGGTAGTTGACGCATGGACTCGTCAACCTTATGAGCCCTTATCATCAAAAGCAGCTATTTCCTTTGAGTCATGTAGAAGGAGGAAGAAAGTCTCTTTCCTTCCATTTACATTTACATTTAAGTCATTTCCATAACCCCAGAACAACAGACCTCTCACTGCCCACGCTCCATTTCCATCCTACCTTTCTCCCTCTTGGTTCCTTTATTAATGGATGACTTCCTGCTCTTCCTCTACCTGTGAACCCTTTGACATTTCAATCGGCATGCATCTGGGGTAAAGTGAGATGGCACATGTTCCCAGTGATCCGCACCTTCACCCTTTGTAAAGGTCTTGCTGTTTTTTGGTCATTGGTTTGGATTTGTTTTGACAGCTCTGAGATGGTTTGAGCAGATCTGAACCGCAGACCAGGGTTTTATTTATTAGGCACCAAATRGAAGAAAATGGCCTGAAACAAGAAGGGACTACCTGGACCTGTCCAATAAGAAACACACATCTTAAAACGTTTTCTATTGCGTACAAACCAGGGTAGTCTCCAGTGCAGATAGAGGGGTAAGTAACTATCCTTATAGGGACCATCTGACCTCAGACTCAAATCCCTGTCTCTTTTGTCTAGGTCTAGAAATCCTTTAGTTTCACATAGAATACCAGACCTAAAGTACTGTGGGTGCGTCATGCTTGTGTATGGGCCTCATCATGAAATTATTATCATGATTGTATGTGTTTGGGAGGTGACAGTAATCATTAAGCATCATTAGAACAATTAATAGCTGTACTAGATGGCAGTGAATGGGAATGTATCATGTCTTCGTCTATGCACTCGTGGTTTGAAATGGTCACATTCACACTGTGAACCACATACACACCAGACCTGCAGTTCAAATATAACAGACCATTTAGTCAGTCAGTCAGTGCAGCAACGACCTGAGGTTAACTCTACTGTTTAGCTCCTGAATGTCATGGCTGCGGTTTGTACTTCGAGATAGGTTACGTACATTTCCTGGTTGATGTCATGCCATTGTTGTGGATATTTTCAGGGGGACAATAGGCTTTTTTCCCCCCAGCCACGTTTCCTCTTCCTCCACCAGCTGCTCTATACAATACTTCACCCTCCTACTCACTGCTAAAGGCCTTTGCAGACTGTACGTCGGATTCAGTCCTTTGCGATTATCACGTCGCACTGTGCGGTGTTACCAAATTCAAATCTTAATATCAACCTAGCCAGATTATACGATTTGCTTCAGTTCTGTCGTCACATTCTGCGACTGCCTTGCGAGGCCACGTTATCCGATATAGGCTACGTCAGCTGCAGCGGTGCGTTCGATCTGTGCATGTGCCAGCAACAGCAGCGCAAGCCTCTCTCAATGCTTATGCGCGAGTGAAAGTATCCATCTCAGAAATTGTTTTCACATTCAAACTTTTTATGTCCAAACTTCCCAAAATAACATGGTCCCTGTTGTAGAACGTTTGTTTTGTCTGGCGATTGTAAAGTTGTGTAAGCAAGATTATTAGGGAGATCGTTCAAATCAAACTATTATATTAATCTGACTATTCACAATAACCGTATTATTGTGTGCATACTAAGTGCTGGCCATGTTCCTATTGGTCAGTCGCCGGGATCGGCTTGCAACACCAGCCGCACTTCACGATAAAGGAAAACAAATAACTGAACTTTGTCGGAGCCTACGACCGCACGTAGTGGTACTTCATCGGCAGACCTAGACCCTGTCACACTGAACAAGCCAAGACGTCCAACAATCGTTCACAACCTAAGAGTATGCCCATGACATGGACATTTATTTGGAACGTTAAAATTGTGGCATAAAATCGTACAGTCTGCAAAGGCCTTAAGAGGCTCAGACACAATCTCCACAAACTCCACAGCCTAATGGATGTGACTGGGCAAAGGTAAGGATACAATCTGAGTTTGGTCTTTCGACTGCATTTGTATTACACTATCAGCATTTTAGGCCTATGGTTAGCTCATATGCAGTATTCCAATTTCCTCAAGAGATTAGGGTTAGTAATGTATAATTAGGTTAACATAGTTGGCTGTGATTTAAAGCAACATTAGTGCTTTACTCGTGTGTATTATTTTTGTCATGGTCTTTTTAAGATTGTTGAGATTTTGACTGTGAGCTCTCTTTGTATCATTATCAGCCTGTGTCCCTTTCCTGTGATACCATATCCCTGACATCCACCCAGCCCCAAGGTCTGCTAGAACGCTACAGCAAGGTCACAGTGTGCTGAGTGAGGACGGTCTGTTCTCCACTGTGTTTATCACAGCAACCCAGTCAGCATCTCTTGCTCTCTCTCTCTCCAGAGGCCAGGCCTCCCATTTCACTGAGACAGATCTCTCTGTGTGTCTGAGTGATGTGGGTGAGGCCAGGCCACTGGTTAGCATTACAGACGGCTGTACGGCTAACACCTGTTCTCCGCCTCCTACTCCACACCACGCCACACTGCTTCCCCATCTCCAATTTCCTTTCTCTCCCCCCCATCTCTCTTCCCTCTTTCTCACCCCGTCTATCTCCTCTCTCTGTGTCTATTTCTGTCTCTCCTCTCTGCACCCCTCCCTATTCTACTGTTTTTTGTTGTTGTGGGATGCTGCTGCTCGTAGGGGCTTAGTGTATCTCTAGCAGTAGTGAATGATTTTCTACATATCTGCTCTAGTGCTGCCTATGGTATGCGTGTGTGGTATGCGAATATGATTGTCGTATTTATTTGTCATAGTACACAGCAGATGGGCATAATGCTAATTTCCCAGTGGAAAGCCTCTGTCCTGTTGGTATTTCATCAAGGGGATTGAGCCTGCTGCTGGCTGCAAACTCAAACTGGCAGTATACTGTTCATGATTTGAACACAAAACAAAACACATGCGCTCCCCTCAGCTCGACAACTCCACTGCTGAACTAAATAATGCCAAATCGACTGCAAAAGAGGGAGATGCTTTCTTACCAACCTATTCACTCTAATATGACAATCATGATATGAAAAAAGCAATTCGCAAATTGCTTTTACTCCAAAATGAAGACACCTGTCTGAAACATACAAAAAGTGATACTTCACCTAAAAGCCCCCAGCCTCTTGTAACCACAAGGGCAGCTGTCAGCCTGGCATCAATGACAGCCCTGCCACTTTATCTAGTTGCCCTCCACCTGTCAAAGCTGAAGCAGTGACGGAAGAGCATCACTTCCCGAACCACCCATTTTGAACTTTATCACCACCACCTCCCCAAAGCAGCATCCTCCTGACCCAGCCCAGCATCTCTCTCCTCAGTCTGCTGCTTACCTTTGTGAGAGCCATGCAGTGGAGGCGTGTGGGTGTTCCACCAACGTTCTCTTATCGCACAGGAACTCCTTTAAATCTGACAGACACAACGAGAGAGAGAGAGAGAGAGAGAGAGAGAGAGAGAGAGAGAGAGAGAGAGAGAGAGGAGAGAAAGAGGGAGTGAAGTTGCACTCTCACTCACTATGTGGAAGGAGCCAATAGCTGCTGCTGTTGTGATGATGCTGCTGTCGGTCTGTAAGTGCTGCAGTGAGGCAGGAGGCGCACGTGGTCACTACAACAGGAAGAGCTCCTCCTCTCCTCCCCTCCCTCATCCCTCCATTGTAATCTCCTCTCTCACAGCCTCACTAAGGCTCAGTGATTTACTGGCTTAGGGAAAGAAGCAATACCAGTGAGATGGAGGAGAGGGCAGGGGAGAAGAGAGAAAGAGGATCGATGTCAACGTGGGAGAGGATGAGAGACAGGGAACTGGAGAGTAGGAGAGGATTGGAGAGTAGAGAAGAGAATGTTGTTCAGTGAAATGGTAACTATTTGTGAGTAACTTGCAAGTGAAGTTCAGGTCCAGTGGTGGTGGGCTCCCGTTCAGGTTTCCACTGGCATAAAGCACATTAATTCCCCCAGTGCTCGTGTTCCTGAAACAAGAGATGGATGTCTACTGGCAACAGACAAACAACCCACTCTCTCTCACACAAACTACAAATGTTTTCGCTCACCTTGAGCATCACTTTTCAACTCCTTAAATAATCTTTGTTCATCTTGAAATAGTCTGTAAAGAGTTCTACCTGGCATGCATTACGTTTTTTTTAATCCATTTGTCAGAAAGTACAATATCTCAGTATGTTGTAGTAGGAGTTGCTCGTAAGTTATTTGCGTGAACTTGAATTTATTTAGAGAACTTGTGTTCTTCAAGCATTAGCTGATGTTATGCTGCCACCGTGTGGTTGGTTTAGGAACAACAGCAATGACCTTTCTCTTTTGCAAACAACAATCCAAGTCCTGTTACATACAATACATCCATCCATGAACAACCTCAGCCTGTCTTTCCCTACTAGGGATGTATTCATAGCATACTGAGTGTACAAAACATAAAAGGGGAACTTCAAAATGTTTCAACATATTCATCATCTCTAGCACCACCCCAACATCAACATATGTGAAAATGGTGCATTTCTATTTTTTGTAGTAAAAGAAAATTGAGGACGATAAGTGTTTCCAATGACAACATTGGTATGCATTGTGTGATTTTGACCAATTGTGAGTAGGCATTGCCTACTAATTCTCTCCAAATTGGTTGATGATGTCATTGGAAAAACTGAGAGCTCTTTCTCTATCTTTTTACAACAAAACATCAAAATGCACAAATTCACATATATGTTGATGGTGGGGTGGTGCTYAAGATTATGAATATGAACTTGACATTTTTTTTTAAAAATGTTCCTTTAAGAACACCTGCTTTTTTCATAACGTAGACTGACAGGTGAATCCAGGTGAAAGCCATGATCCCTTATTGATGCCACTTGCTATGTAAATCCACTTCAATCAGTGTAGATGAAGGGGAGGAGAGAGGTTAAAGAAGGATTTTTAAGCCTTGAGACAATTGAGACAATGATTAAATGGGCAAGACAAAATATTTAAGTGCCTTTGAAACGGGGTATGGCAGTAAAGTAGGTGCCAGGAGCACCGGTTTGTGTCAAGAACTGCAACTCTGCTGGGTTTTTCACGCTCAACAGTTTCCTGTGGGTATCAAGAATGGTCCACCTACCAAAGGACATCTAACGAACTTAACACAACTGTGGGAAGCATTGGAGTCAACATGGGCCAGTATATCCCTGTGGAAGTCTTTCGACACCTTGTAGCGTCCATTGGGGGGGTTAATGTTTTGTGCACTGTGTACATAGTATGTATTCAGCTGATCAGCCCCCCATTCGGTTGATTAAACACCAGAATAACAAATTCTAAATGAACGAATGACAACAAACCAAAATCTACACCTATCAGTGAGCTGTCACAATACTGCGCAGTCTTTCATGTATTTACTTTGTATAGCACATCATCAACCACAGTCTGTAGCTCTTCTTAAACGCATAACGAAGCTGTTGAGGTTGAGGGCAATGGTGTAAGAAAATTCAATAGTGCAAGTCCTTTTCTGTATGATTCCTTACTTGCTGAAGGAGTGTGACAAATTTCGAAGTGTTTTTGACACCCTGGGTTGACTCCTCCTGCTTCGCATCGTTACGTTTCTCCAATAGTCAAATTTCGAAGTTAAAGCAGAAATGTTTCCACTTTGAACGAAAAGAAGGCGGTTGAGCACTGAGCCATCTTTGACTGTCCTTCAAGGCTAAGTGTGTCTTCGCACTAATCCCGCCTAATCGACTGACCCTGCGGCCCKGGAGCTGGAGAGAAAGTGAATGTCACTTGCAACCTAACGTTCCAGCTGCCAAAAACAGAACAGAGCAGACGAAGCCAATAAACATCATTCTCGGTTCTCAGATCGGAATCAAATCGACCGCAAAAGAGCAAAAGAAGCGAGAAAAAGACTGCTCATGACCAATCCAGAAACAAGATTCATATTGGAATTCATTTTGAAAGGTGAAAGAGTAACTGCGAWATTGCCACTGCTCTCATGGACTGGTAACTTTACGGAAGTGCTGGTTTGTGTTTTTAGCCTGCTAGCTACGTCAGCTTCTGATCTTAGTGTGTTCAATGTTCAAGCTAGTTAATAAGGCTACTTAGCGAACTAGCTAGCTAACATATTCTGTATACTTACTGTTTTGTACTCAAATTAATTTGACAGTAGAATCATGTCGCTACACTGCATAAACCCCACAAGATGCCCAATGCCTTAATTTCAACTAACTTATGTTAGCTATCTAAAGCAAGATATGCAGATTGTTGACATGGCTGTCTTTTAGTTTGTAGATGATAATACTATCTATCTAGGCAGTCAACAGCATTTTCGGCCCAGGACCACCCCAAAAAATGCATCTAGCTATAAAATTCAATACAGTAAGATCACACAAACATGTATTTCTCAGGGACACCAACAAATGAACATGTTCCAAGCACACCAAGACAGTCGTGAAGAGGGCACAAACCTACTCCACCTCAGGAGACTGAAAAGATTTGGCATGGGTCCTCAGATCCTCAAAAGGATCTACAGCTGCACCATCGAGAGCATCCTGATGGGTTGCATCACTGCCTGGTTTGGCAACTGCTCGGCCTCTGACCGCAAGGCACTACAGAGGGTAGTGCGTACGGCCCGGGTGGTGTCAGAGGAAGGCCTTCAAAATTGTCAAAGACTCCAGTCACCTTAGTCATAGACTGTCCTCTCTGCTACCGCATGGCAAGCGGTACTGGAACGCCAAGTCTATGTCCAAGAGGCTTCTAAACAGCTTCTACCCCCAAGGCATAAGACTCCTGAACATCTAATCAAATGGCTAACCAGACTATTTGCATTGCCCCCCCCCCCCCTCCCCTCCTGATTCTCTCTTTTAATATCTATGCATACTCACTTTAATAACTCTACCTACATGTACATAGTACCTCAATTACCTTGACACTGGTGCCCCCGCACATTGACTCTGTACCGGTACCCCCTGTATATAGCCTTGCTATTGTTATTTTACTGCTGCTCTAAGAATATTTGTTACTTTCATTTCCTTTTTTTGGTTGGTATTTTTCTGAAAACTGCATTATTGGTTAAGGGCTTGTAACTAAGCATTTCACGGTAAGGTCTACAACTGCTGTATTCGGCGCATGTGACTAATACAATTTGATTTGAGATACTGGTGGATTTCGAGGGAACCTGAAGCTGTACAAGTTGTGGTTGTGTAAACCCCAACACTGAAAGAGGTAAGAAATGCTGTATGAAATTTCTGTAATGGTTTGTGATTCAGTAATTATTTTGTTGGCAATCGATAAAATTGTTAGCTATGTTTGCCTGTTCAGCACATTGCCTGCCTATATACAGTACAGCATTGATTCCTATCTAGTGTGAACTACCCACCAGAAAGAAGGAATTAATATCCATTGTGGTCAGTCAAGTAAACAATGGCTCATCTGCATGACATGGAAGTATTCAGACCCCTTGACTTTTTCCATATTTTGTTACATTACAGCCTTATTCTAAAATTGATTAACTTGTTTTTTCCTCATCAATCTACACACAATACCCCATAATGACAAAGCAAAAACAGATTTTTAGACATTTTTGCAAATGTATTAATAATAAAAACTGAAATATCATATTAACATAAGTATTCAGACCATTTACTTAGTACTTTGTTGAAGGACCTTTGGCAGCAATTACAGCCTCGAGTCTTCTTGGGTATTACACTACAAGCTTGGCACACCTGTATTTGGGTAGTTTCTCCCATTTTTCACTGCAGATCCTCTCAAGTTCTGTCAGGTTGGATGGGGAGCGTCGCTGCTCAGCTATTTTCAGGTCTCCAGAAATGTCTGATCTGGTTCATGTCCGGGCTCTGGCTGGGCCACTAAAGGACATTCGGAGACTTGTTCCGGAGCCACTTCTGTGTTGCATTGGCTGTCTGCTTAGGGTCGTTGTCCTGTTGGAAGGTGAATCTTCACCCCAGTCTGAGGTCCTGAGCGCTCTGTAGCAGGTTTTCATCAAGGATCTCTCTGTACTTTGCTCCGTTCATCTTTCTCTCAATCCTGACAAGTCTCCCAGTCCTTGCAGCTGAAAAACATCCCCACAGCATGATGCTGCCACCACCATGCTTCACCGTAGGGATCGTGCCAGGTTTCCTCCAGACGTGACGCTTCGCATTCAGGCCAAAGAGTTCAACCTTGGTTTCATCAGACCAGAGAATCTTGTTTCTCATGGTCTGAGAGTCCTTTAGTTGCCTTTTGGCAAACTCCAATTGGGCTGTCATGTGCCTTTTACTGAGGAGTGGCTTTCGTCTGGCCACTACCATAAAGGCCTGATTGGTGGAGTGCTGAAGAGATGGTTGTCCCTCTGGAAGGTTCTCCCATCTTCACACAGGAACTCTGGAGCTCTGTCAGAGAGACCATCTGGTTCATGGTCACCTCCCTGACCAAGGCCCTTTTCCCCCGATTGCTCAGTTTGACCGGGCGGCCAGCCCTAGGAAGAGTCTTGTTGGTTCCAAACTTCTTCCCTTTAAGAATGATGGAGGCCACTGTGTTCTTGGGGACCTTCAATGCTGCAGACATTTTTTGGTACCCTTCCCCAGATCTGTGCCTTGACACAATCCTGTCTCAGAGCTCTACGGACAATGTCTTTGACCTAATGGCTTGTTTTTTGCTGTGACGTGCACTGTCCACTGTGGGACCTTACATAGACGGGTGAGTGCTTTTCAGAATCATGTCCAATCTATTGAATTTACCACAGGTGGACTCCAATCAAGTTGTAGAAACATCTCAAGGAGGATCAATGGAAACAGGATGCACCTGAGCTCAATTTCGAGTCTCATAGCAAAGGGATGTAAATAAGGGATTTATTTTTTGTATTTTTTTATACATTTGCAGACATTTCTAAAAACCTGTTTTCGCTTTGTCATTATGGGGTATTGGGTGTAGATTGATGAGGATTCGTTTTTTTAAATCCATTTTAGAATAAGGCTGCAACGTAACAAAATGTGGAGAAAGGGAAGGGGTCTGAATATTTTCAGAATGCACTGTATTGGTTGAGTATGGACCATAAAATAATTGGATGGTTACCTTAGCATGTTACACTGGTTAAAGCAACACAATACATATTCCATCCATATTATGCTATCAGAATTCATGTTTATTTGTCATATGCACAGGATACAGTGGGGTATATACAGGAATATGAAATTGCATTGTACTATTGAAGTAACAATTCATTTGATGTTTTCCCACACAGTGCCAACAATCCCCAAAGACTCAGAATTGTTCCTCCCGACACAAGCAACCAAGCAAGAGTTTTTCCAGGAAAATCAGTGCAAAGGGCTTGGAAGGAAACTTTTGTTCATACAGAATGTCAGACATCACGCTTGTTACAAGTATTATACCTTTTCCTGATGAAACTTGAGAAATGCATATACAATTACATTGAGTTTAGTATCAATACTATAAAAACTTGGTTTGTAAAGGCCATTGACACTTGTGCTAATAAGTGTTTTCAATACATTTCAGTGAGATCAGCATCAACACTGCTGGAGTAACAGAACAATGGAAGACTTGGACTTCTTGCTGCATGAAAAGACTGACCACAAATCTCTGTTGTGAAAAATCCACATAATTCACTAATAAAAACTTTACAAGATATAAGTGACTGTTTTCAACAAAAAAAGAGTAAATTACAATGACAACTGAACACATGTAGCTGAAATAAAACACACAAACAAGGCAGGACATATATAGCTAACCAACAGCTCCCAGGAAAAAAAGCCTACATGGTGCCGCAGTGGATCACGGGAGGCCAGTACTCGCCACACACAGCAGCTTGGAATGACAACCATGTTGCCAGGTCCCACACCTCCAGGTCACAAACTGTTATGTGCTGCTCCTGATTCCCACCTTTCACTCCCTACTAGGAGGTCATCAGAGCCGGTATGACCAATGTGCATCCTTACAGCCCTGCTACAGAGCTTAAATTATCAATTGCTGACGCGTGACTTCATTCTCATCTTGTGAATTGAATTAATGAGAAATAGAGTTGATTTGGTTGGTTTCTGGTGTAGCAGGTACAACGTCACATGGACACTGCTGATGGTGACGCATATAGTGCAGCTGAAGGGTTAGGATGTTCATCATCGTCTATGGCTGACTGTTTCCTCCATCCAACAGGGCCAAGCTATCCTGGACATTTTAAGGTTGACATTGGGAAAACATGAAACAAATTGTTACTTCAATTGTACATGGTACAATGCAATGTCATATTCCCGTATACATCAGCCTGTATCCTATGCATATGCCAAATAAATGTTGATTTTCATTCGATAACATCATATTGATGGGAAATGAATACATTATTGTGAGAACGTACGCACCGTATCTGAATTCAACCACCTCATATTCTTCAATGCTCTTCAGGGTTGTGAATCACCATCAATTCTCTGTTGACTACAGCTAAATTGGGGCTAAAATATTTCCACCAAATAAGTCAGTGTCACAACAGTGTCTTTTACATACATAGGATGTAGTGCTGTAACCAGTGGAACATGTCATACTAATGTACCATCCTGTGACTTGATGGCCCATAGTCCGCCAATATGTCATGCAGATGACCCATTGTTTACTTTGCTGACCATGCTGGGTATTCATTCAGTCGTTCTGGTTGGTAGTTCACACCAGATAGGAATCAATGCTGTATATAGGCAGGCAATATGCTGAACAGGCAAACATAGCTAAGCTAACTATTTTGGTCAATTACCAACAAAATCATTATTGAATCACAAAGCATAACAGAAAATGCATACAGCATTTCTTACCTCTTTTTCAGTGTTGGGGTTTACACAACCACAACTTGTACAGCTTCAGGTTCTCCACCAGTGTCCCAGAGAAATGCATGTTTGTGTGATGTTACTGTACTGAATTGTATAGCTAGATGCAACATCTATACGTCTAATTTCGAAGTCTCTTGAGCGATCTGCCTCACTCTCTCTCTCTGTTTGCCCCACATTAAAAAATACAACAGTAGTATTACTATATTTATGTAGTATTTACTGTAGTGTTTTGCTGACATTACTGTAATACACTGTAGTATTTACTGTATTGTTTTTTCAGATATAACATACACCCAGCAGGGGCCCCAGATCCGAGATTGTGAAACCTTGGTCTACATAGATACTTGGCAGGTAGGTTTCTCACTCAACTCATTGGTGAGACAAATTGGGATATGGGGAGGGAAATGGGCATATGCAAATTAAATATTTGCATATCAATATAGTGTGTAGTATAGTATTCTACAGTATACTACACAATTCTATAGTAAGTAGTACACAATTGACGGATACAACAGTGTGTTGTAGTATTTTACCGTATACTACAAAATGATATAGTAAGTACTATACATGATCGAGAATTCTATAGGAAGTAGTATAGTATTCTATAGTAAACTGTAGTCATTTTTTATGTGGGCCTCTCTCTCTCTCTCTCTCTCTTTCTCTCTCTCTCTCTCTCTCTCTCTTTCTCCCTCTCTCACTCTTTATTTCCTCCTCACTGTCACTTTTACTCTGCTAACCTGGAAAAAGCCCCAGTCTCTGGGATAAAGTGCAGCACAGTCTTGCACATGTGTTAGCAGTTAGGAATCATCTCTTGTTAATGTGAAATCAAAGAAAAAAACTCCAATGTATCTGGATATTGCCTTTGGTTCTGGCTTCTCCCACAAAAACATATCAGTAACATTTTTTCAAGAGCTATTCCTTTTCCTCTAGGCATAAATATATCGGCATTTATAAAAAGCCAAAACCATAGATCATTTTTTACCAGCCATTGTTCTGCAGGTATTAATTAAACTCAGAACACATCTATATTATTGATACAGATTAAAATACTCATATTCTATTGATTTTCGCGGATTGACTCTCGAAAGGAAAGTATTTCCAGCATGTGCCATTGCCGATTGACTGTTGAGCACAACATCAGTTAAGCCAACATCTACATATCAACGTCTCTCCTGCCTTGGGCCTGATATATCTGCATACCTCACGCAACATCCTCAGGCTCAGACACTAGGCCTCCTTGGTGGCATGCAAAGGCTTATTGTGAAGAAGCCCTGGAGATTCACTGAGCCCACTGAAAATTGATCCAGGAAATAGAGCCACAATAGGTGTGGTCCAAACTGGCTTTCCATACAACAACTAGAAATAGGCATACATTTTAAGCTCTTGCTATAAAAACGGAATTATGATCATTCTTAATGTAGCAATATTCAGATCTATCATAGTGAGGATTTAAACATGATTAGTGTATTTTATATTCCTATCAGTTGTTCCCCTCCCACACATACACATGTAAACCTCGGATAATATAGAGCTGGCAGGATTTTCCATGCACCGGCAGAACAGAGAAGCTACGTCTGGTAAGACGAGGGGTGGGGGTGTGTGTCTATTTGTCAATAACAGCTGGTGCACAATGACTAATATTAATGAAGTCTCGAGGTATCGCTTGCCTGAGGTAGAGTACCTTATGATAAGCTGTAGACCACACTATCTACCAAGAAAGTTCTCATCTATATTATTCGTAGCTGTCTATTTACCACCACAGACCGATGCTGGCACTAAGACCATAATCAACCAACTCTATAAGGCCATAAGCAAACAAGAAAATGCTCATCCAGAAGCGGCACTCCTAGTGGCCGGGGACTTTAATGCAGGCAAATTTAAATCGGTTTTACCTAATTTCTACCAGCATGTCACATGTGCAACCAGAGGAAAATAAACTCTAGACCACATTTACTCCACACACAGTGATGCATACAAAGTTCTCGCCCGCCCTCCATTTGGCAAATCTGACCATAATTATATCCTCCTGATTCCTGCTTACAAGCAAAAACTAAAGCAGGAAGTACCAGTGACTCGCTCAATACGGAAGTGGTCAGATGAAGCGGATGCTATGCTAAAGGACTGTTTTGCTAGCACAGACTGGAATATGTTCCGGGATTCATCCAATGGCATTGAGGAGTGCACCACCTCAGTCATCGTCTTCATCAATAAGAGCATCGATGACGTCGTCCTCACAGTGACCGTACATACATATCCCAACCAGAAGCCATAGATTGCAGGTAACATCCGCATCGAGCTAAAGGCTAGACCTGCCACTTTCAAGGAGCGGGACACTAATCCGGACGCTTATAAGAAATCCCGCTATGCCCTCAGACGAACCATCAAACAAGCAAAGCGTCAATACAGGGTTAAGATTGAATCCTACTACACCGTCTCTGACGCTCGTCGGATGTGGCAGGGCTTGAAAACTATTACGGACTATAAAGGGAAACCCAGAAGCGAGCTGCCCAGTGACGCAAAGCCTACCAGACGAGCTAAATGCCTCGAGAGCACCAGCTGTTCTGGATGACTGTGTGATAACGCTCTCGGTAAACAGGTTAACATTCACAAAGCCGCGGGGCCAGATGGATTACCAAGACATGTACTCAAAGCATGCGCAGACCAACTGGCAAGTGTCTTCACTGACATTTTCAACCTCTCCCTGACTGAGTCTGTAATACCTACATGTTTCAAGCAGACCACCATAGTCCCTGTGCCCAAGGAAGCGAAGGTAACCTGCCTAAATGATTACTGACCCGTAGCACTCACGTTGGTAGCCATGAAGTGCTTTGAAAGGCTGGTCATGGCTCACATCAACAGCATCCTCCCAGACACCCTAGACCCACTCCAATTCGCATACCGCCCCAACAGTTCCACAGATTACGTAATCTCAATCGCACTCCACACTGCCCTTTCTCACCTGGACAAAAGGAACACCTGTGTGAGAAGGCTGTTAATTGACTACAGCTCAGCGTTCAACACCACAGCGTCCACAAAACTCATCACTAAGCAAAGACGACTAAAAACCTCCCTCTGCAACTGGATCCTGGACTTGCCAACCCTGACCCCCAGGGGATCCTCAATAATTAATCAAATGGCCATCGGATTATTTACATTGACACCCCCCCTCCATTTGTTTTGTACACTGCTGCTACTCGCTGTTTATTATCGATGCATAGTCACTTCACCCCTACCTACATTTGCAAAAGACCTTGACTAACCTGTACCCCCACACATTGACTCGGTACCAGTACCCCCTGTATATAGCCTCATTATTGATATTTTATAGTGTTACTTTTTATATATTTTTTCTTGAGTTTATTTGGTAAATATTTTCTTAACTCTTCTTGAACTGCACTGTTGGTTAAGGGCTTGTAAGTAAGCATTTCACAGTAAGGTCTCCACTTGTTGTATTCGGCGCATGTGACAAATACAGTTTGATTTGATTTGATAGTGATCTTCCGTATGCATGTGTGAACCAGGAACACCATCCTCCATTATAACATTCTACTTGAGCTTAGCCCAGCCCAGTTCAGTTCAGACCAAGTCCTTTATATTATGTAATGTAAAGGAAGACTTTGGTCCACACCAGAATGGAGAATGTTACTTATACACATCAGGTCTGGCACACTTCTAGAGGAAGTTCTTATCAGAAGCAGCTGTGATGGAAGGATTTTTGTATTTAGGTTACTCACACTGCAGACCGATTCCAAGTCCTTATGCCAGGATTAATGACTATCCGGTGTGTCTGGATTCCTATATTACTTTTAGCGTTATACATCTGCGTTATGTGTCGATGTAAATGAGTAGGACATAGGGTTGGAGTCAGTTTAATTTTAATTCAGCAATTTTATGAAAATTCTTAAAATTCAACTCATTAATAGAACATTTCCCATTCATTTCTGAGGATGTTTCGATTTATGAGAGGAAGAAAAAAATTTACTTGCTGAATGGACTGAGTTGAAATGAAATGTCCCATGCTCTGGGAGTTAGTTTCTTAAACTCTCAAATGCTCTTGTTGTGCGTCTCTGGAAGTGTTATGTATATGAGGTTCTGTTGTGAGAAAATTAGCTCTTTCAGGCGTGTAATGGGTTGAGATGAGGAGGAAACCTGCTGACTCTGCTGCTCTGTTCAATCTCCACCCACCCTTAGCCAAGAACAGCTGCAATCTGGTTCCTTAGCGATGCAGTTAAATGGGGTGTGATCAAATCCAGCCTTGCTACAATCAGACCATCAATAGCCTATAAACCAATACACAGATTTTTTTCTGGACTTAGATCTTTCCCCAAGTCTTTGGGTTCTTCTACAGGTTGAGGTGGCACTTTTGCAGTCAGATTCCAATCCACTCTAAGGCTAGGGACTCGCCTACCAACCTAGCCCATCACTAGGCCAGCATATCTCCCCACTCTTAAATCATGGAGCTTCAGGAGTGATCAGGCTTTCCTGGCTAAACGTACCCAGGCCAGGACACCAGCTGTTTGGCAGGGCAGGAAACCGAGCTAGCCAGCATTACTAAATGTGTCCTATTTCAGAGCATTTGGTTCAGGTTACCCTGGCTTTTCTCTATCCTGGGACTTTGTTTTTCAGAGGGGATAATGGATAATGCCTTATTTGGACGGCTGTGATGGTCATTAAATGTATTTATAGTTTATACTTGGAATATTTGTAATGTTGAGGTGGGTATTATTATGAGCTCAGCCCAATTAGTTAGATGTTACTGTCCAATGCTTTGGTTGTTTTTTGTCTTGGCTGTTATGTTTTCCTCAAACTACAAGGTGCAAAAGCTAGTAAGTGTCTTCTCTGACTTTTAAGTTACAGCTTGATGTACAGTAGGTCCAAAAACAGTGACAGGCAAATGCATCAGTGTGGGTGTGTGTGTTACGAAATCCAATGCTTGGAGTAAAGGACCCCATTTTTCCATGACAAGGCATCCTATTTCTAGTATTTCACCATCTTGTCAACTGTCCCTTTTTAAGGGCACTGCTTTTCAGAAGTTTGTATGCACATGTTTGATTTACCATATGAAATGCAGGTGTTTAGTCATTTAGTGGCAGTTAGTCAGGATTCAGCCTCATCCACATGGATATTGCTTTATCTCACTCTCTCTGGCACCAGAGCCAGGTGTCTGTGAAGGAAGACATAACTCTGTGTGTGTTCAGACTGAGCTCATTCCTCCATTCTTCCAATACTAACTCTCACTTCCTCCCCGGGCTTTTGGCAAGGCATTACGCATGACCAATTGGCATCCCCCAAAAAATAAGAAGTTGAACATTTATCACTTGATGATCCTTATGAAATTCCATTCATAGTTAGGCTTGACCTACTCCATCATGGGTCAGGGATATTTCATATAATAATTTGTTATACATGGAAAAATACTATAGTTTACTACGGTATAAATACTGTTGTGAGAAAGTTACAGACGCACAAATATCATACCCCCCAAAATGCTAACCTCTCACCATTACAATAACAGGGGAGGTTATAGCATTTTCTGGAGGGTATGATATTTATGTCTCTGTAACTTTCTCACTTATCATTATCACAATTAATTCAGGATTATACGTAATCATGGTAGCATCCACAATAATGTAGAAGTGTTTAGAAACATTCTATTCTTATTTACAGTAAAAGTGACTCCAAAATGACAATACGTTATTCACCATTCATTTGTATTTGGCACAAAATCATCTGAAACAGAACCAAAAGAAACAGCAAATGCATCCAACACATTTGTAGAGCCACACGTTTGATGTAGTCATTGTGTGCTAGGAATATGGGACCAAATACTTAACTTTTTACTACTTTAATACACATATAAGTGAATTTGTCCCAATACCTTTGGTCCCTTAACATGTGGGGACTATGTACAAAAACTGGAAATACTCTAAAATTAAAGCTGACAGTCCGCACTTTAACCTCATAGTGTTATTTCAAATCCAAAGCTCACCATATGTTCATATAAGGCTTAAACATACTCTATATTTAGATATCTGTTATTTACATACAGTATGTAAATACATGTACATACATGTTACAATATATGGCAATATACTATTTCTCTGTATGGGTTCACTGTAGTGTTTCTGCAGACTTTACTGTGTGGCACATAGCCTACTGGTTAAAAGTTTTGGGCCAGTAACTGAAAGGTTGTTGGTTCGAATCCCTGAGGCAACTAGGTGGAAAGTCTGTCGATGCCTTTGAGCTATGCACTTTATCCTAATTGCTCCTGTAAGTTGCTTTGGATAAGAGCTAAATGACTAAAATGTAGTGTTTTTGTGCAAAAACATAGAAGTGTGGGCTTTGGGCTTCCCTTGAAAATGCTGTCCAAGGTTGCAACAGTAACCAAGGAGGGCAGGGCTTAGCGAAGGGTCACATCTTCATGCTGTGTGGAATGTTTATACTGACTCCGTCTCTGCATTATCCATAGGGTAACTGTCAAGTTGTGAGTCTGAAAATGGACACTGGAGGTGAAGGGATCCGCATTGTAAGTATCAATTTTATATTCAAAGATGTTCTTTTCAAGTACAGATTTGAAAATCACAGAGGTAATTTGTACATTGTATTGAGGAAAACTACTGAACGAATACTGAAAGCAATATTTTTCCATAACCTGTAAGTAGGTAGGACTGGGGACTGAGTAGATAAATTCAGTTCTTATGTGGTTTTATATAACTTCTAGGGAAGACAATATATAGTCTATACTTGCCTTTTAAGTTTCTCACTGATGGGTGGCAGCAAATTGTGTTATGGGGGTGGGGAATGGGTGGGTATATGCAGATTAAATATTAGCATATCAAGACAGTGTGTAGTATAGTATATTACAATTTACTTCAGTGTAGTACATCATTCTATAGTAAGTACTGTAGTAAACTATAGCATTATTTAATGTGGATATGATTTATTTCCATAAATAAAATGATCGCATTCATGGGAATGAGTTTCACCTTTCCACCTTGATACCTCAGCTTTTTTAAATGCCTGCATATTTACAATACAACACATTGTACATGATTGTCATTGCACAGTAAAGTAATATGAATAAATACATGCTATTATTTACAAAGTTACATTTATTTGTAGGCCAACCATAGTATGCAAATCAAATACAATTGTATTGGTCACATACACGTGTTAGGCAGATGTTATTGCGGGAGTAGGGAAATGCTTGTGTTTCTAGCTCCGACAGTGCAGTAATATCTAACAATTTCACAACGTATACCCAATACACACAAATCTATGAAAAAGGAATGGAAGTAAGAATATATAAATACGAGCAATGTCAGAGCGGCATAGACTACGACACAGCAGATTAGTATGGAATACGGTATATACACAGTTGAAGTTGGAAGTTTACATACACTTAGGTTGGAGTCATTAAAACTTATTTTTCCACCACTCTACAAATTTCTTGTTAACAAGTACAATTGTTTACAGACAGATTATTTCACTTATAACTCACGTTATCACAGTTCCAGAGGGTCACAAGTTAACATACACTAAGTTGACTCTGCCTTTAAACAGCTTGGAAAATTCCAGAACATTATGTCATGGCTTTAGAAGCTTCTGATAGGCTAATTGACATCATATGAGTCAATTGGAGGTGTACCTGTGGATGTATTTCAAGGCCTACCTTCAAACTCAGTGCCTCTTTGCTTGACATCATGGCAAAATCTAAATAAATCAGCCAAGACCTCAGAAAAAAATTGTAGAACTCCTTAAGTCAGGTTCATCCTTGGGAGCAATTTCCAAATGCCTGAAGGTACCACGTTCATCTGTACAAACAATAGTACGCAAGTTTAAACACCATGGGACCACGCAGACATCGTACCGCTCAGGAAGGAGACGCATTCTGTCTCCTAGAGATGAACGTACTTTGGTGCGAAAAGTGCAAATCAATCCCAGAACAACATCAAAGGACCTTGTGAAGATGCTGGAGGAAACAGTGACGAAAGTATCTACTGTATATCCACAGTAAAACGAGTCCTATATCAACATAACCTGAAAGGCCGCTCAGCAAGGAAGCCACTGCTCCTTAACCGCCATAAAAAAAGCCAGACTACGGTTAGCAACTGCACATGGTGACAAAGATTGTACTTTTTGGAGAAATGTCCTCTGGTCTGGTGAAACAAAAATAGAACTGTTTGGTCATAATGACCATCGTTATGTTTGGAGGGAAAAGGGGGAGGCTTGCAAGCCAAAGAACACCATCCCAACCATGAAGCACGGTGGTGGCAGCATCATGTTGTGGCGGTGCTTTGCTGCAGGAGGGACTGGTGCACTTCACAAAATAGATGGCATCATGAGGCAGGACAATTATGTGGATATATTGAAGCAACATCTCAAGACATCAGTCAGGAAGTTAAAGCTTGGTCCCAAATGGGTCTTCCAAATGAACAATGACCCCAAGCAAACTTCCAAAGCTGTGGCAAAGTGGCTTAAGAACAACAAAGTCAAGGTATTGGAGTGGCCATCACAAAGCCCTGACCTCAATCCTTTTGAAGATTTGTGGGCAGAACTGAAAAAGCGTGTGCGAGCAAGGAGGCCTACAAACCTGACTCAGTTGCACTAGCTCTGTCAGGAGGAATGGGCCAAAATTCACCCAACTTATTGTGGGAAGCTTGTGGAAGGCTACCCGAAACATGTGACCAAAGTTAAACAATTGAAAGGCAATGCTACCAAATACTAATTGAGTGTATGAAAACTTCTGACCCACTGGGAATGTGATGAAAGAAATCAAAGCTGAAATAAATAATTCTCTCTACTATTAAAATAGTGGTGATTCTAACTGACCTACGACAGGGAATTTGTACTAGGATTAAAAGTCAGGAATTGGGAAAAAACGAGTTTAAATGTATTTGGCTAAGGTGTATGTAAATTTCCGACTTCAACTGTACATACGAGATGAGTAATGCAAGATATGTAAACATTATTAAAGTGACTAGTGTTCCATTATTTAAGTGGCCAGTGATTTCAAGTTTATGTATGTAGGCAGCAGCCTCTGTGTGCTAGTGATGGCTATTTAACAGTCTGATGGCCTTGAGATAGAAGCTGTAATTAATTATCTCGGTCCCAGCTTTGATGTACCTGTAATGACCTCGCCTTCTGGATGATAGCGTAGTGAGTAGGCAGTGGCTCGTGTGGTTGTTGTCCTTGATGATCTTTTTGGCCTTCCTGTGACATCGGGTGTTGTAGGTGTCCTGGAGGGCGGGTAGTTTGTCCCTGGTGATGCGTTAGGCAGACCACACCACCCTCTGGAGAGCCCTGCGGTTGTGGGCAGTGCAGTTGCCGTAACAAGCGGTGATACAGCCCGACAGGATGCTCTCAAGGAGAGGCTGTTGCCCCTTCTTTAACACACCGTCTGTGTGGGTCATCCATTTCAGTTTGTCAGTGATGTGTACGCCAAGGAGCTTTCCACCTTCTCCACTGCGATCCCGTCGATGTGGATAGAGGGGTGCTCCCTCTGCTGTCCACGATCATCCCTTTTGTTTTGTTGACGTTAAGTGAGAGGATATTTTCCTGGCACCACATTCCCAGAGCCCTCACCTCCTCCCTGTAGGCTGTTTCATCATTGTTGGTAATCAAGCCTACTAATGTTGTGTCGTCTGCAAACGTGATGATTGAGTTGGAGGCGTGCAATGCCACGCAGTCATGGGTGAACAGGGAGTACAGGAGGGGGCTGAGCACACACCCTTGTGGGGCCCCAGTGTTGAGGATCAGTGAAGTGGAGGTGTTGTTTCCTGCCTTCACCACCTGGGGGCAACCCGCCAGGAAGTCCAGGACCCAGTTGCACAGGGTGGGGTTCAGACCCAGGGACTCAAGCTTAATGATGAGCTTGGAGGGTACTATGGTTTTGAATGCTGAGCTGTAGTCAATGAACAGCAATCTTACATAGGTATTCCTCTTGTGCAGATGGGATAGGGCAGTGTGCAGTGTGATGGCGATTACATTGTCTGTGGATCTGATTGGTGTCACTTTTGCCCCAGCCCCAGCTAACACACCTGACTCCAATAATCAACTATTCATGATCTTCAGTTAAAAATGCAATTAGCTTAAATCAGGTGTATTTGCTAGAGATGGGGGAAAAGTGTGACACCAATCATACCTCCGAGGACTGGAATTTCCCAGGTCTGCTCTAGGATGACAGTTAAGGTATAGGTGATATGATCCTTGACTAGTCTCTCAAAGCACTTCATGATGACAGAAGTGAGTGGTTTTGTTCAGTTATCTTTGCTTTCTTGGTTACAGGAACAATGGTGGCCATCTTGAAGCATGTGGGGATAGCAGACTGGGATAGGGAGAGATTGAATATGGCCATAAATGTGGCCATGGTCTGCGCATGCTCTGAGGACGCGGCTAGGCTGGACCGGCAGCCTTGCGAGGGTTAACACGCTTAAATGTCTTACTCACATCGGCCACGGAGAAAGAGAGCCCACAGTCCTTTGTAGCGGGCCACATCGGTGGCACTGTATTATCCTCAAAGACGGGCAAAGAAGGTGTTTAGCTTGTCCGGAAGCAAGACGTTGGTGTCCACGACGTGGCTGGTTTTCCTTTTGTAGTCTGTAGACCCTGCCACATACGTCTCGTGTCTGAGCCGTTGAATTGCGACTCCACTTTGTCTCAATACTGACGTTTTGCATGTTTGCGGAAGGAATAACTACACTGTTTGTATTCCGCCATTTTCCCAGTAATCTTGCCATGGATAAATTCGGTGGTTCGCACTTTCCGTTTTGCGTGATTGCTGCCATCTATCCACGGTTTCTGGTTAGGGTAGGTTTTAATAGACATCTCCTATACACTTCCTGATAGACTCAGTCACCATTTCAGTGTGTTCATCTAAATGATTTTCGCAAGCTACCTGGAACATATCCCAGTCCACGTGATCAAAACAATGCTGAAGCGTGGATTCCGATTGGTCAGACCATCGTTGAATAGTCCTTAGCAAAATGGAGGAGCAAAATGGAGTCTTGGTCAGATTTCCCGAAAGGAGGGCGGGGGAGAGCCTTGTAAGCATCCTGGAAGTTTGAATAGCAGTGGTCAAGTGTTTTACCCGCTCGAGTACAACAGTCAATATGTTGATAGAACTTCGGCAGCCTAGTCCTCAATTTTGTTTTGTTAAAATCCCCAGCCACAATAAATGCAGCCTCAGGATATGTGATTTTCAGTTTGCATTAACTCCAGTGAAGTTCTTTGAGGGCCGTCATGGTATCGGCTTGAGGGGGATATACACGGCCAAGACTACAACCGAATAAACATCTCTTGGGAGATAATACGGTAGACATTTGATTGTGAGGTATTCTAGGTCGGATGAACAAAATAACTTGAGTTCCTGTATGTTATCACAATTACACCATGAGTCGTTAATCATGAAACATACATCCCCGCCCTTCTTTTTCTTCCCGGAGAGATATTTATTCCTGTCTGCGCGATGTACTGAGAACCCAACTGGCTGTACCGACTCAGTTAACGTAATTTACTCAAAGAATCAATAATACAACGCAATAATCTAGTCCACAATAACGGACTGTATTACATACTAACAATCACTCACAAACAAACATGGGGGAACAGAGGGTTAAATAATGACCAAGTAATTGGGGGGAATGAAACCAGGTGTGTAAGACAAGGACAAAACAAATGGAAAATGAAAAGCGGATCGGCGATGGCTAGAAGGCCGGTGACGTCGACCGCTGAACGCCACTCGAACAAGGAGAGGGATCGACTTCGGAGGAAGTCGTGACAGAGTATGTTAAAATCCCTGATGTCTCTCTGGAAAGAAACCCTCGCCCTGAGCTCGTCAACTTTATTTTCCAGAGACTGAACATTAGCAAGTAATATACTCGGAAGGGGTGGGTGGTATGCGTGCCTCCTAAGTCGGACTTGAAGACCACTCAGAGTACCTCTCCTCCGCCGGCACTGTTTTGGGTCGGCCTCTGGAATCAGTTAAATTGCCCTGGGGGGTGCGAACAAAGGATCCGCTTTGGGAAAGTTGTATTCCTGGTCGTACTGCTGGTAGTGCTGAAAGGTACTGTTGAAATTAGTATTATAGTAAACAGTATTCTATGAAATTCTATAGTCAGAACCACATGATCGAGGGATACTACTGTGTATAGTATAATATTCTACAGTATACTACAAATTTCTATAGTAATCATTACACGATCGAGGGATACTACAGTGTGGAGTATAGTATTCTACAGTATACTACAACATTCTAGAGTAAACACTACACAAGCATAGAATACTAGTGTCTAGTAGAGGTTTGTCAATCTCGTCCTATTAGTATCCGTTCTATCAAACATGATACTTGTAATCGAGAAGAAGTGTGCATTAAATGCTGGTAAAGCCTCTATCACTCAGAGCGCATCTCAGAGTGCATTGTCATATTCCCTCACTCATTCACACACATTGTTCAAATGTAAATGACCTCTGACAGATGAAAATGCACATGATTAACTTACTTAGTCCTATACAATTATCAACGAAATAGGCTAAGTAGTCTAATGCATGGTTGGTTACTACTGCCTGCATTTATTCTAGACATAGATTTAGATGAAGGTTGGCAAATTTGCGTGCCCCATATTTTGTTTCACTTTGGAGAGGAGCAAAAATTCTCTCCCGACACTTATGCCACAACATTTGTACAATCAAAATAAATGATCTATATTTGTAATTTTATTTTCGAATTATCTGTTGCTCGGTAACCATCCCTGGGCAAGAATAAATAAGAATAGCTAGCAAGCATGGGATTGGATCACGATCTAACGACAGTCTGCAAAGGAATAATTATATGGACAGACAAAGTAGGCTACTAAACAACGCCAAGTAGATATTTTAAAGTAAAAATTACAAACTTTAGAAGCTTTTCTAAACCCTCAATACATTATAAGTTTGCATTTCCTGCCGTGCAGGAACATTCTCAGCAACACAATAGTGATCAAATTAAGACCCTACATCTGTACGGATTCTGATTCAAACACAATGTTTGGAGAAGGGGAGACTAGCCAGTCATTGTTGTTCAATGTAGTTATTTCCAGTGAGTGAAACAGAGCCACGCATGTGTCTGTCTGGGGAAATGAGAGTAGAGGGAGAGTGGCTTGTTCTAATCCATAATTGTTGCAGCAGGCTCAACCGTTTCTTTACAGACAGAAGAACTAGCCAATAGTTGTTTAGAGCACACAGCGCTTCACACTGTTTGATTAAAAGAGATGCGTGCTGGCAACTGTTTTTTTTCTTCGATCATGGATAATTACAAAAAATACTTGTGGTATAATCATATTAGCCAGCAGGATACCACCCTGCATCCCACAGCTGGCTTGCTTCTGAAGCTAAGCAGAGTGGGTCCTGGATGGGAGACCAGATGCTGCTGGAAGTGGTGTTGGAGGGCCAGTAGAAGGCACCCTTTCCTCTGGTCTAAAAAAAAAATTATCCCAATGCCCCAGGGCATTGATTGGGGACTTTGCCCTGTGTAGGGTGCCGTCTTTCGGATGGGACGTTAAACGGGTGTCCTGACTCTCTGTGGTCATAAGATCCCATGTCACTTATTGTAAGAGTAGGGGTGTTAACCACAGTGTCCTGGCTAAATTCCCAATCTGGCCCTCATACCATCACGGTCACCTAATCATCCCCAGCTTACAATTGGCTCATTCATCTCCCCTGTAACTAAAAATGTAAAATTCTCTATATTGTTACGATACTCGTTTTGTCTGAGCACTCGGGACACAGTGTGGTGTATAGTATTCTACAGTACACTGCAACCTTCTGTAGTTCACACTACACGATCGAGGAACACAGTGTGTAGTATAGTATTCTACAGTATACTACAACATTCTATATTAAATACTACACATGATCGAGGGATACTACAGTGTGGAGTATAGTATTCTACAGTATACTATAATTTGCTGCAGAATAACATAGAATTCTATCATTTAAAAAATGTAGTATTTTTTGGGGGGGGGTATACAGACAATGTGGACGGATGGATGGATAGATAGATACAGTGCATTTGGGAGGTATTCCGACCCCTTGACTTTTTACACTTTTTGGTACGATACAGACTTACCTCATCAATCTACACACAATACCCCATAATGACAAAGCAAAAACATTTTTTTTTTTTAAATGTTTGCACATTTACGTAAGTAAATTCAGACCCTTTGCTATGAGACTTGAAATTGAGCTCAGGTTCATCCTATTTCCATTGATCATCCTTGAGATGTTTCTACAACTTGACTGGAGTCCACCTGTGGTGATTGGACATGATTTGGAAAGGCACATACAGTTAAAGTCGGAAGTTTACATACACCTTAGCCAAATACATTTAAACTCAGTTTTTCACAATTCCTGACTTTTAATCCTAGTAAAAATGTCCTGTCTTAGGTCAGTAAGGATCACCACTTTATTTTAAGAAAGTGAAATGTCAGAATAATAGTAGAGAGAATTATTTATTTCAGCTTTGATTTCTTTCATCACATTCCCAGTGGGTCAGAAGTTTACATACACTCAATTAGTATTTGGTAGCATTGCCTTTAAATTGTTTAACTTGGGTCAAACGTTTCAGGTAGCCTTCCACAAGCTTCCCACAATAAGTTGGGTGAATTTTGGCCCCTTCCTCCTGACAGAGCTGGTGTAACTGAGTCAGGTTTGTAGGCTTCCTTGCTCGCACACACTTTTTCAGTTTTGCCCACAACTGTTCTATAGGATTGAGATCAGGGCTTTGTGATGGCCAATCCAATACCTTGATTTTGTTGTCCTTAAGCCATTTTGCCACAACTTTGAAATCATGCTTGTGGTCATTGTTCATTTGGAAGACCCATTTGCYACCAAGCTTTAACTTCCTGACTATTGTCTTGAGATGTTGCTTCAATGTATCCACATAATTGTCCTGCCTCATGATGCCATCTATTTGCGAAGTGCACCAGTCCCTCCTGCAGCAAAGCACCCCCACAACATGTTGATGCCACCCCCGTGCTTCACGATTGAGATGGTGTTCTTCGGCTTGCAAGCCTCCCCCTTTTTCCTCCAAACATAACGATGGTCATTATTATCATTAACAGTTCTATTTTTGTTTCATCAGACCAGAGGACATTTCTCCAAAAAGTAAAATCATTGTCCCCATGTGTGGCTGCAAACTGGTGTCTGGCTTTTTTAATGGCGGTTTAGGCGCAGTGGCTTCTTTCTTGCTGAGCGGCCTTTCAGGTTTGGTCGATATGGGACTTGTTTTACTGTGGATATAGATACTTTTGTACCTGTTTCCTCCAGCATCTTCACAAGGTCCTTAGATGTTGTTCTGGGATTGATTTGCACTTTTCACACCAAAGTGCGTTCATCTCTAGGAGACAGAATGCGTCTCCTTCCTGATCGGTATGACGGCCGTGTGGTCCCATGGTGTTTACACTAGCATACTATTGTTTGTACGTGGTACGTTCAGGTGTTTGGAAATTGCTCCCAAGGATGAACCAGACTTGTGGAGGTCTACAATTTTTTTTATAAGGTCTTGGCTGATTTATTTAGATTTTCCCCATGATGTCAAGCAAAGATGCACTGAGTTTGAATGTAGGCCTTGAAATACATCCACAGGTACACCTCCATTGACTCAAATTATGTCAATTAGCCTATCAGAAGCTTCTAAAGCCATTAGATAATTTTCTGTAATTTTCCAAGCTGTTTAAAGGCAGAGTCAACTTAGTGTATGTAAACTTCTGACCCACTGGAATTGTGATACGGTGAGTTATAAGTGAAATATTGTTTGTAAACAATTGTTGGAAAAATTACTTGTGTCATGCACAAGTAGATGTCCTAACCGACTTGACAAAACTATAGTTTGTAAACAAGAAATTTGTGGAGTGGTTGAAAAACAAGTTTTAATGACTCCAACCTAAGTGTATGTAAACTTCCGACTTCAACTGTATCTGTCTATATAAGGTCCCACATTTGACAGTGCATGCCAGAGCAAAAAGCAAGCCATGAGGTCGAAGGAATTGTCTGTAGAGCTCTAAGACAGGATTGTGTCGAAGCACAGATCTGGGGGTACAATTTTTGCAGCATCAAAGGTCCCCAAAAACACAGTGGCCTCCATTATTCTTAAATGGAAGAACCACCAAGACTCTTCCTAGAGCTGGCCGCCTGGCCAAACTGAGCAATCGGGGGAGAAGGGCCTTGTTCAGGAAGATGTTACGTTCCTGACCTTATTTCCTTTGTTTAGTCTTTGGTTAGTTGGTCAGGACGTGAGCTGGGTGGGCATTTGTTGGGTTTGTTGTTTGGCCTAATATGGTTCTCAATCAGAGGCAGGTGTTTGTCATTGTCTCTGATTGGGAACCATATTAAGGTAGCCTGTTTTCACTGTTTGTTTGTGGGTGATTGTTCCTGTTCGTGCATTCATGTGTTTTATGTTCTCTCGTTCAGGACTGTAGCTTCGTTGGTTTTCGTTTGTTTATTGTTTTGTTCGTATTGAAGAAGTATTCTAATAAATATGGATACATACCACGCTGCGCTTTGGTCCTCCTCTCCTTCTACCGACGAAAGTCATTACACTTATGGTCACTCTGACAGAGCTTCAGAGTTCCTCTGTGGAGATAGGAGAACCTTCCAGAAGGACAACCATCTCTTCAGCACTCCAATAATCAGGCCTTTATGGTAGAGTGGCCAGACGGAAGCCCCTCAGTAAAAAGGAACATGACAGCCCGCTTGGAGTTTGCCAAAAGGCACCTAAAGGACTCTCAGACAAAGAGAAACAAGATTCTCTGGTCTGATGAAACCAGGATTGAACTCTTTGGCCTGAATGCCAAGCGTCACATCTAGAGGATACCTGGCACGATCCCTACGGTGAAGGATGCTGGTGGCAGAATCATGCTGTGGGGATGTTTTTCAGCTGCAGGGACTGGGAGAATAGTCACGACCGAGGGAAAGATGAACGAAGCAAAGTACAGAGAGATCATTGATAAAAATCCTGCTCCAGAGCACTCAGGACCTCAGACTGGGGCGATGGATCACCTTCCAACAGAACAACGACCCTAAGCACACAGCCAAGACAACGCAAGAGTAGCTTCGGGACAGGTCTCTGAATATCCTTGAGTGGCCCAACCAGAGCCCGGACTTGAACACGATCGAACACCTCTGGAGAGACCTGAAAATAGCTGTGCAGCGACGCTCCCCATCCAACCTGACAGGGCTTGAGAGGATCTGCAGAGAGGAATGGGAGAAACTCCCCAAATAAAGGTGTGCCAAGCTTGTAGTGTCATGCCCAACAAGACTCAAGGCTGTAATTGCTGTTAAAGGTGCTTCAACAACGTACTGAGTAATGGGTATGAATAATTATGTGGAAAAAGTCAACGAGTCTGAATACTTTCCAAATGCTCTGTAGATAGATAGATAAATAGATAGTAGTTGGGACATATCTAGCTGAAAACTAAGGTAATTCTAGAGAGACAGAGTTAAGTTACGTTAATATCGTTTCAAGATGAGTGTACCGTGATGAGTTTTACCTTTCGGTCAATTTAAAGACTGTTATTGTCTGTCATAGTCCAAATGTTTCAGTTTAATATTATTTTGTGCTATGCTCCACTCCCATTTGGCATGTGGAGTTGCATTTCCACTGGTTTTTCCAAAAGAAAGACACCGTTTCCACTGTTTTCCATTCATTTTCTAAATCAGACGAATTGTGAAATTGACCCTTTGTCTGAGCAGTAAGATGATTTAAAGCCAGATCATGTTGTCATCATTTGTAGATGTTGATGATAGCACTCAAACGAAATCATTACGAATCAGGCATGAGCTAGCTCTGGTTTCTATCTGTAAAACCAGTTCAGTTTTGCTGGCCTGCTTTCAACATTCAGGTTAGCTAGGACAACACATATTGAATATTACGAATATACTAATTCCCCATTTGTCCATGAAGTAGAATATATGACTTGTCTATTAGCTAATAGTGTACATTTCCTATTTAGATCTGTTTTTCAAGAAGGAGCAGATTATGTGTTCCCAAGAATCTTTGTTCTGAAAGTCAGTCAGAATGAAAAGTGACAATCATTTGAGTTGTGCTGTGTTCGAGACCAATCGATTTACACTATACGGCTTCCCCCCCCAAAATATGCCCAGTGACAACTAGAGATGTCATGTCTGACAAGCAGGTCAGTAGGCCTATCTAAAAAAAGCATCTCTGAAGACTGTGTTCTGTATAAGCGTGACGTTCTCTCTCCCATAGAAATACAATTACTAGAACAGACATTTCCATCCAAGTCAACATTCTGTGATTGGTGGGCCTGGGCCATAGAAATATAATTGAGTCATTCTATTTCTAAGGTTCCCCCCTCTCCCAACATGGCCCCGGCCCTCTGCCATCACACAGAGGATCCAAGCCCTGGGTTAATCATCAAACTTTCTTTGATTTACTGTTTGTGTCTCCATGTTTTCTTGTCTCAAACTAGCTCCACACAGCTCCAGTGTGTAGTGCGATAACAGTCATCAAACCTCCTCCTGCCTCTAGGAGAAATTGTGCTCTTTTGTTTTCCAAGCAGTTTGAAGCCAGATACACTCTGCATTGGCGGTAATAGGTCTGTTTGTGATGAGCGATGTCAGTTCATGTTTTGGTAATGTGGGTTGGTGTTTTGAAGTCATATTTTGAGACTAGACATCTATGAATCCAGCAAATCAGAGAAGATTACTTAGCAGAATATCTTTCAGTCAGTGTGGCTCGTATTTACAGCTTTGTCACAACATATTGCCAGTCTAGTTGTTTACACCAATGAACCATAAACATCTAGATTTTGCCATCATTTATGTAACTGGTCCCCTTTACTAGCCTAAATTTCAATGAATTCTAGTCCACAAAGTCTCACAGTTTCTGTTGGTATCAATTTCCACTGTGGATTTTGGAGAGCTTTTGTATTGAATGTGATTTTTTTTCCAATAGCCCTTGAAGGTCTCGTTATTTATGCTGGTAAGACAGACCAACATTTTTGAAAAATCTTGCTTTTATCAGTGCTGTTGTCCCTCTGGCAGACAACAGCGGTAGCTTCCATACTTCTTTCCTGGATGGTGCTGTATCGTAAATACCTGAACTTCAGAGCATTGGACAGTAGAGTGCTACTTCCCCCCACATCTGGACTGTATTTACCGCCATTTAATTCAGTCCAGTGTGAGGTCACGGAAACAGAGGGAGGAATTCACACCAGGACCAACCCTATGACGGTGCAGCCGCATTAAAGGTTGTAAAAGAACAAAGGTTTTGACAACTATTGTCTGAGCTATTTTATTTTTAAAGGATGGTGTCGTGCAACGTGTACACATGTAGTGTGTGTGTGTGTCTCAGTGCATATTTTTTTGGTTTAAGTGACCTGTGTCCCAATCAGTGTAACGTATGCCCTAAAAATTGTCAGAGACTCCAGCCACCCTAGTCATAGACTCTTCTCTCTGCTACCGCACGGCAAGCGGTACCGGAGCACCAAGTCTAGGTCCAAGAGGCTACTAAACAGATTCTACCCACAAGCCATAAGACTCCTGAACATCTAATCAAATGGCTACCCAGACTATTTGCATTGCCCCCCTCTCTCTCTTTTACGCCGCTGCTACTCTCTGTTATTATCTATGCATAGTCACTTTAATAACTCTACCTACATTTACATTTACATTTAAGTCATTTAGCAGACGCTCTTATCCAGACGTACACATTACCTCAATTACCTCGATCAACCGGTGCCCCGCACATTGACTCTGTACCGGTACCACCTATATATAGTCTCGCTATTGTTATTTTACTGTTGCTCTTTAGTTACTTGTTCCTTTTATTTTTGATTCTTGTTCATATTTTTTAAACTGCATTGTTGGTTAGGGGCTTGTAAGTAAGCATTTCACTGCAAGGTCTACATCTGTTGTATTCGGCACATGTGACTAATAAAATAGGATTTGATGTTTGTATACAGTAAGAGTGTGAATGAGTCTGTATGTATCTGAGAGTGAATGTGTGTGTGTGGGTGTGTGCGTTCGTGCATGCATGTAAAAAAGTCCACATTGATTGGTGAGGAAGCATCAAGTCCTGACTGTATATGCACTGTATGTACACCTCTCAGCTGTGCCTCAGTCAAACAGAGCCAGCCCCCTCCTACTTCCCTCAGATATAGTGAGGCTGTGGAATAGCAGTGGAGTCAATAAGAGCAGAAGCCTTGAAACGAGAGCACGGGATCAGCCCCCCAAACATACACACTCTTTCACACAAATGGAATACTACTGCAGCCTGCTGCTGTGGACCTGTGCCCTCCTGCCAGGTGAGTGTGTGAGTGTGTGAGTGAGTGTGAGTGTGAGTGACTGTGTGTGGGTGAGTGTGTGTGAGTGAGTGAAAGGTGCAAATAAGGGATCGATGGAAAGTTACAGAATGAAAGTTACAGAATGACAACAAAAGTGAGAGAGTTCGTATGTAATTTAATTGGGACTGTAAGAGTTTGAGCATGTTTGTAAGAGTGTGTGTGACCTCTGGAGTCAGGATAAGAGAGAGGACCATGTGGAAGAGGTGTGTGTGTGCAATGTGTTTTTGTATCTCAGTGAGCGAAGGTGAGATGAATGTCTCTGGACCAGTTTAAGTCAGGTCATTCCTTTTGTTAGACAGACGAGCAGAGTTGGCATGAGTTTCTCATTATTTTGTGCTATTGCTTTTAGGCCAGGTATCCATTTGGAAAGTTAACGACTGGTACAGATAGAGGCAAATAAAGAAGAGCGTGTGAGGAGGTGTGTCCACCTGTTCCTCGTCTCTAGAGGCACAGAGTGTGTGAGATGAGCCAACAGCATGATGCACGAATCTGGCATGGCCTCATACCTTGTCAGAACTATTGCTCTTCTGAGACCCTCTGTCTGTCGGCCTCCTCTTTAAGCCTCCCTCGGGGATGATGCAAGGAGGAATGATGCTATCTGCTCTCAGTGCAGCTCTCAGAGTTTCCACTCATTGTAAAGATCTGGCCATTAGCCTGATTCGGGATCAGTCGGTGCTGTAGCTCAACTGCAGCTCAACCCAGGCTACATTTCAGTCATAAATGAGCCTTTACATTTCCAAAACATTTATGTTTTTTGATTGCTTATGATTGCTTATGGGTCCCTTCATGTGTGTGTAAAATATGACTGTTCTCAGATGTTCGGATCCTGTATATTTGACTATGGTATGTGATTGTCTCACCTTGGACGCACACGCACGTCACACACAGTGACGTCATTTTGAATATTGAATATGTCCCCATGATTCGTTAAGTTTATTAGGATCCCCATTAGGTTGTAGCATCTACTCTTCTTGGTGTCCACATAAAATGTACAAATGTTAAAGACTTATCGCTTCTTCCTCAATACCCTCTTTCCACTGATATAAAGCTTGTGTTTATTCCATAACATGGGGCTTGTGAAAGCAGTGGTTTTCTGCACGAGAGGATCTGGACAAGAAAATCGTCAATATGAGACTCGTCTGGTAAAAGTGAACCAGATAGAGATGGCTAAAGTCAGAGTAGGACAGGGTGTTACGTATGCAGAGGCAGTGAGAAGGGTTGAGGGTAGAGAAGGGCCAACGGCAACAGTGAATGTTCCCATTTCAGCATGTGGACCCCAGAAACCGCGTGTTGAAAAATCCTGATTCTTGGCCTTCATCACGATGGTGGTGAATTGTGCTAGCCAAGTAGAACACAGATCACAGAAAATGTGCATTGTTGTGTAACGGCTGAACGTTTTCTGGGAAATATCTGCAGAGGATCTACAGGAAATGTTGGAAGAAGTGTTGCCCTCTCAGGCCTGTGGGCCGAAGAGTGACTAATATGGATCTTATGGGTAGTGGGATAGGGATGGGTATTGTAGTATATGCAGGTTGATATACCAACATAAAATCGTGATTGATCAAACAATCCAGTATAGTAGATGGCGGCAATTATCGGATGTAGTCTGCCAATAAACCTAGAAGTAGAAGAAAGATGAGACTCTCACGAACATGACAGTGTCTTTTTATTTTGCTCTATGACATCCACCAGTTTTACGTCAGTCATCGGAACGCTCTGTCACGGATGCCCTACTTACGAAGAGGTCTTCTCACAAAACCGACTGTCCAGACCGAACCTTTGGAGCTACAAAGGTATAATTTCGAAAGCGGATCACCAATATCGAAAGGGGAGACTCTCAGCAACACAGTGCTGGTTGTTTTGCTCAACGACGCACACAACTGTCAGGGGGGGTCATCTGAAGGTAACCCAGTACTAGGCTGTAAAAATGTCATAATGTGCATAGCGGTAAAAAGTGCTTTTACATTTTCTTATATCTTTCAGACATAGGACACTCTTCAAAACGTTATTCCTTATCTACAAATCTGTTATTTAACAGGTTTCTATGGGCTATAGCAGTAAAGGCCAAAATCCATATTTCATCAAATCAGGTTTTTAATTATATTTTTTATGCCTACAGGGGTCCTAAAACTCTAAATCATAGGCTAAATGATCCATCTTAAAGATGCACTCCAGGATCTTAAGCACAACAAATTTGTAACGAATTGGATTCGTTACATATTCAAATGGCTATTTATTTAAAAAAAATTGTAGAACCTAACATATATTATGAAATGGATGATGTAGTACACAATTGGATGACATAGTAATCCAAAAAACGGGATCACTTTTGGCTCGTGACCACAACTTTCTAAACTACAGGCTGAATTTTTGAAAAAATTTGAGAGTGCATCTTCAAAACAATTCCATATCTTAGCTTAGTAGATTTAGCAATCTAATGGCTTAGACCTACAGGGGTTAAGATTAATTCACTTACTCATGTCTCTGGATAAAAGCATTTGCTAAATGACTAAAATGTAAAATATACATGTTTACATACATCTCATATTACTGTATAGAATTATGTTAAAAAAATATATATATTGATGTAATTTTTTTTATTATTTGTAGATTTCTTTATAAAAATGCAGGTAATTGTTACATTTGACTGTAGCAATACAACTTATTTCTCTAAGAGTGAGGCAGCTATATAGCATTTAGCAAAAAAAGTACAACATCAAGTGATAGATTTGAAAGAAATACATAATGTAATTGAACAACCCCATGCCGTGATTATATAGTGAAAAAACATACCAATCTCTTTCACAATTTCTTTAAACAAGCTTTAAGCTAATTTACCAACATATAGTGCCTTCGAAAAGTATTCAGACCCTTTGACTTTTTCCACATTTTGGTACGTTACAGCCTTGTTCTAAAATTGATTACATTATTTTTTTCTCTCATCAATATACACACAATACCCCATAATAACAAAGCAAAAACAGTTTTTTTTTTTTTTTACATTTTTGAGAATTTATTACAAATAAAAACTGAAATATCACATTTACATAAGTATTCAGACCCTTTACTCAGTAATGTGTTCAAGCTAATTTGGCAGCGATTACAGCATTGAGTCTTCTTGGGTATGAGGCTTGGCACACCTTTATTTGAGGAGTTTCTCCTATTCTTTTCTACAGATCCTCTCAAGCTCTGTCAGGTTGGATGGGGAGCGTTGCTGCACAGCTATTTTCAGGTCTCTCCAGAGATGTTTGATCGGGTTCAAGTCCGGGCTCTGGCTGGGCCACTCAAGGACATTCAGAGTTTTGTCCCGAAGCCACCCCTGTCTTGGGTGTGTGCTTAGGGTCATTGTCCTGTTGAAAGCTAAATCTAAGCCACAGTCTGGGGTCCTGAGTGCTCTGTAGCAGGTTTTCATCAAGAATCTCTCTGTACTTTGCTCCGTTCATCTTTCCCTCAATCCTGACAAGTCTCCCAGTCCCTGCCTCTGAAAAACATCCCCACAGCATGATGCTGCCACCACCATGCTTCACCGTAGGGATGCCTCCAGATGTGATGCTTGGCATTCAGGCCTCCAGGGTTCAATCTTGTTTTCATCAGACCGGAGTTCCTTGTTTCTCATGGTCTAAGAGTCTTTAGGTTCCTTTTGGCAATCTCCAAGTGGGCTGTCATTTGGCTTTTACTCAGGTGTGGCTTTCTTCTAGCTACTCCATCATAAAGGCCTGATTGGTGGAGTGCTACAGAGATGGCTGTCCTTCTGGAAGGTTCTCCCATCTCCAAAAATAAACCCTAGAGCTCTGTCAGAGTGACAATCAGGTTCTTGGTCACCTCCCTGACCAAAGGCCCTTCTCCCCCGATTGCTCAGTTCGGCCGGGCGTCCAGCTCTAGGAAGAGTCTTGGTGGTTCCAAACATCTTCCATTTAAGAATGATGTCAGGCACTGTGTTTTTGGGGATCTTCAATGCTGCAGACATTTTTTTAGTACCCTTCCCCAGATCTGTGCCTTGACAAAATCCTGTCTTGGAGCACTACGGACAATTCCTTTGACCTCCTAGCTTGGTTTTTGCTCTGACATGCACTGTCAACTGTGGGACCTTATATAGACAGGTGTGCCTTTCCAAATCATGTCATATCAGTTGCATTTACCACAGGTGGACTCCAATCAAGTTGTAGAAACATCTCAAGGATGATCAATGGAAACTGAATACACCTGAGCTCAATTTCAAGTCTCATAGCAAAGGGTCTGAATACTTATCTAAATAAGGTATTTCTGTTTCTATTTTTAACTGTCTAAAAACCTGTTTTCACTTTGTCATTATGGGGTATGGTGTGTAGATTTCTGAGGATCATTTTTTTAAAAACATTTTAGAATAAGGCTGTAACGCAACAAAGGGTAATTAGTAAAAATGAATATTTTGTCATACCCGTGGTCGGATATACCAAGGCTGTCAGCCAATCAGCATTCAGGGCTCGAACCACCCAGTTTATATTTGTCAGTAATACATTGAGTCGATTTTTATTTAGTCTCATGCAGGTTCTACTGTGTTGAAGGAGGCTAAGGTTGATGCCTGACATCTGATTTACACCAAAATGGTTGAAATTACTAAATTAGTGCAAGGGTAGGCAACAACACATCTGCCACGCTGTTCCTCAACACCGGGGCCCCTCAGGGGTGCGTGCTTAATCCCCTCCTGTACTCCATGTTCACACATGACTGCGTCGCCAAGCACGACTCCAACACCATCATTACGTTTGCTGATGACACAACAGTGGTAGGTTTGATCACCGACAACGATGTGACAGCTTATAGGGAGGATGTCAGAGATCTGGCAGCGGGGTGCCAGGACAACAACCTCTCCCTCAATGTGAGCAAGACAAAAGAGATGATTGTTGATTACAGGAAAAGGAGGGCCGAACAGGCCCCCATTAACATCAACAGGGCTGTAGTGGAGCGGGTTCAGAGCTTCAAGTTTTCTTGGTGTCAACATCACCAACAAACTATCATGGTCCAAACACACCAAGACAGTCGTGAAGCGGGCACGACAACAGCTTTTCCCCCTCAGGAGACTGAAAAGATTTTGCATGGGTCCCCAGATTCTCAAAAAGTTCTACAGCAGCACTATCAAGAGCATCCTGACCGGTTGCATCACCGCCTGGTATGACTGCTCGGGATACGACCGTAAGGCGCTACAGAGTGTAGACGTGTTGTTGCCTACCCTTGCACTAATTTAGTCATTTCAACCATTTTGGTGTAAATCAGATGTCAGGCACCGCCCAATACATCACTGGGGCCAAGCTTCCTGCCATCCAGGACCTGTATACTAGACGGTGTCAGAGGAAGGCCCCAAAAAATGTCAAAGACTCACCAGGCTTCCCGAGTGGCGCAGTGGTCTAAGGCACTGCATCACAGTGCTAGATGCGCCACTACAGATTCTGGATTTGAGTCCAGGCTCTGTCACAGCCGGCCGCGACCGGGAGACCCATTGGGCGGCGCACAATTGGCCCAGCGTCGTCCGGGTTAGGGGAGGGTTTGGCCGGCAAGGATGTCCTTGTCCCATCGCGCACTAGCGACTCCTGTGGCGGGCCGGGCGCAGTGCACTCTGACACGGTCGCCAGGTGTACAGTGTTTCCTCCGACACATTGGTGTGGGTTAAGCGGACATTGTGCCAAGAAGCAGTGCGGTTTGGCTGGGTTGTGTTGTGTTTCGGAGGACGCACCGCTCTCGACATTCACCTCTCCCGAGTCCGGAGTTGCAGTGATGAGACAAGACTGTAACTACCAATTGGATACCACGAAATTGGGGAGAAAAAGGGGTAAAAAAATTACCTCCAGTCACCCAAGACATAGACTGTTCTCTCTGCTACCGGACAGCAAGCAGTACCGTAGCACCAATTCTAGGTCCAAAAGGCTCCTTAACAGCTTCTACCCCCAAGCTATAAGACTGCTGAACAGCTAATCAAATAGCAACGCAGACTATTTACATTGACCCTCCCCCCCTTTGTTTTTACACTGCTGCTCCTCGCTGTTTGTTATCTATGCATAGTCACTTTACCCGTACCTACATGTAGAAATTACCTCGACTAACCTGTACCCCCGCACATTGACTCGGGTCCCAGTACCCCATGTATATAGCCTCGTTATTTTTATGTAATTTTATTGTTGTTACTTTTTATAATATGTTTTACTTTAGTTAATTTAGTAAATATTTTCTGAACTCTGTTTCTTGAACTGCATTGTGGGTTAGGGGCTTGCAAGTAAGCATTTCACCGTAAGGTCTACAGTTGTTGTATTCGGCGCATTTGTCAAATAAAATGTGATTTTATTTGAAAGACACTCCAAAAGGTGTCAGCACTGCTTCGTCCAGAATAATGTTCCTTTCCTCCCATTCAGGATAGATTTTCCTGCATGTGTTCTCGGAGACAGGGGTGCCCTAAAACCACTCATTCCAACAACTGGTAAACCAACTCCAGTTAGGCGATGAGATATGGTCCTCACCATCCGGGCAGAAGATGGACAGACTGCACAAAGGAATTCTTTAGACGCTGGTCTCCTTTTGCAAAAGTTATCTGATCATATTTTGGCAATCGTATAGGATTGTGTTAGCATTGCGTTTTTCAAAACTGAACATTTTGATTCCTCCACTTTACATTGCTGCGGGGACTTGCTTCAATTCAGCCACAAGAGCATTAGTGAAGTCGGGCACTAATGTTGGCCGATTAGGCCTGGCTCGCAGTTGGCATTCCAATTCATCCCAAAGGTGTTCAATGTGGTTGAGGTCAGGGCTCTGAGTAGGGCAGTCAAGTTCTTCCACACCAATCTCGATAAACAATTTCTGTATGGACCTCGCTTTGTGCACGGGGGCATTTTCATGCTGAAACAGGAAGGGCCTTCCCCAACTGTTGCCACAAAGTTGGAAGCACAGAATTGTCTAGATTGTAATTGTATGCTGTAGCGTTAAGATTTTCCTTCACTGGAACTAAGAGGCCTTGCCCGAACCATGAAAAACAGCCCCAGACCATTATTCCTCCTCCACCAAACTTTACAGTTGGCACTATGCATTGGGGCAGGTAGCATTCTTCTAGCATCCTCCAAACCAAGATTCGTCCGTCGGACTGGTGAAGCGTGATTCATCACTCCAGAGAACATGTTTCCACTGCTCCGGAGTCCAAGCAGTGCAGCTTTATACCACTCCAACCGACGCTTGGCATTGCGCATGGTAATATTAGGCTGCTCAGCCATGGAAACCCATTTCATGAAGCTTCCAACGAACAGTTCTTGTGTTGACGTTGCTTCCAGAGGCAGTTTGGAACTCGGTAGTGAGTGTTGCAACCGAGGACAGACAATTTCTACTACGCACTTCAGCACTCGTCGGTCCCGTTCTGTGACCTTGTGTGGCCTACCACTTCACGGCTGAGACGTTGTTACTACTAGGCGTTTTCGCCTTACAATAACAGCACTTACAGTTGACAAGAGCAGCTCTAGCAGGGCAGAAATTTGACAGACTGACTTGTTGGAAAGGTGGCATCCTATGACTGTGCCACGTTGAAAGTCACTGAGCTCTTCAGTAAGGCCATTCTACTGCCAATGTTTACCTATGGAGATTGCGTGGCTGTGTGCTGGATTTTATACGGGTGTGGCTGAAATTGACGAATCCACTAATTTGACGGGGTGTCCACATACTTTTGTATATATAGTGTAGCTAACTTGGCTAATTAAGGCTAGCCATAATGCTACTGCGCTTCTCACCGTCCTACAGTTAGCCTACAAATAACAACTCCCTTCAGATTATAAATAGCAGCCTTCCGGTTGGCTTTTGGTCGTTGTAGCCTTTCCTTCTCATTTAACTTTCACTTTGTAATTTTAATTCCATCTTCCATTGACTAGAGTTCTCTTAACTTTTTTGCCACACAAGCACAGCTGCAATGCAATTGTCTCTTTTCTCTGGGGAAGTGCAAGGATCAGAGAGCTTGCCTTTTTTTGTATCCTGCAGCCAATATTTTTTTCTCTCCAAATCAAATCACATTTTATTGGTCACATACACATGGTTAGCAGATGTTAATGCGAGTGTAGCGAAATGCTTGTGTTTCTGGTTATGACAGTGCAGTAATATCTACCAAGTAAAATAACAATTCCCCAACAATGACCTAATACACACAAATCTAAACGGATGGAATAAGAACACGTACATATAAATATATGGAGGAACGATGACCGAGCGGCATAGGCAAGATGCAATAGATGGTTTAAAATACAGTATATACATATGAGATGAGTAATGTAAGTTATGTAAAGATTATTAAAGTGGCATTATTTAAAGTGACTAGTGATCCATTTATTAAAGTGGCCAATGATTCAAGTCTGTACGTAGGCAGCAGCCACTCAATGTTAGTGATGGCTGTTTAACAGTCTGATGGCCTTGAGATAGAAGCTGTTTTTCAGTCTTTCGGTCCCAGCTTTAATGCACATGTACTGACCTCGCCTTCTGGATGGTAGCGGGGTGAACAGGCAGTGGCTCGGATGGTTGTCCTTGATGATCTTTTTGGCCTTCCTGTGACATCGGGTGCTGTAGGTGTCCTGGAGAGCAGGTAGTTTGCCCCCGGTGATTCATTGTGCAGCCTGCACCACCATCTGGGGAGCCTTGCGTTTGAGGGCGGTGCAGTTGCCGTACACACCGACAGGATGCTCTCAATTGTGCATCTGTAAAAGTTTGTGAGGGTTTCAGGTGACAAGACACATTTATTCTGCCTCCTGAGGTTGAAGAGGCGTTGTTGCACCTTCTTCACCACACTGTCTGTGTGGGTGGACCATTTCAGTTTGTCCGTGATGTGTATACCGAGGAACTTAAACATTTCCTCCTTCTCCACTGCTGTCCCGTTGATGTGGATAGGGGGGTGCTCCCTCTGCTGTTTCGTGAAGTCCCGATCATCTCCTTTGTTTTGTTGATGTTGAGTTAGAGGTTGTTTTCCTGACACCACACTCCAAGTGCTCTCACCTCCTCCCTGTTTGCTGTCTCGTCGTTGTTGGTAATCAAGCCCACTACTGTTGTGTCGTCTGCAAACTTGATGATTGAGTTGGAGGCGTGCATGGCCACGCAGTCATGGGTGAACAGGGAGTACAGGAGGGGGCTGAGCACGAACCCTTGTGGGGCCCCAGTGTTGAGGATCAGCGAAGAGGAGATGTTGTTTCCTACCTTCACCACCTGGAGGCGGCCCATCAGAAAGTGCAGGACCCATTTGCACAGGGCGGGGTTCAGACCCAGGGCCTCAAGCTTAATGATGAGCTTGGAGGGTACTATGGTGTTGAATGCTGAGCTGTAGTCAATGAACAGCATTCTTTCATAGGTATTCCCCTTGTTCAGATGGGATAAGACAGTGTGCAGTGTGATGGCGATTGCATCGTCTGTGAACCTATTGGGGCGGTATGCAAACTGAAATGGGTCTAGGGTGGCAGGTAAGGTGGAGGTGATATGATCCTTGACCCTAGTCTCTCAAAGCACTTCATGATGACAGAAGTGAGTGCTACGGGGCGATAGTCATTTAGTTCAGTTATCTTTGCCTTCTAGGGTACAGGAACAATGGTGGCCATCTTGAAGCATGTGGGGACAGCAGACTGGAATTGGGAGTGATTGAATATGTCTGTAAACACACTAGCCAGCTGGTCTGCGCATGCTCTGAGGACGCGTGTAAGGATACCGTCTGGGCCAGCAGCCTTGCGAGGGTTAACGCGTTTAAATGTTTTATTGACGTCAGCCACAGAGAAGGAGAGGGGGGGCCCACAGACCTTGGTAGCGTGGCACGTCAGTGGCACTGTATTATCCTCAAAGTGTTCAAAGAAGGTGTTTAGTTTGTCTGGAACCAAGACGTCGGTGTTCGTGACGTGGCTGGTGTTCTTTTTGTAGTCCGTAGTTGCCTTTAGAACCTGCCACATTGTGCCTCATGTCTGATCCGTTGAATTGTGACTAAACTCTGTACCTATACCGACATCCGACAAACAGCCATATCGACGATCCTGGATCGTAAAAAAGAGGATAACAGAATCCGGATCATTCTAATGCAGATAAAAAGTTTTTAAAAATTGGGACCTGATCTCCTGAGTGGGGTTCACTACTGGGGGAGAAGGAGGCTGGTGGTCACTGACCCTGAGAATGCACATGGGTTTCAGAGCTCTATTGACAGAGACTCAGTCTGGGGGTTTGTTTCATCTGAATCATGCTATGCCCCTTCTGTGAAGTTACTTATTCTTCATATTTATTTGAGATAGACAACCCATATCTGGCATCCTTAGCACAGTAAAAGCAGGGTTTGGAATCATGGGCACTGTTGTGCTAAAGACCAAGGAAAATCAAATTCCTACCAGTAGAGGGAGTACAGTAGCTGGGCTTAAACTTCAGTTGCTTATATATTATACATAGCTGTATATAGCTTATTACTGAACTATTGGAAACGGTTTCTAAAACATGTGTATTCTTCAGTCATGTAGGTGCATTATAGCAGGAGTGAGTTCAGAGGGGGATTGATCAGCCTTTCTAAATGGATCAGACAACACTTATTGGCAGCCCATATCTTACTCTCCTCTGTATGCTCTTGGCAGGTAATAATAACCAGTCCGTGATCTACTAATCAGGGTGTGGCAGGACAGGTTAGAGAGGTACATGAGTGTATGGTCATATTAGTTTGTGTGTGCTTGTCTTTTCCTCCTGCTTGTGACGAGCCGGATTCAAACCCTGGGTTTAAACAAGACTGTGTTAGTCCGCTGAGCTAAAGCCTAGGCATTAATCCAGGGAACCGACACAATTCTTCCGGTGTCAGGCAAGGTTACTCGTCGCGCAAGTGTGGTTCACCGAACCACATCCATTACACGTGGGAAGGGGTGAGGTTATCATACGTCTGTGTTGTCAATGTTAAGCTGCAGTGAGTGATGCTGTGCCAGTAGTTGTCTGTCTGTGTCCTAGCTCCACTGTGTGCCAGGATGTGAATGAGACTGGGTTTATTTATGTGGGCAGGATTGTGGGATCACTGTCTGTCTTCCAATATTACTGAGAGGAATATTAAGAATATGCCTCATCATTCTTTCTCTCTCTCTCTGCCAACCATTTATATACTATTTGACATTAAACCCAACCCACTAGGCACAGATGTCAGTTCAACGTCTAGTTTTGATTCACATATGGTTGAGGTGTCAACTAACGTGAGTTCAACAGGTAATCCACCAAAAATGTCACCTTGTCATTGGATTTAGGCTCAATTATTTATTAATTTCCAAGTTGATTGAACGTCATCTCATAGATTTTTTTAGGGTTGAAATGACGTAGACACAACTTTGATTCAACCAGTTTTTGCCAAGTGGGAAGTGTCTTGTGAAAATACAACTGAAAGTCAATGATTTACTTCCACCTGGGGCTGTATAATATTCTATATTACAAAAGTATTATTACAAAGCAAACCTACCATTCAAATGTCTTCAAATCATTGCGTCACATTGTGGCACCCAAGCAGCATCTAAAAAAGTATGGAATTATAAGAACGAAAAATGACAGACAATCTCAAAGATGGCCTCTGAAAAATTATTTTAAAAGTATAAACACTTCTAAGAGCCAGAGAGGATCATCCAAGTGTCTGACTGTTAAAATAAGTAGAAAAACTGCCTTGTATTGAAACGTTTGCTATGTGGGAGTCGAGCCATCACTTTGAGACTTTCTCAGGTCCAATGTCTGGTCTGGTCTGGATCTTACTGAGGTTTCCCCACTGTGCCAAGTCCCTGAGACAGCTCAGATAAATGCAGTTCCTCCACAAACAGAAGCAAATTCCACTCAGCCATTAACAAAGCAATACAACCTCAGGGCACGGACTAACTACAAATCATCTTGTTTTCCCCAATGTTTATTTTCCCAGGTAGCCAAACTGATCAGAACTTGCTTTGTTGGCACCCGTGCAAGACAATCTCACAGCTCACTGTGTTTTTAAACACACTGGTCATTTGTACAGCTGGGTGGGTAGAGTAAGGAATCTCACTCTATAGTATATCGGGGGCAGATGTCTGTATCTCTTCTCCTTTTAAGGGACTCATAGCTCACATAGTTCCTAGCTAGACTCGGCTACAGCAGCTCTGCTGCCAACCATTCTTACCAGGGGCAGGAAAACTTCCGATCTGTCCCTCTGCATACTAATTTATTCTGCTTGTTATTGCATACTACTTTATTTAAATGACTTGTTATTCTTGATTGATTTTTGATTATTATTGATCTTGGTATTTGGACTGCATTATTAAGGGAGCTTTAGTTTAAGTAAGCATTTCATTGCATCGTTTACAACTGTTGTAACTGGTGTACGCAACTAATAAACTTTGATTTCTGTGCTAAAGGCTCACTTCCGAGAAATCTTCACGTTCCCATTTTAGTTGTTGAAATACTCAGCTGTCACACTGTGAAGCAAAGAGGGCCAAAAGGTGGGCCAGTTATCATGATGTGATATGTTCCTCTAAGCTTGATGAATTCAGGACAAAACCCTGAGTTCTGAATGTGTCAAATATATTTTTCTTGAGTAACAGGCTAATATTATTGTGTTGTTCCTGACAGAGGAGGAAAAGGAGCTCTGTGTCTGATTTAAGTATGATGACATTTAAAGCTATTTCTCTCTCCCTCCCTCCCTCTCTTTCTCTCCCTCCTTTAAGAGTTCCCCACAGCCCTCAATTTCTGTCATTCCCCTGAGTGATCGTTTTTTTCCTTCTATAAATTCAGACAAAAAGCTGACAACATTGCCCAGCTCAGTGCCACGTGCCTTTTCAGCAATTACTGTCGTTTGTAGATTTTATTTTGTGCTCTCGTTAAGAACCTATTCTGTTTTATATACATTTCCAAGTATCGCCAGGACAACACTCAATTACTCTGGTCCAAGTAGTCTCACTGGACCAGTCCTCAACATCGTATTCTCGTTCGAGAATGCTAGAGGACTTGAAAAATCAAGTGCAATAAGGAGATCCACGTAAGGAGTGAAGAGGGAGAGGGGGATTTAAAGGAAGTCAGATCAACCTAACCCCCTTTCTGTTTTATCCAAGAGGACGTTCTTCTCATCTGCTACATCTATTTCTACTGTTCACCATTTCCTGCAGAAGAAAATAAACTTAAAAGACCATGTGACATCATTTTAATACTCCTTTTTAGGAGTGTTTTTGCTACATCAAGAAACAGTTTCCCTCCCGTTTCTGTCTTTCAAGTAACCTTTCCTGATAAACATTTAAATTGAAACCAGAGGGAGCTGCTCCTGTCCCAATGTGTGGCGTGTGCTTGTCAAGAGCTGAGAGAGAACATAGTAAAGAGAGGAGAAGAGAGGAGAGGAGAGGAGAGGAGAGGAGAGGAGAGGAGAGGAGAGGAGAGGAGAGGAGTAGGAGAGGAGAAGGAGGAGGAAGAGGAGAGGAGAAGGAGAGGAGAGGAGAGGAGAGGAGAGGAGAGGAGAGGAGAGGCAATCTCTCCACTGAAGGGTCTGTTCTTTGATCAACTTTCACAGGAGTTTTTCTCCTCCAGTGTATTCTCTCCCACTCTCTTTAATGACTATGGGTATGCGTGCCTCTTGGCTGATCATTACCACATGTTAATCGGGAGTCCACTGATTACCAGAGGTCAGGTCTAATCCTGTCACAAATACACAAATCTAAAGTATCACATACAAGATGTTACATGTACTACAAGATGCCACTACCATCGAATCCACATGTAATACCAGGGATGATAAATAGGCTGAGACCTTGTAACAACAATTGTAACAAGGCACACCCTTGTCATTAACTACCAGTCATTTTCAATTCGTTTATTTCTATGTTATGACCTGGCTCCAAGGCTATACCGAATCAAGTGTAATGTAAGAACAATATTGTTACATAGGATATACTTGTAATAATCATGTAACTACCCAGGAGCAAGCAACTTAATGTAAAGTGAAATGTAGTTGGGTGTAAACTTTATAATTACTATGTAGTGACAATGTAGCAACCTTTGCAGGCAATAGGCTAACCAGGAGAAATTAAAAGACAGGAGACGTTTAGGTTGAACCCTTTTTAGTTGCATTGTATTTGCCATCTCAGACAAACAGTAATGAGGAAACAGTCGGTGGTTGCAGAGCCGCCGGAAAAAAAGGTGGCGAGACAGCATTTGGCCCAGTACTTTTCAATCTGGTGTGGCGCCGCCAGGACCCAGGACCGAGTTTTTTGAAATCCTGGCCTAGCTAGATAGCTATCTAACATTAGCTAGCCAGGTTTATGCAGTCATGCAGCCAACAAATAATGTTAATAATTTAGACTCACCAAATAAATGTGTTTGGCACAGGATAAAGAAGATGAAACGATCTGCTTCTGCTACCCAAAGCCAAGGGATACTAAAGTTCCTGAAAAGGTTAGTCAGCCAGTTAGTCCAGTAATGTTGGCATATTACTTTATTTCCACTGTTGTGGCACAAATTTCACTGTCTTTAAAGTTTAAAAAACTACAGATTCCACCACAGAGCAGTTTACACAGACAATATGAACACGTTTGTCCAACCATAACAATTGGATGGCTAATGCATAAAAAGCGAAATGATGGATTCTAGCATCACCATAACTATCACAAATACAGAGACAGGCAGTCATCATGGCACCAGTATTTTTGGACTAGCTAGTGTATAGTGACACCTACTGATATGAACGGGTATTGTAGGTTTGGTTAGAATAGAGTGCAATAGAATGAGTGACACTCAATCAAATCTACTTCATGAAAAGAGGGATATTATTATTAATGAAAATCTTGAAAGTAGTTGTTTTAATGATTGAATATATATGGCAATCAGTTCCTACAGTGAGCACCAGGGAACCAACCTCTGAGGAGCCAGATGGAAACCAGGACAACAACACAAGGTTAGTGGTTTTATGAATTACACATAAAAACAACTTTGTTACAAAGTCTACTGTGTATACTTTAGAGTTAAATGTAATCCTGCCTTGTTACAAATTATACTGTGTATAGTGTTAAATGTAACCCTGCATTACATAAAGGTTACAGAACAAATAATTGCAGATCACTGTAATCAGATGAACAAATAATAGGTTTTATGACATAAAATTAAAATAATTTTCTCCATTGAAACGTGTATTTTTTATTTTTCAAATTCCACTGCTTAACGTTGTGTGTGTATAGAGTGAAATTAATATTTAAAGACATTAACCATTCTTTGCGTAACACTCAGCCCTGCTATAGTAATTCACTAAACTACAGAGTATGTTTTCCATTGAAGTTGTTGTTTCTGGCTCTTTTGATATCAGATTCAGAATGAATAATAACAAGGTTTGTGGTAGTTTGAAGGGTTGGATCCACCTTAGGCCAGGAGTGTTTCCAATCCATATGACCCGACAAGAACAACCTCAGCCCTATAGTCATAGCACTATAGTCATATTTTATCACAGCCTATGAATAGGGCCCAGAGTTTTACCTGACCAGGTCATGAGATCAGGAAAAACTCCAGGCCCCAGAAAAGCCACATGAAATTTGCCCCACCACTTCTGAACCTGTGGTGCCACCTCATGGGATGTTTGCAAAGAGTGATGGGATATTAAAATCCTGTTGTCTTAAGTTGTGTTCCCCTGCTCAGACGTTGCATGCATCAACCAATGGTTGCCTGCCACATCATCGACTGTGTCATCAAATGACAGATTGCTATAACATATGATGTGGTCAGCTGGTACATAAAAAACCTATCCAGGGGTTGTAAGATCTAGCAGGCATTAACAATGTCCGAGCAGAGGAACTTTGCATGTAAAATCCATTTATTCAATCATTAGAACAACTACTTTCAACATTTTCATTGAAAATTACATTTTGGTCATTTAGCAGATGCTCTTATCCAGAGCAACTAGCATTAAGTGCCTCGACAGAATTTTCACCTAGTTGACTCAGGGATTCAAATCAGCAACTTTTCAGTTACTGGCGCAACGCTCTTAACCGCTAGGCTATCTGCCGCCCCCATCAAAATTGATAGACTTAAAACTGACAACAAGAAGCCCAAACAGATATAACATTTTACTAAAACATAATAATGTTAAACCTTTCTTACATTTTGTATACGATCACATATATCTCTTTATTATGTGTGGGAATACTTTGGAACAGATTTCCAAAGTTAAAATCACATGGAGCTGATTTGCTGTTGTTTTTTACAGTCTTTTATGTCCAAAAATGTTGGCTCAGAAAACTTGAGGGGCCAAATAAAATCGCTGGCCTGCGGGCCAGCTGGGGAACCCTGCTCTATGCTAACAAATCTGCATTACCAGTTCATATCAGTAGGTGACACTATGCACTAGCTAGTCTAAAAAGCCTGATGCCATGATGACTGCCTGTCTCTGTATTTGTGAAAGTTATGGTGGTGCTAGAATCCATCAATTCTCTCTTTATGCATTAGCCATCTATCTGTTATGGTTGGACAAATGTGTTCATATTGTCTGTGTAGACTGCTCTGTGGCGGATATTTTTATTATTTTTACTTTAAAGACAGAAGTTTGTGCCACAAATATTTGTGAATAATCAACAGCAGTGGAAATAAAATAATATGCCAACATTACTGTACTAACAAACTGGGTGACTAACCTTTTCAGGAACTTCAGTATCCCTTGGCCTTGGGTAGCAGCAGATCGTTTATTTAGTGAGTCTAAATTATTAATGTTAGCTGCATGATTACATCAGCCTAGCTAGCTAAGGTTAATTATCTAGTTTTATAGCTAGGCTACTAAAGCTAATGTTAGCAGTTTCGTTAGCTAGCTAAGATTGGATCATAGATGCTGTAAAGAGGTCAATGGAACTCATCAAAAACAATGGAAATGCCTTGGAAACACGTGGGGGAAAGGTGCCGTGGGGTAAAGATCCTGAATTGTCTCATTACCCCCCGCAAAATTTGCCTACATTTAGGCCATTTTTTATATGTGTATTTCACAATATGCGAAAACAGACAAATATATCCAAATCAGACTTTAGTAACCACATTTTGGGACTGTTACAATACATCAACCATGATGGTTTTGACGAATATCCATTTTGTCAGATCATATTTGTTGAATGTGCATCGATCCTTTAAATGATGGCGCTGGAGGGTATTGCTGCCATCTTATAGGCTCTCAACCAGTCATGCTATTTTGTTTGTTTTTTCGCATTGTTCGTAACTTGTTTTGTACATAATGTTGCTGCTACCGTCTCTTATAACCGAAAAGAGCTTCTGGACATCACAACTGGGATTATTCACCTCAAATTGGATGAGGAGTTAATCTTCAATGAGTCAGACGCGAGGGATATACTGCAGACACCCGACCAGGCCCTGATCCCCGTGATTCACCGGAGAAGGAAACTGAGATTTCGAGGCAAAAGATCAGGGTGCCTTCAGAGGATCACGTGACGAGTGGCTAATCTGCCCTTGCCCTCCGTTCTGCTAGCTAACGTTCAATCGCTGGAAAATAAATGGGACGAACTGAAAGCACGTATATCCAACCAATGGGACATTAAAAACTGTAATATCTTATGTTTCACCGAGTCGTGGCTGAACGACGACATTAACATACAGCTGGCAGGTTATACACTCTATCGGCAAGACAGAACAGCAGCCTCTGGTAAGACACAGGCGGAGGCCTATGCATTTATGTAAAGAACAGCTGGTGCACGATATCTAAGGAAGTCTCCAAGTTTTGCTCGTCTGAGGTAGAGTATCTCATGATAAGCTGTAGACCACACTATCTACCTAGAGCGTTTTCATCTGTATTTTTCGTAGCTCCCTACACACCACCACAGAGCGAGGTTGGCACTAAAACCGCACTCAATGAGCTGTATTCCGCCATAAGCAAACAGGAAAACGCTCATCCAGAGACGGCGCTCCTAGTGGCCGGAGACTTTAATGCAGGGAAATTTAAATCAGTTTTATCGAATGTTAAATGTGCAACCAGAGGGGATGTTAAATGCATGTTAAATGCATGTTAAATGTGCAACCAGAGGGGAAAAAAACTCGAGACCACCTTTACTCCACACACAGATCGCGTACACAGCTCTCCCTCGCCCTCCATTTGGCAATTCTGACCATAACTCTATCCTCCTGATTCCTGCTTACAAGCAACAATTGAAGCAGGAAGCACCAGTGACTCGGTCTATAAAACAGTGGTCAGATGAAGCAGATGCTAAACTACAGGACTGTTTTACTAGCACAGGCTGGAATATGTTCCGGGATTCTTCCGATGGCATTGAGGAGTATACCACCTCAGTCACTGGCTTTATCAATAATTGACCGTACGTACATACCCCAACCAGAAGCCATGGATTACAGGCAACATTCGCACTGAGCTAAAGGGTAGAGCTGCCGCTTTCAATGAGCGGGAAAGAAATGCCGCTTATAAGAAATCCCGCTATGCCCTCCAACGAACCATCAAACAGGCAAAGCGTCAATACAGGACTAAAATCAAATCGTACTACACCGGCTTCGACGCTCGTCAGATGTGGCAGGGCTTGCAAACTGTTACAGACTACAAAAGGAAGCACAGCCAATAGCTGCCCAGTGACACAAGCCTACCAGATAAAACTAAATAACTTCTATGCTGCATTCGAGGCAAGTAACACTGAAACATGCATGAGAGCATCAGCTGTTCCGGACGACTGTGTGATCACGCTCTCAGCAGCCTATGTGAGTAAGACCTTTAAACAGGTAAACATTCACAAGGCCGATGGGCCAGATAGATTACCAGGACGTGCACTCCGAGCATGCACTGACCAACTGGCAAGTGTCTTCACTGACATTTTCAACCTCTCTCTGTCTGTAATACCAACATGTTTCAAGCAGACCATCAAAGTCCCTGTGCCCAAGAACACGAAGGTAACCTGCATAAATGACTACCGACCCGTAGCACTCACGTCTGTAGCCATGAAAGGCTGGTCATGGCTCACATCAACACCATTATCCCAGAAACCCTAGACCCACTCCAATTTGCATACTGCACCAACAGATCCACATATGACGCAATCTCTATTGCACTCCACACTGCCCTTTCCCACCTGGACAATAGGAACAGCTATGTGAGAATGCTATTCATTGACTACAGCTCAGCGTTCAACACCATAGTGCCCTCAAAGCTCATCACTAAGCTAAGGACCCTGGGACTAAACACCTCCCTCTGCAACTGGATCCTAGACTTCCTGACGGGCCACCCCCAGGTGGTAAGGGTGGGTAACAACACATCCGCCACGCTGATCCTCAACACGGGGGCCCCTCAGGGATGTGTGCTCAGTCCCCTCCTGTACTCCCTGTTCACTCATGACTGTACGACTCCAAAACCATCATTAAGTTGCTGATGACAAAACAGTGGTAGGCCTGATCACCGACAACGACGAGACAGCCTATAGGGAGGAGGTCAGAGACCTGACCGTGTGGTGCAAGGACAACAACCTCTCCCTCAACGTGATCAAAACAAAGGAGATGATTGTGGATTACAGGAAAAGGAGGACTGAGCACAACCCCATTCTCATCGACGTGTCACCAAGACAGTCGTGAAGAGGGCACGACAAAACCTATTCCCCCTCAGGAGACTGAAAAGATTTGGCATTGGTCCTAAGATCCTGAAAAGGTTTTACAGCTGCACCATCGAGAGCATCCTGACGGGTTGCATCACTGCCTGGTCTGGCAACTGCTCTGCATCCGATACTACAGAGGGTAGTGCGTACGGCACAGTACATCACCGGGGCCAAGCTTCCTGCCATCCAAGACTTCTATACCAGGCGGTGTCAGAGGAAGGCCCTAAAAATTGTCAAAGACTCCAGCCACCCTAGTCATAGACTGTTCTCTCTGCTACCGCACAGCAAGCGGTACTGGAGCGCTAAATCTAGGTCCAAGAGGCTTCTACTCTCATCCCTTTAATAACCCCCCTGCATGTACATAATTACCTCAACTACCTCGACACCGATGCCCCCGCACATTGACACTTTGACTCTGAACTGGTACACCGGTATGTAGCCCTCTATTGTTATTTACTGCTGCTCTTTAACTATTTGTTTTTCTTCTCTCTTACTTTTTTGTTCTCTTTTTTGTTGGTATTTTCTTTACTGCATTGTTGGTTAAGGGCTTGTAAGTAAGCATTTCACTGTAAGATCTGTTGTATTCGGAGCATGTGACAAATAAAATGTGATTTGATCAGGCATCCTTCGTCTATCCCCCCAGTCAGTGTTCCATTGACCTCTTTACAGCGTTTATTAATCTACCTAGTTTTAGAGGACGACTAAACTGCTTTTATTCAATTGCTTTCTTTTACTGACACATACTTTGTTTCCATTAAAATGTGTGTTCGCTCTCTTGTGAGGCAAGCAACCAGGTAGGCAGGAGAGGAGGATGAGTGAATAAAGAAACCACGTGCAGAATCAAACAAAGATGTGCTGGTGCAACCACACGTAGTTGTTGAGAGGCGTGGTTGATGAGGGTCTGTAGACTGTAGCTGGGAGACCACTGTGACTGACAAGGGAATCCACCGTGAAATGCCACTAGACAAAACAAAGGCAAACGGGCTGAGATTGGGTGAAATACTATGTCAACTTTTCCAATAACAGAGGCCTGCTTTTTTAACGTTGCAAAACATGTTTCGAGTTTTTCTATGACAATAACTTATGAATATGTCTGGTAAACCCGTTCAGTGTGGCTGCTTTGAAAGATCGAAAAGTACGGGGGCAAATGCTGTCTCGCCTCACGTTTTTCTGCGGCTCTGCATGAATTTGTTTATTTTCAAACAGTGACGCATTGTCTTAAACTGTTGACCTCAAAAACATAATTTGTACAGAAGTAGCTAGTTATGCTAACGTTAGCTAGCTAACCAGAAGAATGTCTACAGTACCATGGCTGAATGCCTCTTGATTCAACTAACTTCCCACAACAATTTTAATCAGAACATGATTAAAATCATTGCATTTAGCCAACTACTGTTTTTGTTGTACTTCTCGGGTCAAAAGATTTAAGCAAATGATCCCAATTGTAGTAGTAGCAGCTTGTGACTAGTTAATGTTGAAGTACATGGATAAGTAGCCTAGGCTAGATCTAACAGCGATATTATATTTGACATAAACTCAGACCTGGCTGATCTGTTATTGTCTTCTGTGGAATTCAGAACATTGTTGGACAAGTTTAAAGCTCTTTGTTCTTTGTATCCATAGAGCCACTTATTTTTCCTATAGTCAACCCTCCAATCATAAATTGGGAGAACACTAATTTAGAATGCCTGAAGATTTAACAGTACTTGTGTATGTCTGTGTGTTTATGCACGCGCGTGTTCAACTTCAAGAACATAATAGCTGTATGTTAGTGACTTTTGTGTTGTTTATGGTGAAGATGCCATTAAAAACATTCCGATACAGATTATTTTGTGTTTTTCCCCCTGACAATCAAAACATAATATTGCTATAACTCAGTACACTGCTTTTTAAACCGATTTTTTTTAAAATCTAGGGCCAAATTTGAACAAATTCTTAAATCGTGATTAACTAAAGCCATTAACTCTTTAATTATTTTAATCGTTTGACAGCCCTAGTTTGAATATGAATCTTTGTCAAATCCATTAAAGAAAAGTCAAACTGAAGGATTTTATTTTGTCTCCTTATTTCTCCTGGTTAGCCTACTGTCTGCAAAGGTTGTTACATTGTAACTACAAAGTCATTAAAAATGTCACTTCACTTTACATTAAGTTGCTTCTCCTGGGCAAGTACATTGTAAATATATGTATATGTCACGATCGTCTTGCTGTGAGAGAGAGGACCAAGGCGCAGCGTGTGCAAAATACATCTTCTTTATTTTAAGAAGAGAGAAAAAACAAACGAACAACTAATCACGAACTAACAAAATAACAAAACTGWCGACCGTGAAGCTAATAATACAGATAGTGCTGACACAAACACTACACATAGACAATTACCCACAAAACAGCTAAAGCCCATGGCTGCCTTAAATATGGCTCCCAATCAGAGACAACAATAACCAGCTGTCTCTGATTGAGAACCAATTCAGGCAACCATAGACTTTCCTAGACATCTATACTAAACACTAACCCATCTACTCTACTTAACCCCCTAAACCATACAACACCCTAGACAATACAAAAACACACAAAGACAACCCACCCCAACTCACGCCCTGACCAACTAAATAAATAAAAGAAAAAGGAACAARAGGTCAGGAACGTGACAGTATATCCCTTGTACCAACATTGTAATTACAAGTAAGTTGCTTGTTAAAGATTTGCTACATTGTAAGCACAATGTAACTAAATGGGTTATACCTAATGTTTGCCTGGTTAGCCTATTGTCTGCAAAGGTTGTTACATTTAAACTACATAGTAATTATAAAGGTTATACCCAACTGGGTTTCACTTTACATTAAGTTTCCTACTACTGGGTAGGTACATGATAATTACAAGTATATCCTATGTAAGTTTATCTGGCAAGTAGCCTAGTGGTTAGAGTGTTGGACTAGGACCTGAAAGGTTGCAAGATCAAATCCCCAACATGGTAACCCCCCGACATGGTAAAAAGTCTGTCGTTCTCCCCCTGAGCGACCACTGTCCTAGGCTGCCATTGAAAATAAGAATTTCTTCTTAACTGACTTGCCTAGTTACATAAAGGTAACATTTTTAAAAACTCCATAGCTTTTGAGCCAGGTCATAATATAGAAATAAACTAATTGAAAATAAGCTCCTAGCCTATTTATCAATCCTGGTATTATATGTGGATTCGATAGTAGTGGGACCTTGTAGTTATGTGTAACAAGGTCAGATTTTGGTTGGAGTCAGTGGCGAATTTAAGTATAGGCGATATGGGCAGCCGCCCGGGGCGGCATCTTGCCGGGCGCGGCACGGAGCAACGCACCAACATTTTTTGGAATGGTGACATTGCCGCGATCAGTTTTCTATCGCTCATTTGCACGTCACATCAATGATATCATGTCACGGTGTAGGACTGTGGGTCAATTAACTATGTCGGAGTAGGCGCCCTGATTCTAGTTTGTAAGCTAGGCAGGCTACTGCCTGGGAAGGTCTCCCACTCAGAAGTACGAGATGGGGAGGGGAGCCGGGGTAGGTTGACCTCAGGTCTCCCCACTGGAAGCCCGAGGTAGGGGGAGCGGGGGAATCTATCAAATATCGCACCTCTAACTTTGTACAGTACTAATGCAATTAGTAAAATCAGCCACACTGCGAAATGCTACCAAATAAACCATAATTCTTTCATAATACTGTGAAAATATATTTTCACAGACATATTGTGGCATTTTTTTCTGGTTTGTGCGAAATAATTAAGAATAATATTAAACCAGTCTGCACACCACCAAGGTGAATTGGTTTAGTCTTGACTCTTGGTTGACAGTGTTGGGAGATGGGTAATGTATTGACGCTTGAGTACCAAATCAACACAAATTTGTTTCCATTTGTCTTTGTTACTTCTTTTTGATTTCATGCGTGTAATTACAAAACATTAGTTACGTAGTGGAACAAGAACATTTTTCATAACATCAGTAGTTACACATGTGGACTAACCTTCAGCAAGTGAATGTGTAATTACACATTTCGTGTTCCAAATGTGTAATACTTCATAGCTACACAACCTTATTACCATGTAATTACTTAGTAACATCTATGTAACTACTATTATTACTACAGTTATTACTGGGTAGTTACATATTAATAGGAGCAACTTATTGTAAAGTGTTACTGGTAAGTTTGCTCCTCTCACTGTGCAAGTGGTTGGTAAGCCCGTTGAGTGTGAGATGCAACGCAATAGTGGTGCAATTACATTCATTCAGTGTACTTCATCTTTTAAATGCTTATACAATGTTTTGTGTGTGTTCCTAGGCCTTCGGCACTGCTTCAATTTTGACACAAAGAAGTACAAGATCATTGAAGGCTCCAAAGAGGCCCAGTTCGGGTACACAGTGCAGCAGCATGAGGCAGGAGGACAGAAGTGGTAAGACACACTCTTTCTAGTTTCTCTCTCTCACATTTCCACTCAAAATCACTATCACTTCCTCCCCACTCAGTCTTCCAATCACTGTAAAATGAAAAGAAAACGTTGATTTCATCTCACCCAAAGCTTTGGACAAGGTCGGAAAGCATTTCAGAAAGGCTTTCGACAACGTTATTACTCTTCCCAGCAAGCAAAATGAAGTTGAAAGGATGTCTACAAGATGTATTTTCCAGGCGTTGAAGTTAAGTTCATTTTAGGTTCTGAATGAAAGGTGAAAATACGTGTTTTCCTGATGTTTAAAATACGCATTTTGAGGTCCGCCCAAAACAAGAAAAAATGTGGTCGGTCCGGACCAGACCAAATCTTCAGCACAGTACGGCATAGTTCAGTTCAGCACAGTGGAGTACAGTATAGTATGGTACAGGACAGAGTTTTATTCAGTAGAGTACATTTGAGTACAGTGGAGTACGGTACAATACAGTAAAGTTTAATTCAGAAGAGAAAAGTACAGTAGTTTAATTCAGTCCAGTACAGCTTCATTCAGTAGAGTAGACTACATTAGAGTAAACTATACTTTACTTTTCTTTATTGTAATGTCCTGTACTCTGCTGTCCTCCACAGTACTGTACTGTGCTGTTCAAACTTGTGAAACATAGACGTCTATGCTTGGTTCAGATTTGTTCAGGACCGGACCAAATCTGAACCTATCATAGACATCTATGTTTGCGCCAAAACAAGGCAGGAAAGGACCAAATCTGAACCAAACATAGATGTTGAAATCAAGGCCGGTCCAGACTGCACCAAAAAAAGTCTGTCCTTGCTTAGTGGGTTTGTACCTCTTCCAGAAAACATAGTGCTGTCCTCTCATTGCGTGTCAATGAATCAGAAAGTATTCATACCCCTTGACTTATTCCACATTTTGTTGTGTTACAGCCTGAAATAAAAATGGATGAAATATGTTTTTCTCTCACCAATCTACAGTACCCCATAATGACAATGTAAAAACATGCATTTATTTTTTTATGTATTTATTTTTTAATAGGAAATACAGATAATCTGATTTAGATAAGTATTCACAACCCTGAGTCAATACATGTTAGAATCACCTTTGGCAGTGATTTCTGCTGTGAGTCTGTAAGGGTAAGTCTCTAAGAGCTTTGCACACCTGGATTGTTCAATATTTGCACAAAACTGTAACTAGGCCACTCAGAAACATTCAATGTTGTCTTGGTAAGCAACTCCAGTCAATATTTGGGCTAGTGTTTTAGGTTATTGTCCTGCTGAAAGGTGAATTTGTCCCTCATTGTCTGTTGGAAAGCAGACTGAACCAGGTTTTCCTCTAGGATTTTGCCTGTGCTTAGCTCTATTCCGTTTCTTTTTATCCTAAAAAACTCCTTAGTCCTTGCCGATGACAAGTATACCCTAACATGATGTAGCCACCACTATGCTTGACAATATGAAGGGTATTACTCAGTGATGTGATGTGTTGGATTTGCCCCAAACACAACACTTTGTATTCAGGACATAACATTCCTTTCTTTGCCACATTTTTTGCAGTTTTACTTTAGTTTCTTATTGTACAGGCTTCCTGTCATATACTCGGTCATATAGGTTAGTATTGTGGAGTAACTACAATGTTGTACAATCCTCAGTTTTCTCCACATCCATTAAACTCTAACTGTTTTAAAGTCACCATTGGCCTCATGGTGAAATCCCTTAGCGGTTTACTTCCTCTCCGGCAACTGAGATAGGAAGGACGCCTGTTTCTTTGTAGTGACTGGGTGTATTGATACAAAGTGTAATTAATAACTTCACCATGATGAAATGGATATTCTATGTCTGTTTTCTTTTTTTTACTCATCTACCAATAGGTGCCCTCCTTTGCGAGGCATTGGCAAGCCTCCCTGGTGTTTGTGGTTGAATCTGTGTTTGAAATTCACTGCTCGACTGAGGGACCTTACAGATAATTGTATGTGTGGGGTAACGAGATGAGTGTCACGCCCTGACCTTAGAGAGCCTTTTTATGTCTCTATTTGGTTTGGTCAGGGTGTGATTTGGGGTGGGCATTCTATGTTTTGTTTTCTATGATTTTGTGTTTCTATGTTTTGGCCGGGTATGGTTCTCAATCAGGGACAGCTGTCTATCGTTGTCTCTGATTGGGAACCATACTTAGGTAGCCCTTTTTCCCTCCTTTCGTTGTGGGTAGTTGACTTTGTTAGTGGCACTTAGCCCTGTAAGCTTCACGGTTGTTTTTCTTCGTTTGCTGTTTTGTTGGCGTCATTTTCTATAATAAAAGGAATATGTACGCTCACAACGCTGCACTTTGGTCCACTTCCTTCAACGACGGCCGTGACAATGAGTTATTCATTCAAAAATCATGTTAAACTCTATTATTGTACACAGAGTGAGTCCATGCTACGTATTATGTGACTTGTTAAGCAAATTTGCCATAACAATAGGGGTAGAATACTTTTCATTTTTTATTTATAATTTTTTTTTCTAAAACATAATTCCACTTTGACATAATGTGGTCTTTTGTGTAGGCCAGTGAAACAAAATCTCAATTTAATCCATTTAAAATTCAGGCTGTAACACAAAATGTGGAAAAAGTCAAGGGATGTGAATACTTTCTGAAAGCACTGTATTTGGATGAAAGAAGAGTACCCCTGGATATCAGTAGGATTTTGTTCCTCCCAACAGACTCCATACAGTCACACACATCAGAACAGGAGCTGAGATGTTGCCTGGAGCTGAGATGTTTCCCACTACCCCATAAAGGTTGGCTGAAATAGGCCTGCATCAGGCGTCTTGCCTGTGGTTTGAGAATTATCTGTCAGATAAGACTCAAATAATGATTTTTGATGGCGTCAAGTCTAGTTTCCTGGATATTACCAAAGGTGTACCGCAGGGGTCGGTACTGGGACCGGTTCTCTTTACTACTTATACAAATAATATTGGTCTATCTGTTAAAGGCTATGCTAGAGTTGCAATGTGACTTTGTTGCCCTGTTTGTTTTTTTAACCTGTACTTAATGAGGGCAAGACTAAATATATGTCGTTCTCTAATTCTCGCAAAACATTTTCAGATGAACTACATATTTATTAATTGGATGTTTCTCCCATCGATCGGGTTCACGCCTATAAATATCTGGGCATTTGGATTGACAAAGACTTCATGTTTAAAAAACATATGGATGAGCTAGTTAAAAAGCTACGATTTAAAGTGGGATACTTTTTTTGAAATAGATCTTTCCTCTGCCTAAATATCAGGAAGCAGATTGTACAGTCAACTTTCCTGCCAGTTCTTGACTATGGTGACACCATATTGTAGCAGCCTCTACTCTTAAACCTTTGAATGCCTTCTACCATAGCTACCTTCTCTTTATCACAGGTGAGTTTAATACTGCATCTTGTATCAAAAGGTTGGCTGGTCCTTGTTAAAGTCCCGTAGATCACTTCATTATTGCCTTTTTGTTTACAAAGCTCTACTACACAAACTCCAACTGACCTAACTTCGTTGCTAACGTATAAAAGAATGAGCTACCGACCAATTTAGGGAAATGCTCCTTTAGTTTTAGTGCCCCCCATTGTTGGAATAACCTACAAAATCCCCTGCATCTTGATTCCCTTGTGTCGCTAGGGCAGTTTAGGACTCTGGTGTTGAATACATTTTTTGAGGATGGCAGTTGTTTCGATTGATTGTAGTGGTTAATTTGTTGAAATTGTGGTGTTGAGGTTATTTTTTTTCTTGCTGTTTTATTTGTAATGTAAATGTTTTCTCCCTGTTTGTTAGAAAATGTTTGTACTCAGGGGATCCTTGTGTATGAAACCCTGGTCTCAATTGAGCTACCCTGAATAAAAAAAGTGAATAAATAAAAATATTTAAAAAAATAAGTGTAAGATCTCCAAAGCACTGGGTGTTTTGCCAACCTGGACACAGGGATAGGTGTCACATAGCTAACGTAAATCTGTCTCCCTCTATTTAGTATTATACGTTACATTTTGTATGGTATATATTCAAGTGTGGATGTCCATCATCCATTTAGTATGATATGTTATAAATTGCAAATTCGTACAATATGTTATGAACGCCAAATTGATGTGGCTAACGTTAGCTAGGCTAGGGGTTAGAGGTTAAGGTTAGGGGTTAGAGTTAGGAGTTGGGGTTAGTGGTTGGGTATAGTGGTTAAGGTAAGGGAAAGGGGTTAGCTAACATGCTAAGTAGTTGCTTAGACATTCGAGTCACGACCAATCTCTCTCCTCTCATTTTTGGCTTAATTATATGTAAAGTCCCCTGTTTTGTGGACCTGTGTGGTTCTGGTACTTTCACTTAGAAATCGATATGTGGAAACCATAGATCGAAATGACTTGCATTGAGCGGTAGCCCTGATTCTTACGGACACAGGAGTACAGTACGTTTGGAAAGTATTCAGACCCCTTGACTTTTTCTACATTTTGTTACGTGACAGGCTTATTCTAAAAAGGATTAAATAAAACATTTTCCTCATCAATCGACACACAATACCTCATAATGACAAAGCGAAAACAAACAGGTTTTTATACATTTTTTCAAATGTATAGAAAGTAAGAAACAGAAACAGAAATGTACATAAGTATTCAGACCCTTTGCTATGAGAGCTCAGGTGCATCCTGTTTCCATCGATCATCCTCGCGACTAGCTCTGAGGAAACTTTGCGGTATTTTATTTTTGAATGTATTATTTTTTACATTATTAGCTCAGGAAATGTTTTGGGTCATTACATACGGCAGGGAAGAACTATTAGATATTAGAGTTGCGGAAACTTACCAGAACAACCAGCATTACGACCAGAAATATGACTTCCCCGAAAGCAGATCCTTTGTTCGCTCTCCCCAGGGCAATTGAACTGATTCCAGAGGCCGACCCAAAACATCGCTGGCAGAAGAGAGGCACTCGGAGCGGCCTGCTGTTTCGATTTAGGAGGCTCGCACACCACCCACTGCTTCCGAGTATATTACTCGCTAATGTTCAGTCTTTGGATGACAAAGTTGACGAGCTCAGGGCAAGGATTTCTTTCCAGAGAGACATCAGGGCCTGTAACACACTTTGTTTCACGGAAACAAGGCTCTCTGGGGATATTCTGTCGAAATTGGTCCAGCCAGAGGGATTATCAGTTCATCGTGCAGACAGGAATAAATATCTCTCCGGGAAGCAGAAGTGCGGAGGTGCGTGTTTCATGATTACCTACTAATTGTAGTAACATAGAGGAACTCAAGTCCTTTTGTTCACCCAACCTAGAATACCTCACAATCAAATGTCGACCGTATTATCTCCCAAGAGAATTCTCCTCGGTCATAGCCATGGCCGTGTATATCCCCCCTCAAGCCGATATCACGACGGCCCTCAAAGAACTGAGGGCCCTCAAAGGCCCTCAAAGGCTGCATTTATCGTAGCTGGGGATTTTAACAAAGCAAATTTGAGGACAAGGCTGCCGAAGTTCTATCAACATATTGACTGTTGTACTCGAGCGGGTAAAACACTCGACCACTGCTATTCAAACTTCCAGGATGCTTACAAGGCCCTCCCCCGCCCTCCTTTCGGGAAATCTGACCAAGACTCCATTTTGCTCCTCCCTTCATATAGGCAGAAACTCAGTACCCGTGCTAAGGACTATTCAAAAGCAGAATCCACGCTTCAGGATTGTTTTGATCACGTGGACTAGGATATGTTCCGGGTAGCTTGCAAAAATAATTTAGAGAAACACACTGAAAGGGTGACTGAGTTTATCAGGAAGTTTATAGTGTATAGACTATTAAAACCTACACAAACCAGAAACTGTGGATAGATGGCAGCAATCGCACGAAACTGATAGCGCGAACCATCGCATTTAACCCTGGCAAGGTTACTGGGAATATGGGAGAATACAAACAGTGTAGTTATTCTCTCCGCAAGGCAATCAAACAGGCAAACCGTCAGTATAGAAACAAAGGGGAGTCACAATTCAACGGCTCGTACATGAGACGTATGTGACAGGGTCTACAGACAATCACGGACTACAAAGGGAAAACCAGCCACATCGCCGACACCGACGTCTTGCTCCCGGACAAGCTAAACACCTTCTTCGCCCACTTTGAGGATAAGTGCCACCGACGCGGCCAGTTACCAAGGACTGTGGGCTCTCCCTCTCCGTGGCCGACGTGAGTAAAACATTTAAGTGTGTTAACCCTCGCAAGGCTGCCGGCTCAGACGGCATCCCTAGCCCCATCCTCAGAGCATTACCGGACCAGCTGGCTGGTGAGTTTACGAGCATATTCAATCTCTCCCTATCCCAGTCTGCTATCCCCACATGCTTCAAGATGGCCACCATTGTCCCTGTACCCAAGAAAGTTCAGGTAACTGAACTAAATGACTATCGCCCTGTAGAACTCACTTCTGCCAACAGGGAGGAGGTGGGTGCTCTGGGAGTGTTGTGCCAGGAAAATAACCTATCACTCAACGTCAATAAAACAAAGGAGATGAATGTGAACTTCAGGAAACAGCAGAGAATGCACCACCCTATCCATATCGACGGGACCACAGTGGAGAAGGGAAAAGCTTCATGTTCTTTGGTGTACACATCACTGACAAACTGAAATGGACGATCTACACAGACAGCATGGTGAAGAAGGTGCAACAGAGCCTCTTTAACCTCAGGAGGCTGAAGAAATTTGTCTTGGCACCTAAAACCTTCACAAACTTTTACACATGCACAATTGAGAGCATCCTGTCGGGCTGTATCACCGCCTGATATGGCAACTGCACCGCCCGCAACCGCAATACTCTCCAGAGGGTGATGCGGTCTGCCCAACGCATTACCGGGGGCTAACTACTCGCCCTCCAGGACACCTACAGCACCCGATGTCACAGGAAGGCCTTAAAGATCATCAAGGACATCAACCACCCGAGCCACTGCCTGTTCACCCCGCTATCATCCAGAAGGCGAGGTCGGTACAGGTGCTGGCAATGAGAGATTGAAAAACAGCTTCTATCTCAAGGCAATCAGACTGTTAAACAGCCACCACTAGCACATTACATGCTGCTGCCTATAGACATAGACTAGAAATCACTGGCCACTTTAAGTAATGGAACACTAGTCACTTTGATAATGTTTACATATCTTGCATTACTCATATCATATTTATATACTGTATTCTATAATATTCTACTGTATCTTATTCACTTTAATAATGTTTAAACATCTTGTGTTACTCATCTCATATGTATATACTGTAATCTATATTATTCTACTGTATCTTAGGTCATGCCGCTCTGACATCGCTCGTTCATATATGTATATATTCTTAATTCCATTCCTTAATTCGATTTGTGTGTATTGTGTATATGTTGTGACATTGTTAAATATTACTTGTCAGATATTACTGCACTGCCGAAGCTAGAAGCACAAGCATTTCACAACACCTATAATAACATCTGCTAAACACGTGTATGTGACTAATACAATTGGATTTGATTTGATCCATGAGAAGTTTCTACAACTTGATTGGAGTCCACCTGTGGTAAATTCAATTGATTTGACATGATTTGGAAAGGCCCACACTTGTCTATATAAGGTCCCACAGTTGACAGTGCATGTCAGAGCAAAATCAAGCCATGAGGTCGAAGGAATTGTCCATAGAGTTCCGAGACAGGATTGTGTCGAGGCACAGATCTGGGGAAGGGTACCAAAAAATGTCAGCAGCATTGAAGGTCCCCAAGAACAGTGGCCAACATCATTCTTAAATTGAAGAAGTTTGGAACCACCAAGACTCTTCCCAGAGCTGGCCACATGGCCAAACTGAGCAATCAGGGGAGAAGGGCCTTGTTCAGGGAGGTGACCAAGAACCCGAGGGTCACTCTGACAGAGCCCCAGAGTTCCTCTGTGGAGATGGGAGAGCTTTCCAGTAGGACAACCATCTCTGCAGCACTCCACCAATCAGGTCTTTACGGTAGAGTGACCGGACGAATGCCACTCCTCGGTAAAGGCACATGACAGCCCGCTTGGAGTTTGACAAAAGGTACCTAAAGGACTCTCAGACCATGAGAAACAAGATTCTCTGGTCTGATGAAACCAAGATTGAACTCTTTGGCCTGAATGCCAAGCGTCACGTCTGGAGGGAACCTGGCACCATCGCTACGGTGAAGCATAGTGGTGGCAGCATCATGCTGTGGGGATGTTGTGCAGTGGCAGGGACTGGGAGGCTAGTCAGAATTGAGGGAAAGATGAACTGTGCAACGTACAGAGAGATCCTTGATGAAAACATGATCCAAAGCGCTCAGGACCTCAGACTGGGGTGAAGGTTCACCTTCAAACTGGACAACGACTAAGCACAAAGCCAAGAAAATTCAGGAGTTGCTTCGGAACAAGTCTCTGAATGTCCTTGAGTGGCCCAGCCAGAGCCCGGGCTTGAACCCCATCGAACATCTCTGGAGAAACCTGAAAATAGCTGTGCAGCAACGCTCCCCATCCAACCTGACAGAGATTGAGAGGATCTGCAGAGAAGAATGGGAAAAGCACCTCAAATACAGGTGTGCCAAGCGTGTAGCGTCATATCCAAAAAGACTCAAGCCTGTAATCGCTGCCAAAGGTGCTTCAAGAAAGTACTGAGTAAAGGGTCTGAATACTTATGTAAATGTCATACTTCCGTTTCTAAAAACCGTTTTTTTCTTTATCATTATGGGGTATTGTGTGTAGATTGATGAGGGAAAGGCGAGTTCCTAACGAGTTCAGGAAGCCAAGCTAGAGCTCTGTGAGATGTTCACAGCAATTGGGGCAGACATTTTGATCAAGAGAGACAGAAAGGTGAGATTTTTTACTTTCTTGGAGTATGCAGTGTTACTAGTTATTGTTAATGGCCCTCCTGATAAATGGTTATTTTTTGGGATTATGGAGATTACATTTATGAGGTTTTAAGTAACCGTCTTTCCAAATGTAACATATCATACTAATTTGTGTCTCAAAGATTTATGTTAAACTGAACAAAATTATAAACGTAACACACAATAATTTCAACGATTTTACGGAGATACAGTTCATATAAGGAATCAGTCAATTTAAATACACTGCTCAAAAAAATAAAGGGAACACTTAAACAACACAATGTAACTCCAAGTCAATCACACTTCTGTGAAATCAAACTGTCCACTTAGGAAGCAACACTGATTGACAATAAATTTCACATGCTGTTGTGCAAATGGAATAGACAAAAGGTGGAAATTATAGGCAATTAGCAAGACACCCCCAATAAAGGAGTGTTCTGCAGGTGGTGACCACAGACCACTTCTCAGTTCCTATGCTTCCTGGCTGATGTTTTGGTCACTTTTGAATGCTGGCGGTGCTTTCACTCTAGTGGTAGCATGAGACGGAGTCTACAACCCACACAAGTGGCTCAGGTAGTGCAGCTCATCCAGGATGGCACATCAATGCGAGTTGTGGCAAGAAGGTTTGCTGTGTCTGTCAGCGTAGTGTCCAGAGCATGGAGGCGCTACCAGGAGACAGGCCAGTACATCAGGAGACGTGGAGGAGGCCGTAGGAGGGCAACAACCCAGCAGCAGGACCGCTACCTCCGCCTTTGTGCAAGGAGGAGCACTGCCAGAGCCCTGCAAAATGACCTCCAGCAGGCCACAAATGTGCATGTGTCAGCATATGGTCTCACAAGGGGTCTGAGGATCTCATCTCGGTACCTAATGGCTGTCAGACTACCTCTGGCGAGCACATGGAGGGCTGTGCGGCCCCACAAAGAAATGCCACCCCACACCATGACTGACCCACCGCCAAACCGGTCATGCTGCAGGATGTTGCAGGCAGCAGAACGTTCTCCACGGCGTCTCCAGACTCTGTCACGTTTGTCACATGTGCTCATGTGCTCAGTGTGAACCTGCTTTCATCTGTGAAGAGCACAGGGCGCCAGTGGCGAATTTGCCAATCTTGGTGTTCTCTGGCAAATGCCAAACGTCCTGCACGGTGTTGGGCTGTAAGCACAACCCCCACCTGTGGATGTCGGGCCCTCATACCACCCTCAAGGAATCTGTTTATTACCGTTTGAGCAGACACATGCACATTTTGACGTTGGAGGCGGCTTATGATAGAGAAATTAACATTCAATTCTCTGGCAACAGCTCTGATGGACATTTCTGCAGTCAGCATGCCAATTGCACGCTCCCTCAAAACTTGAGTCATCTGTGGCATTGTGTTGTGTGACAAAACTGCACATTTTAGTGTGGCCTTTTTTTGTCCCCAGCACAAGGTGCACCTGTATAATGATCATGCTGTTTAATCAGCTTCTCGATATGCCACACCTGTCAGGTGGATGGATGATCTTAGCAAATGAAAAATGCTCACTAACAGGGATGTAAACAATTTTGTCCTCAAAATGAGATAAATAAGCTTTTTGTGTGTATGGGACATTTCTGGGATTTTTTATTTCAGCTCATGAAATATGGGACCAACACTTTACATGTTGTGTTTCTATTTTTGTTCAGTATATGTTAACTCTTTGATGCCAGGCTGAATTTCCTTTCCTCTTAATGTCTGCTGTCAGTGAGGTATGAGTCTAGCCTGACAGAATATCACATCCCTCATCTTTATGGCTCTCAACTGCTGCTACTCTCCACAGGAATGGACTTTATGTCCTTTACCGAAGTGAGCTTGTGGAAAGGAGCATGATTTAAATCTGTCTCCAGCTGGTTGTTTTTGTTCAACTATTATTGTGATCAATTATAATTATTAAACCTCACAGTTTAAAAGCTGCTAACTTAACTTTTAGTCAGGGGTCTTGGATGAGAAGGTTTGATCGTCAAGACGGCCGAGATTGAGTAACGTTCCAGGTATTCTTACTGTTTTCAGACTGGAAGTCTTTCAGCCATGAGGAATATCTTGCGGTTCTTCCAGGATTGCAAAATATTTTGCCCTATGAAGTCACAGGTAAATAAGTGGAAACTATTTGTCTTTGTCTAGCAACCTGTTCGCAAGCATCCCAGAGGCTTTTGATGACTCTGGAAAGTATGTGTTGTGGTCGTTTATTCCCAAGCCCCCTTCTGTGCATCCCATCACTGGCCGATTAGTAGGGGGAGAAAAACAAACTACTCAGTGATACAGGAAGGGGTTGTTACTTCACAAGCAGAGCCTGGGGTGTATTCATTAGTCGGATTCCGTTGCAAAATGTTTTGTCTGTTGCAAAACGTTTTGCAACGGAAACCATTTACTCCAAAAGAAAAACTAATGAATACACCCCCGGCTCTGCTTGTGAAGTAACAACCCATTCCTTCCCGTATCACTGAGCAGTAAACAGTAAACGGTAAGCAGTAAACGGTTTGCAACAAACTAAATGTTTTGCAACTGAATCTGACTAATGAATACATCCATAGTTTTCAACTTGAGCCTGGGGACCTTCGTATAGGCGTGACATGCAAAAAGTATGTGGAGTCAACTGGCGCATATTCTTTTAGGCAGACATTACGTTACGGGGTGGCAGGTAGCCTAATGGTTAGAGCGTTGGACTAGTAACTGAAAGGTTGCAAGATCAAATCCCCGAGCTGACAAGGTAAAAAACTGTTGTTCTGCCCCTGAACAAGGCAGTTAACCCACTGTTCCTAGGCTCTCATTGAATATAGGAATTTGAACATAACTGACTTGCCTAGTTAAGTAAAGGTAAAAAAAACAATGTTTAATACTTTGAAATGTAGTTTGCCCTTAATAAACAGCCCAGAGTAACATATGCAAACTTGTTTCCTCGATATTTACCTCTGGTGAATTTACACCAAGCATGGCCTCTGGCTTTTATATATGAATAGTTGCCATTCAAATGTGAGTGTTGAATATCACAGCCAAATACCATTGGCCATTTATGCTCTCCTAGTCATCTGCTATCCAGCTGACTGACATTTGGGCTGTCATCTCCCACATTCTCTGCTACCGCAGATGAGAAGCCAAAGGCATCAGAGCGTTGCGTGATGGGGTCAGACGCCTTTGACCTTTGAGTCAAAGGGAAGATCATGCTGAGAGGTGGCAGATGTTTGCAGCGCTGCGTGAACCTGTTTGTTTAGTCTGTTTGTTCCTTTGATCTCTGTGTTTGATTTTGGTCTGTGACTTAGCGGGTGGACTGCAAACTACGGGCAGAACTTAACGCGTAGCTACGCGTTAGCAAAGGATTTCTTAAAACTGTGCCAATGGGAGATTGCCTGCACCTGCGTGTTAAGACAAACTTGCTTGCAACTAAAACCTCACAAGAATAAACCAGCAAGAGGGGTAAACTTCAAAGCAAGATCAAGGAGTTAGCCAACTAACTTGCATGAATATTCTGAAATAACTTTAACATTTAAAAAAAGATAAGCTTTTAGAAAGATTAACTTTTCCACATTTTGTTACATTACAGCCTTATTCTAAACTGGACAAAATAAATGTTTTCCCTCATTAATCTACACACAATACCCACTAATGACGAAGCGGAACTTATTTACATAATTATTCAGACCCTTTGCTATGAGACTCGAAATTGACCTCATGTTTATCTTGTTTCCATTGATCATCCTTGATGTTTCTACAACTTGATTGGAGTCCACCTGTGGTATTTCAATTGATATGGCTTGATCTGGAAAGGCACACACCTGTATATATAAGGTCCCACAGTTGACAGTGCATGACAGAGCAAAAACCAAGCCATGAGGTCAAAGGAATTGTCCGTAGAGCTCTGATACAGGATTGTGTTCGAGTCACAGATCTGGGGAAGGGTGCCAAAAAATGTCTGCAGCATTGAAGGTTCCCAAGAACACAGTGGCCAACATCATTCTTAAATGGAAGAAGTTTGGAACCACCAAGACTCTTCCTAGAGCTGGCTGCCCGGCCGAACTGAGCAGTCGGGGGAGAAGGGCCTTCATCAGGGAGGTGACCAAGAACCCGATGGTCACTCTGACAGAGCTCCAGAGTTCCTCTGTGGAGATGGGAGAACCTTCCAGAAGGACAACCATCTCTGCAGCACGCCACCAATCAGGCCTTTATGGTAGAGTGACCAGATGGAAGCCACTCCTCAATAAAGGGCAGATGGCAGCCTGCTTGGAGTTTGCCAAAAGGTACCTAAGGAGTCTCAGACCATTAGACACAAGATTCTCTAGTCTGATGAAACCAAGATTGAACTCTTTGGCCTGATTGCCAAGCGTCACGTCTGGAGGAAACCTGGCACCATCCCTACTGTGAAGCAGGACAACGACTCTAAGCACAGGGCCAAGACAATGCAGGAGTGGCTTCGGGACAAGTCTCTGAATGTCCTTGAAAGGCCCAGCCAGAGTCCAGACATGAACCCAATTGAACATGTCTGGATAGACCTGAACATAGCTGTGCAGAGACGCTCCCCATCCAACCTGACAGAGCTTGTGTGGATCTGCAGAGAAGAATGGGAGAAACACCTCGAATACAGGTGTGCCAAGCTTGTATCGTCATACCCAAGAAGACTCAAGGCTGTAATCACCCCCAAATGTGCTTCAAAAAAGTACTGAGTAAAGGGTCTGAAAACGTATGTAATTGTTACATTTCATTTTTTTTTTGCTTTGACATTATGGGGTGATGTGTGTAGATTGATGAGAATAAGGCTGTACCGTTACAAAATGTGGAAAAAGTCAAGGGGTCCTCATACTTTCCGAATGCACTGTATCTATATTTAGCTTTCTTAATGAACCAAACCAGAAAATCAACTGTTATTTCAGTTTTTTTGTAAAAGTTAGCTTGCTAACTCATTGATCCTACTTTGTAGCATACCCATCAGTTGAGCTCATGTTGTTATTGTGTCAAATGAGTCTGACACCAGACAGCTGCGTGTATGTTCTCTACTCCCGCCTCAAATGAAATATCGACTTATCAGGAACATAAAAAAAAGACTGCTAATCAATCTGAAATACTTTTTGTCACTTTAATAATGTTTACGTATCTTGCATTACTCATCTCGTATGTACAGTTGAAGTCGGAAGTTTACATACACCTTAACCAAATACATTTAAACTCAGCTTTTCACAATTCCTGACATTTAATCCTAGTAAAGATTCCCTGTCTTAGGTCAGTTAGGATCACCACTTTATTTTAAGAATATGAAATGTCAGAATAATAGTAGAGAGAATAATTTATTTCAGCTTTATTTTCTTTCATCACATTCCCAGTGGGTTAGAAGTTTACATACACTCAATTAGTATTTGGTAGCATTGCCTTTAAATTGTTAAACTTGGGTCAAACGTTTCGGGTAGCCTTCCACAAGCTTCCCACAATAAGTTGGGTACATTTTGGCCCATTCCTCCTGACAGAGCTGGTGTAATTGAGTCAGGTTTGTAGGCCTCCTTGCTCGAACACGCTTTTTCAGTTCTGCCCACACATTTTCTATAGGATTGTGGTCAGGTCTTTGTGATGGCCACTCCAATACCTTGACTTTGTTGTCCTTAAGCCATTTTGCCACAACTTTGGAAGTATGCTTGGGGTCATTGTCCATTTGGAAGACCCATTTGCGACCAAGCTTTAACTTCCTGACTGATGTCTTGAGATGTTGCTTCAATATATCCACATACTTTTCCTTCCTCATGTGTCCATTTATTTTGTGACGCGCACCTGTCCCTCCTGCAGCAAAACACCCCCACAACATGATGCTGCCACCCCCGTGCTTCACGGTTGGGATGGTGTTCTTCGGCTTGCAAGCCTCCCCCTTTTTCCTCTGAACATAACAATGGTCATTATGGCCAAACAGTTCTATTTTTGTTTCATCAGACCAGAGGACATTTCTTCAAAAAGTACAATCTTTGTCCCCATGTGCGGCTGCAAACTGTAGTCTGCCTTTTTTAATGGTGGTTTAGGCGCAGTGGCATCTTCCTTGCTGAGCGGCCTATCAGGTTTTGTTGATATAGGACTTGTTTTACTGTGGATATAGATACTTTTGTACCTGTTTCCTCCAGCATATTCACAAGGTCCTTTGCTGTTGTTCTGGGATTGATTTGCACTTTTTGCACCAAAGTACGTTCATCTCTAGGAGACAGAACGCATCTCCTTCCGGAGCGGTATGACGGCTGCGTGGTATTTGGTGTTTATACTTGCGTACTATTGTTTGTACAGATGAACGTGCTCCCAAGGATGAACTAGACTTGTGGAGGTCTACAATTTTTTTCTGAAGTCTTGGCTGATTTATTTAGATTTTACCCATGATGTCAAGCAAAGAGGCACTGAGTTTGAAGGTAGGCCTTGAAATACATCCACAGGTACACCTCCAATTGACTCAAATGATGTCAAATGATGATCAGAAGCTTCTAAAGCCATCACATCATTTTCCAAACTGTTTAAAGGCACAGTCAACTTAGTGTATGTAAACTTCTGACCCACTGGAATTGTGATACAGTGAATTATAAGTGAAATAATCTGTCTGTAAGCAATTGTTGTAAAAATGACTTGTGTCATGCACTAACCGACTTGCCAAAACTATAGTTTTTTAACAAGAAATTTGTGGAGTGGTTGAAAAACTAGTTTTAATGACTCCAACCTAAGTGTATGTAAACTTCCAACTTTAACTGTATGTAGAATTATAGTTCGTTCAAACACTTGATCTGAAATGACAACATAATTAGAATATCAGGTTTCAGGTAAGACCCAAATGCAGACTGTGTTGAAGTAACAATGTTTATTACAGCAACAGGGGCAGGCAAACGACAGGTCAAGGCAGACAGGGTTCGATAATCCAGAGTAGTGAGGCAAAGGTACAGGACTGCAGGCAGGCTCAGGGTCACGTCAGGCAGAGGTCGGTAACCAAGAGTAGGGGCAAAGGTACAGGACGGCAGGCAGGCTCAGGGTCACGTCAGGCAGAGGTCGGTAACCAAGAGTAGGGGCAAAGGTACAGGATGGCAGGCAGGCTCAGGGTCAGGCAGGTGGGCACAGAGTCAGGACAGGCAAGGGTCAAAACCAGGAGGGTGAGAAAAAGAGAGACTAGGGAGAGACTAGGGAATTTACTAGTTGTGAAGTCTTAAATACCAGTTGGATGCATTCACGTGCTTTGAACTCATCGAGAAACGCCGATTAGCTAATGGCCAACAACCTGAGTAAAACAGCAACTAAAAGTACAGCTATCATGCTTGTAAATAAATTATAGTGTTCAAAAAACATATTAATACCACAGAGCTGTGAACTACTCACACTATATGAGCGGAACGTATGGGGGGGGAATGTGGATTCATTACTGTATACAAACACACAGATCCATTATGCAGGCTGAGGATTTGGATGTAGTTTCCCATCACTCCCCGGCCCATTTGATCTGAATGTTAAATAAATGAGCAGATTGCTGGTTAGGTCTTCTTTGGTATGGCATCAAACTCCAACGTGATTCAGGCATTTCCCCAGCACCATTTTGCCCAAGGCCCCATTTAGCACTATTACCCTCTCCTTTTGACACTAATAGCTCGGTTCTAACTTTAATAACAGGCTCACCGCTGATCGTTTTAGCAGCTCCTCTGGAAATTGGCTGGAATACCAGTAGATAAGGCCTTCTTGTCTCTGGCTGTCATACTGTAGGTTTAAATACCACTGAAGTGTGGACTCCAGGAGACTCCATCTTATGTTTGTAATAACGGTAATATTTATAGTAAAAGCCTGAGGTTGACAGGGCAAATGGCCTCCACGCCTCTCACTGAATTAGTACTTCACCACACTGTCCGCTGTCTATTCTCTCTTGTTGACATAGAAAATATTTGCCTTCATCCTTTGCTGTTTTAGTCATTCCAGGCTCTATTTCAATTTATCTTTCCTTGATTCCTTGCATCCTATCTCCTTGCGTCAGTTCAAAGTCTAATAAAAAAAATGTAACTAGGAAAGCCAGTTAAGAACAAATTCTTATTTACAATGACGGCCTACCCCAGATGATGCTGGGCCAATCATGTGCCACCCTATGGGACTCCCAATCACAGCCTGATGTGATTCAGCCTGGTTTTTTACCTGGGACTGTAGTGACGCCTCTTACACTGAGATGCAATGCCTTACACCGCTGCGCCACTCAGGAGCCCTTTAAGAAGAAGGTGAGGAGAGAGGATGTGAGGAATTAAGGAAAGATTAATTGAGAAAGAGTCTCGGACACCCCCACACTCTGTCTAATCTGCTGAAGAAAAACAGCATAGACCAGCATAGGCTGGMCCAGCATAGGTGCTGGTTTTGCTGGTGACCAGCCTTCGCTGTGTTTTCGTGGTGACTTCGGTGTGTTTTCGTGGTGATTAAAATCAAATCAAAGTTCATTTGTCACGTGCGCCGAATACAACAGGTGTAGACTTTACAGTGAAATGCTTACTTACAGGCTCTAACCAATAGTGCAAAAAAGCTATTAGGTGAACAATAGGTAAGTAAAGAAATAAAACAACAGTAAAAAGACAGGCTATATACAGTAGCGAGGCTATAAACGTAGCGAGGCTACATACAGACAGTAGTATGTACATGTAGATATGGTTAAAGTGACTATGCATATATGATGAACAGAGAGTAGTAGTAGCGTAAAAGAGGGGTTGGCGGGTGTTGGGTGGTGGGACACAATGCAGATAGCGTGGTTAGCCAATGTGTGGGAGCACTGGTTGGTCGGCCCAATTGCGGTAGTATGTACATGAATGTATAGTTAAAGTGACTATGCATATATGATAAACAGAGTAGCAGCAGCGTAAAAAGAAGGGTTGGGGGGGGGGCACACAATTCAAATAGACCAGGTAGCCATTTGATTACCTGTTCAGGAGTCTTATGTCTTGGGAGTAAAAACTGTTGAGAAGCCTTTATGTCCTAGACTTGGCACTCCGGTACCGCTTGCCATGCGGTAGTAGAGAGAACAGTCTATGACTGGGGTGGCTGGGGTCTTTGACAATTCTTAGGGCCTTCCTCTGACACCGCCTGGTGTAGAGGTCCTGGATGGCAAGCAGCTTAGCCCCAGTGATGTACTGGGCCGTACGCACTGCCCTCTGTAGTGCCTTGCGGTCAGAGGCCGAGCAATTGCCGTACCAGGCAGTGATGCAACCAGTCAGGATGCTCTCGATGTTGCAGCTGTAGAACCTTTTGAGGATCTCAGGACCCATGACAAATCTTTTTAGTTTCCTGAGGGGAGATAGGCTTTGTTGTGCCCTCTTCACGACTGTCTTGGTATGTTTGGACCATTCTAGTTTTTTGTTGATGTGGACACCAAGGAACTTGAAGCTCTCAACCTGCTCCACTACAGCCCCGTCGATGAGAATGGGTGCTCGGTCCTCCTTTTCCTGTAGTCCACAATCATCTCCTCAGTCTTGGTTACGTTGAGGGATAGGTTATTATTCTGGCACCACCCAGCCAGGTCTCTGACCTCCTCCCTATAGGCTGTCTCGTCGTTGTCGGTGATCAGGCCTACCACTGTTGTGTCATCGGCAAACTTAATGATGGTGTTGGAGTCGTGCCTGGCCGTGCAGTCATGAGTGAACAGGGAGTACAGGAGGGGACTGAGCACGCATCCCTAAGGGTTGAGGATCAGCTGGGCGGATGTGTTGTTACCTACCCTTACCACCTTGGGGCGGCCCGTCAGGAAGTCCAGGATCCAGTTGCAGAGGGAGGTGTTTAGTCCCAGGGTCCTTAGCTTATTGATGAGCTTTGAGGGCACTGTGGTGTTGAACGCTGAGCTGTAGTCAATGAATAGCATTCTCACATAGCTGTTCCTTTTGTCCAGGTGGGAAAGGACAGTGTGGAGTGGAATAGAGATTGCATCATCTGTGGATCTGTTGGGGAGGTATGCAAATTGGAGTGGGTCTAGGGTTTCTGGGATAATGGTGTTTCCCATCAAGATATACAGTACACGGTGACTTATCATTAACTAACTTGACCAAATTCACACTAACTTGACCAATTTCAAAACAGCAATCCTTCTCTTTCATTATTATACATTTTATGCAAAAATATGATGATTCACCATTCAGTGTTGTCATTTAGATTCTGAGTTATTCCATTTTACTATTGAAATACTCATTGAAATGATTGGCAATATCAAAAGGTTTTGTTATAAATGACCCACCAACTTCAATGAACGATGGAGATGAATTGAGTTTTCTGTGCTCACGATATCATTTAAGGTACTCCAAAGTATTTTTCTATTGTGTTTTATGTCATTTCTCTTTGTTTGGTAGTATAATTTCTTCTTCTTTCGATAAGTTAAGTCACAACATTTCTCAACTTACAACGTGTCAACCAGTCAGCTGAGCAGCCTGACTTGTTTGCCACCTCTTTTGCATAATTTCTTTGAACTATAAAATGTTTCAATTCCTTATCAATCCAGGGGTTCCAACAGTTCTCACAGTTCGTTTATTAACGAGTGCATGCTTTTCAACAATCGGCATGAATAATTTTACAAATACTTCCAGTGCTGTATCTGGATTCACTTCCTCATACACATCAGACCTACATACATTTTTTACATCATCAACAAAATAATCCTGAGAAAAAAACATTTTGCATGATCTCTTATAAATTACTTTAGGCCCAACCTTTGGCACTTCTGCTTTCCTTGATATTGGCACAATATTATGATCACTACAGCCAATGGAAACTGATATTGCTTCGCAGCAAAGCTCTGCAGCATTAGTGAAGATATGATCAATACAAGTGGATGTCACAGATCCAACACTATTGGTTTACACTCTAGTTGGTTGAGTTATAACCTTGGAAATATAACAGGCATTAGTCACAGTTAGAAACTTCCTCATGAGAGGACAGATAGCTAAACAGTCAATATTCAGGTCACTCAGGAAATAGAGCTCTCTGTTAACATCACATACATTATAAAGCATTACACACCTATTATCCAAATACTGACTGTTAGCACTTGGTGGCCTGTAGCAGCACCCCAAGAGAAGAAGATTTAGATGAGGCAGCTGAACTTGCAACCACAACACCTCAACCACATTTGACATGAAATCCTCTCTAAGCTTTACAGGAATATGGCTCTGAACCTACTGTATACAGCAACACCTCCCCCATAGGCATTCCTGTCTTTTCTGTATATGTTAAATCCCTGTCTTGCTACTGCTGTATCATCAAAGAAATCTTGTCCTTAAACCTCAGGAACTTGACCACTATCGACCTGGGTCTGTCACCTAGGCTGGTTACATTTTCCACCTCAATCTTCGCTTGATCCATCTGCAGCTTTTCAGTAATCATTTTTCTTACTTGCGCCTCAAACTCGGCCCAGTTCTCATGTGAAGACTCTGGTATGCCATCCACAACAATGTTATTCCTCCTGGATTGTCCCTCCTAGTCTTTTTTCTCAGACATTTTTTATAATTATTCACAGACAGTGCTGATGTCATCTCAAGAGGACTTGTCATCTTGCTGCAAGTCTCTTTAAGGACATCCACTTCTTCCTGGGAGAACTAGTTGAGTCCATCAGTATTTGGACAAAGCTCTTGAAGCAATTTTGCTATTGTTGTAACAACTGCTTGTAGAACCCCTTTTGTTTGTTTAAAAGATCCTTCACCTGTGATAGAGAAACACTGTCTTTTGGCTTTAGATGCCATGGTAGCAAAGTTGGCTAACATTTGGTACTCCACGCAGTTCCAGACAGGGCAGGTCGCAGGGCAAATTTAAACAGCCACAAGCCTAGAACAATTCACGGTCTCAGCCACAAGGGCTAACCACTTTCCAGGCTGTGTTCAACCTGTCAAGGAAACCTTGCTAGCTTGGTAGCTAGTTAGCAGCTAGGCTAGCTCCTACGCCAATCAGCTCTTCAAACTGTATGGTCTGTTTTTGTACAAGCACATTCCAGTACATGGTGTCACATTACATTCTAATGAGCCATCTTAGAATTGATGATAAAGCATGACCAGCTAGACCAAAGCATGACCAGCTAGACCATGATGGACCAGCTTGGTCACCAGTATACCAGCATCACCAACATAAGCTGGTATGTATCCAAAACACAGTGAAGGGCGGTCACCAGTGTCCTAAACACAGCGAAGGCGGGTCACTAGTGTTCAAAACACTGCGAAGGCTGGTCACCAGTGCCCAAAACACAGCGAGGGCTGGTCACCAGAAAAACCAGCATAACCAGCTAGACCATGCTGGTCAGAGCAGCTCGACCAGCTTGACAATACTGATCAGACCAGCTTTATCAGCATCCATCCTGAACTGACCAGCATAGACCAGTAAGGACCAGCAAATACCAGCATGGACCATCTTAAAATTTATGATGGTCTATGCTGTTTTTTTCTGCAGGGTATTCTCTCTTTTTGACATAGAAATGAAGATCAGTCCTCATCCGTTGATGTTTTTGTCATTCCAGGCTACTAGTTGGAGCTCCCTTTGAAACCAGTGGCCAACACCAGACAGGCGATATATACAAATGCCCGATGGACACCAGTCCCAACACCAACTGCACCAGACTCAACCTAGGTATGACTGAATGAGATAGATAGATTCCATACTGAACTGTTCTCCCTCCAAATCACAGCACACCTTCGCATACTTTAGCGAATACGATTCCCTCCAGAAGCTGGCTCTCCGACCAGGTGTTCAGTTGGATTAGAAACACCTGGCAGCACTGTGTGGTGTAGATTGAGATCTCACATTGTTGACTCAAGTCCAACTCATGCAGAGGAAACTCTACACCCTGTTATGCCCAGTGGGAGATATGCATGATGGACAGTTCCAGTATGAATTACCCATATAGGCGTCTCGATGATGCATTAAACATAGTATCATAGCATCAGCTTGACTGTGATTTCATTGATGTTGTTGAATTTGTCTAATGTTGTGGTTCATTCAATGCAATTCTTTAAATGTTGTTTCTTTGTCTGCTTTCATTAATTCCTTCAAGGAAAGGTATCCCTGAACAATGTGTCAGAGCGCAAGGACAAAATGAGGCTGGGCATGACACTGACCTCTAACCCTAAGGACAACAGCTTTGTGGTGGGTGTCAATTGATGTTGACTGTTGAAAATATTACATTGAAATGTACTGTGGTCTGTGTTAAACCCAATTGAAGGTGGTTCATCAATGGCTTTGTGTTCCAGACCTGTGGTCCTCTGTGGTCGTACGAATGTGGTAGCTCCTACTACAGCACAGGCATCTGCTCCAGGGTTAACGAAAGCTTCAAGTTCTCCAAAACCATCTCGCCGGCCTTTCAGAGTAAAAAAAAATCTACTCTGACAAACATTCACTCACATACACCTCATACGACCACGGCTTCCCAGAGTTACTCACTGTTACAATTGTTTTTAATTGCTTCTTCCAGGGTGCGAGACCTATATGGACATAATGATTGTTCTGGACGGGTCCAACTCCATTTACCCCTGGTACGAGGTGCAGGACTTCCTCATCAACATTCTGCAGAAGTTCTACATTGGGCCAGGTCAGATCCAGGTGTGTTATCTGAGATTCTGATCTGATTCTGATAGACAGTATGTGTACCTGAATGTGAATTATTCTATGGTACATGCGGTGGCCAGTGAGTGTATACAGTCAGGTCCAAAATTATGCTGTACCTTCCAGCAAGACAACAACCCCAAGCACACATCAAAATCCATAAAGAAATGGTTAATTGATCACAAAATCTAAATATTTGCAATGGCCATCTTAGTCTCCGAACAGGGGCAAGTGAATCACACTCCTATCTCTACAGGTTGGAGTGGTGCAGTATGGGTCGAGGGTGGTCCATGAGTTCACCCTGAATGACTTTCGCTCTGTGGAGGAGGTGGTAGAAGCAGCCAAGACCATCAACCAACGGGGAGGGGAGGAGACACGCACGGCCCTGGGCATCAATGTGGCACGGTATGGAGAGCTGCTCAACACTGGTCATAACTCTCATCCTAATCCCAAATTTCTCAGTATCATTTTCCATAGTAGTGCCTTTCGAAGCAGGGAGCAAAATAAAGCACTTTGTTGCTGAATTGTTGCTGAATTGGTTGTGCGGTGTGTTGAGGTAAAGTTGCAAATACTGTTTATCCATAATGATTGAATGGCGAACTAACCGATAGTTACTCATAACGGTTAATGAGTTGACTGAGAAAAAAAACCTGTATTCGCTCAAAGGACGGAGGGATTTAAACGGGGAGGTCGGAAAGGGGCTAAGAAGGTGATGCTCGTGATCACGGATGGTGAATCCCACGACAGCCCTGACCTGCAGAAGGTCATGGAGGACAGTGAGGCGGACAACATCACCATGTATGCCATCGCTGTGAGTCAGTCTGTCCCTTTTTATATTCCCCTGGAACACTGTAGTCCCATTCTCTGTTCCTTCTGCCACGTCTTGGTCTATCCCTTACATGTTATACCGTTTCCATATCCTGTGCTTGAATTGATATTCTCTATATTTTTCGAGCATCTGCCTACTATTCTATCAATGTTCTATAGCATTTCCAGATCATGAGCCTAGTATTCTTTTGACGTTCTATGGTATTTCCAGATCCTCTGTATGGTATTGACATCTAATGTTATGTACCACCAGGTATTGGGCTACTACAATCGGCGTGGGATAAACCCAGAGGCCTTCTTGAAAGAGATCAAGTATATCGCCAGCGATCCTGACGACAAACACTTCTTCAACGTGACTGATGAGTCGGCGCTAAAGGACATAGTGGACGCCCTGGGAGAGAGGATCTTCAGTCTAGAGGGTATTTTCCTTTAATGACCCTTTGGTTTCACTGATCAAGTGTTCAAGGGATTGGAATCTCAGAAACACCCAGAAATACATCTAGCTAGCTACATTTACTTCTGGAGGTCTGAATTTGAACAACGTTTAACATTCTGCAACAGATCTGTCTCTAGAGATTAATGGAATTGTGAAGTTTATAATGGTGGCAATATAGAACAATTCTGTAGCAGACTGCGATGATTATTATAATGAAGTGCGTAGACTAGCTGTCACTTCACTGTTCTCCACAGGAGTGAACCCTAACGGGACGGGGTTCGGTCTGCAGATGTCTCAGGCAGGCTTCTCCTCACACATAGTGGAGGTGAGTCTCTGAAATAAGTCACCACATGAGTCTAACCTGGGATCTGGTTTTATACTCACTAACTGACTCTCCCTCTCACACTTTATTGGAATAGGCAAGGGGTTTTTACAGGTTCTTCATTCCAAAAAGGTGGAGTGTTTTTTTTCAAGGTGGGTAAAGGGCTGTTACAGTGACGGTATGAACACCACACCTGCGGTCCGCAGTCAAATTCCACGTGACTGTTGAGTCACGGTAACTAGGCTATCAATTACACAGCAAACTAGCAGCATACTGTATATTTAGCGATCTAAGTAATGCATTTTGAGTTTCCACTTACTGAGATGGTGAGTTAGCCCAAAATACATATTTTATATATTTTACCAATAAGATGTCCCTTCTGTTGGTGCGTGCAAATACGAGTGCATATGTCATTTCAACTGAACATTGTGGTTCCATTAATGAAGAATAAAATGAAATAAATCTTATTCATAATGAATTAATGATGCATGTTGGGAGCAGGTCATTTTTCCAACACATTTATAGCATTCGTATTTCATCAACACTGTCCAGTACATGCATATTAAGTCTATAATATCGTTCAGATTAATATGATAATTATTTAATGTGATGTATAATGACATAGGGTAAAAAAAACTACATCTACCATAGCACCCCTTTGAACTGATGCCTATTTTCCTGCTTTCTTTAGCACTGAGTGGACTCAGGATTTAAATGTCAATTTGTTTAGTTAGAACGCAGCTGAAATCTATTAAAACACAGATTTTTGGAGGATCTGCGATTTGAAAATGTAGAAACCTGATCTGAATGATGAGGATAAATTGTGATGGGAGTCAGAGATCCCGTTAAGAAATGGACCCAGGGCCTCCCACCCGGACCTGATATACACTTTACAGTGCATTCGGAAAGTATTCAGACCTCTTGACTTTTTCCAAATTTCGTTACGTTACAGCCTTATTCTAAAAGTGATGAAATAGTTTTTTTCCCCTCATGAAACTACACACAATACCCCATAATGACAAAGCAAAAACTGTTTTTAGAAAGTTTTGCAAAACAGAAATATCACATTTACATAAGTATTCAGACCCTTCAGTCAGTACTTTGTTGAAGAACATTTGGCAGGGGGTTCCCGAGTGGCGCAGCGGTCTAAGGCACTGCATTGCAGTGCTAGAAACATCACTACAGACCCGGGTTTGATCCCGGGGCTGTATCACAACCGGTCGTGATTGGGAGTCTAATAGGGCGGCGCACAATTGGCCCAGCGGGGTCTGGGTTAGGGGAGGGTTTGGCCAGGGGCTCTTTACTTGGCTCATCACGCTCTAGTGACTCCTTGTGGCGGGACAGGCGCCTGCAGGCTGACCTTTGTCATCAGTTGAACAGTGTTTCCTCTGACACAATGGTGCGGCTGGCTTCCAGGTTAAGTCGGCGGGTGTTAAGAAGTGCAGTTAGGCGGGTCATGTTTTGGAGGACGCATTTTTTTGCATTTAATTTTAACTTTATTAAACTAGGTAAGTCAGTAAAGAACACATTTTTATTTTCAATGACAGCCTAGGAACAGTGGATTAACTGCCTTGTTCAGGGGCAGAATGACAGATTTTGTTTTACCTTGTCAGCTCAGGGATTCGATCTTGCAATCTTTCGGTTACCTGTCCAACACTAACCACTAGGCTACCTGCCGCCCCAACTCCGAGCATGACTCGACCTTCGCCTCCCGAGCCCGTTGGGGAGTTACAGCGATGAGACAAGATTGAAATTTGGGAGAAAAGGGGGGTAAAATACACAACAACAAAGTATGGGTATGAAGCAACAAGCTTGGCAAGCTTGGCACACCTGTATTGGGGGAGTTTCTCCCATTCTTCTCTATAGATCCTCTCAAGCTTTGTCAGGTTGGATGGGGAGCGTCGCTGCACAGATATTTTCAGGTCTAACCAGAGATGTTAGATCGGGTTCAAGTCTGGGCTCTTGCTAGGCCAGGGTCATTGTCCTGTTGGAAGGTAAACCTTTGCCCAAGTCTGAAGACCTGAGCGCTCTGGATCAGGTTTTCATCAAGGATCTCTCTGTACTTTGCTCCTTTAATATTTTCCTCGATCCCGACTAGTCTCCCAGTCCCTGCCATTCAAAAACATTCTCACAGCATGATGCTGCCACCACCACACTTCACCATAGGTATAGTGCAAGGTTTCCTCTAGATGTGACGCTTGTCATTCAGGCCAAAGAGTTCAACCTTGGTTTCATCAGACCAGAGAATCTTGTTTCTCATGGTCTGAGAGTCCTTTAGGTGCCTTTTGGCAAACTCCAAACGGGCTGTCATGTGCCTTTTACTGAGGAGTGGCTTCCGTCTTGACACTCTACCATAAAAGCCTGATTGGTGGAGTGCTGCAGAGATGGTTGTCCTTCTGGAAGGTTCTCCTATCTCCACAGAGGAACTCTGGAGCTCTGTCATGACCACCCTGACCAAGGCGCTTCTCCCCCGATTGCTCAGTTTGGCCGGGCGGCCAGCTCTAGGAAAGTCTTGCTGGTTCCAAACTTGTTCCATTTAAGAATAATGGAGGCCACTGTGTTCTTGGGGACCTTCAATAATGCAGACATTTTTTGGTACCCAGATCTGTCCCTCGATACAATCCTGTCTTGGAGCTCTATGGACAATTCCTTCGACGTCATGGCTTGGTTTTTGCTCTGACACGCACTGTGAACTGTGGTACCTTATATAGAAAGGTGTGTGCCTTTCCAAATAATGTCAAATTCATTGAATTTACAACAAGTAGACTCCAATCAAGTTGTAGAAACATCTCATCATTCTTAAATATGAAGAAGTTTGCAACCATGAAGACCTAGAGCTGGCTGCCCGGCCAAACTGAGCAATCGGGGGAGAACTCGGGTGACTCTGACAGAGCTCCAGAGTTCCTCTGTGCAGATGGGAGAAACTTCCAGAAGAACAAACATCTCTGCAGCACTCCACCAATCAGTCCTTTATGGTAGAGTGGCAAGATAGACACCAATCCTCAGTAAAAGGCACATGACAGCCAGCTTGGCATTTGCCAAAAGCCACCTAAAGACTCTCAGACCATGAGAAACAAGATTCTCTGGTCTGATGAAACCAAGATTGATCCTTGATGAAAACCTGCTCCAAAGCGCTCATACTGGGGCGAAGGTTCAGAGAAGAATGGGAGAAACTCCCAAAATACAGGTGTGGAAGCTTGTAGCGTCATATCCAATAAGACTCAAGGCTGTAATCATTGACAAATGTGCTCCAACAAAGTACTGAGTAAAAGGTCTGAATACTTATGTAAATATATATTTCCTTTTTTTTATACATTTGCAAAAGAAAACTTTGTTTTTGCTTTGTCTTTATGGGGTATTATGTGTAGATTGATGAGGATTTATTTTTATTAATCCTTTTTAGAATAAGACTGTAACGTAACAAAATGTGGAAAAAGTGAAGAGGTCTGAATACTTTCCAAATGCACTGTATATACAAAAGAATGTGGACATGAAGCAATTGTGTTTCCTGAGTCTGCCAGATAAGATGCAGTAGGATGACCAGGGATGTTCTCTTGTTAAGTGTGTGAATTGGACCATTTTCATGTCCTGCTAATCATTCAAAATGTACTTTTGGGTGTCAGGGAAAATGTATGGAGTTAAAAGTACATTATTTTCTTTAGGAATGTAGTAAAGTAAAAGTTGTCCAAAATAAAAAATAGTAAAGTAAAGTACAGATACCAAAACAAACGACTTAAGTAGTACTTGATTTTTTTTTTTACTTAAGTACTTCACACCACTGACCATATGTTTCTTAGAGCTTGGTGAGAGCGTGGTTGTCCTGTGGTTATTTTGCATACAGCCTAACCACAACTTTCTGGGAATGGAGCAGCATAGTTGCTTGGCTTTGGAACATTCTCAGCACATTTAAAGAGTAACTTTCATGAGAAGAAAAATGTTTGTGGAAAACCAGGTGTTTTAGACTTAGTTATAGTGAAACACGTCAATTCTGGTCTTCATTTTGACCGTTTGTTGCAAAAGTGATATATTTAGATATTTTAGTCAATCTTGCTCGTCTTGCCTCTAGTGGTTCAACTATGTCATTGAAATCGTGATGTGTGCCTCTACATCATCTCAAGGGAGGGGTTCGGTATAAAATACACTCCTAGATGTGCTGAGTGGTACCACCAAAGACAGTACAGTATGAAGATAGGCTAAAACTGCTTCTCCAATAGAAATCCCATATCACACTTGTAGGCAATGTCATGGCGACATTCGCTAGCTAAGCTCATGTGTAGAAACAAGTCATCGGGTCTAACGATCATCTCGCGCCAAACTGCGCATGTGCAGGCCGTCACATCAAAGGCACGTGTCAGTTTGTCACTTTCACAAGGTTGCAGTAATAACATGTGGCTGGAATCAAGGTTTTGCCTTTAGATTTCGAGAAAATGAACAGCTAAGGAAGAATCTTTCATTTCCCTCATTGACTTGTCAAACCCCAAACTCCGGACTAGTCTGTTTGGTCTGTTTCGCAAGCGTTCCCGGAAGTCTCGCGATGTTGCACCTCTGGGTTTAGAAACTCTGTGGTACCACCTCAAGGCTTAGTATAAAATCAGGTGACAGCAGGCCTTATTTTACAATGGTCTTGGTAAGTGGAGTGTGCCAATATATTTTGCATGATGCTTCCGAGACAGACTACTGGCATTACACAGAATTCAAAAAGCACATTTCCACATATGACCAATCGTTTTTGCTTACCGTTTCATACACATCTACAGTGGGGCAAAAAATTATTTAGTCAGCCACCAATTGTGCAAGTTCTCCCACTTAAAAAGATGAGAGAGGCCTGTAATTTTCATCATAGGTACACTTCAACTATGACAGACGAAATGAGAAGAAAAAAAATCCAGAAAATCACATTGTAGGATTTTTTATGAATTTATTTGCAAATTATGGTGGAAAATAAGTATTTGGTCAATAACAAAAGTTTATCTCAATACTTTGTTATATACCCTTTGTTGGCAATGACAGAGGTCAAACGTTTTCTGTAAGTCTTCACCCAGGTTTTCACACACTGTTGCTGGTATTTTGGCCCATTCCTCCATGCAGATCTCCTCTAGAGCAGTGATGTTTTGGGGATGTTGCTGGGCAACACGGACTTTCAACTCCCTCCAAAGATTTTCTATGGGGTTGAGATCTGGAGACTGGCTAGGCCACTCCAGGACCTTGAAATGCTTCTTACGAAGCCACTCCTTCGTTGCCCGGGCGGTGTGTTTGGGATCATTGTCATGCTGAAAGACCCAGCCACCTTTCATCTTCAATGCCCTTGCTTATGGAAGGAGGTTTTCACTCAAAATCTCACGATACATGGCCCCATTCATTCTTTCCTTTACACGGATCAGTCGTCCTGGTCCCTTTGCAGAAAAACAGCCCCAAAGCATGATGTTTCCACCCCCATGCTTCACAGTAGGTATGGTGTTCTTTGGATGCAACTCAGCATTCTTTGTCCTACAAACACGACGAGTTGAGTTTTTACCAAAAAGTTATATTTTGGTTTCATCTGACCATATGACATTCTCCCAATCTTCTTCTGGATCATCCAAATGCTCTCTAGCAAACTTCAGACGGGCCTGGACATGTACTGGCTTAAGCAGGGGGACACGTCTGGCACTGCAGGATTTGAGTCCCTGGCGGCGTAGTGTGTTACTGATGGTAGGCTTTGTTACTTTGGGCCCAGCTCTCTGCAGGTCATTCACTAGGTCCCCCCGTGTGGTTCTGGGATTTTTGCTCACCGTTCTTGTGATCATTTTGACCCCACGGGGTGAGATCTTGCGTGGAGCCCCAGATCGAGGGAGATTATCAGTGGTCTTGTATGTCTTCCATTTCCTAATAATTGCTCCCACAGTTGATTTCTTCAAACCAAGCTGCTTACCTATTGCAGATTCAGTCTTCCCAGCCTGGTGCAGGTCTACAATTTTGTTTCTGGTGTCCTTTGACAGCTCTTTGGTCTTGGCCATAGTGGAGTTCATTTAAATTCATTTAAAATCCTACAATGTGATTTTCTGGATTTTTTTTCTTCTCATTTCGTCTGTCATAGTTGAAGTGTACCTATGATAAAAATTACAGGCCTCTCTCATCTTTTTAAGTGGGAGAACTTGCACAATTGGTGGCTGACTAAATACTTTTTTGCCCCACTCTATGTACTTTCACGATGAATAAAATCATGTAGGCTATGAGGATTATACTGTACATTCATATTCGTAGTTACAGCCATAGTTACAGCCATCGAAACACGAAATAGATGACAATCGTGTGTTTTTTCCAAGATCACTATGACCGATTGGTGGTGCAGTCATTTAAGACATTTGGCTCATAGTTCAATGGTTATGATTTCTAATCCCACATGGATCATTTTCATTTTTTAAATCCTTTATTTACAATATTCATCCCGTGCCAACACACTTCTAATTCTGAAAAGTGAAATTATACCTGTCAGAGTGTGTCACCCTGGTAGTAGTTGTAGGTTTGTATACAGTACCCTAGACCAATCGGTGAGTTAATTTGACCATTGGAACTACTGTGTAAATACTGCAATGCGTGTTTGATTGAAATGAGCCCCTAATCTTCATTTTCAAGGTGATGATTGCACTTTTCTTCCCAACACAATACCGCAATAATGTGATTCCACATTTCAATTACTTTCTTTGAGCCCCATGGAGAACCCCGGCGCCTTACCACTGTGAGCTTGTTGTCCAGGAGCCTAATTTATAAACCGTGCATACTGTACATACAATACCAGCCAGTTTGGACACACCTACTTATTCAAGGGATTTTCTTTATTTTGACTATTTTCTACATTGTAGAATATTAACCATAAAATAACACATATGGAATCATGCAGTAACCAAAAAAAGTGTTAAGCAAATCAAAATGTATTTTATATTTGAGATTCTTCAAAGCAGCCACCCTTTGGCTTGATGACAGCTTTGCACACTCTTGGCATTCTCTCAACCAGCTTCATGAGGAATGCTTTTCTTGAAGGATATCCCACATATGCTGAGCACTTGTTGGTTGCTTTTCCTTCGCTCTCCGGTCCAACTCATCCCAAACCATCTCAATTGTGACTCACCACCTGGATTCGGTCTTATTTAGCAACATTAGAATTTTTGTTTTTTACATTGGATAAAAGTAGACTCGGAGCTACAAAATGGTATATCATACACTGCGTTTGACGAAATAATGGGAAAGTAATTCTGCTTTGAAAGTTGATCAACTTGTAAACTCACTTTTGAGAAAAACGTCTTTTAATGTTTTGGTACTACTATCGGAGAGCCCTTCTTTGTCTACACCGATTCAACATTGTTCACACCCTCTTAAGCCATTGCCCCACCCAAAAATATTTTTTACATTCAAACAGCTCCCCTGTCGTGACTTGCGACATACGCCTAGTTTCCTGAATCGGGTCAAAATTGGGTTGAGGTCGGGTGATTGTGGAGGCCAGGTCATCTGATGCAGCACTCCATCACTCTCCTTCTTGGATTTGACTGATATTATGATTGTCTGTTTGTTTCATATCTGCAAAGTAGTCAAAACGCTGTCAGTTTCACTTTAAACTTTAGGTCACCTGTTACTTTGTATGCGACATGTGAAATGTTTTTTGCAATGGGAAGAAAATAGTTGTACATTTTGTTTGTGAAATGCTTAATTGTTATGTTTTTGTATTTTTATGATTGGGACCTACTGGCGTATTATGTCCGAGTTTATGAACTGCTTATCCTTTAACATCATGATGTGTGTGACTGCTGTCTTTCCTTCGGCCCTATGCAGTGGTGCCTGGAGAAGTGGGTATACTCTAACTCTCCTACAAGAGTGCGCTGTTAATACAGTTGCTGTCCTTTCAGAATCACACACCTGTCACACACTGAAGGCCTGCCTATAGGTTTGCCACTGTGCAAACATGTCTATAATAGATATAAAGGCTGTTAAGATACTGTATTAATGTTTCAAGAAAGGAGTGTATATGTTTGGCCTGGCGGTCTCTCGATGCCCTTCCGGTCTTGGTCTTGACTCGGACTCGATTTGCTCCGGTATTGGTCTTGAACACAACACTGGCCTACACACAATACCCAATAACGTCAATGTGGAATTATGTTGTTTTGTATTTTTACAAATGAATTAAAGATTAAAAGTTCAAATGTCTCGAATCAATAAGTATTCAACTCCTTTGTTATGGCAAGCCTATATAAGTTCAGGTGTAAACATTTGCTTAACAAGTCACATAATAAGTTGCATGGACTCACTCTGTGTGCAATAATAGTGTTCAACATGATTTTTGAATGACTATCATCTCATCTCACCTCATCTCTGTACTCCAATTATCTGTAAGGTCTCTCAGTTGAGCAGTGAATTTAAAACACAGATTCAACCACAAAGACCAATGATGTTTTCCAATGCCTCACAAAGAAGGGCACCTATTGGTAGATGGGTAAAAAAAAGAAGACATTGAACATGTCCTTTGAGCTTAGTTTAGCCACTGAAAAAGTCAGGAACCTTCCCGCTAGCCATGATTAGCTGAGATAATGGATGGGCTGGACTTGCCGAGAGATGAGTTCGGATTGGTCTGCCAAGTAAAACACTTCTGTCTATAACTTGAGCTGGTCAGATTGTGTAGGTAATCCTTCCTAACGCAGCTTTAAAAAAAATATATATCATGTAAAAGTGCAAAAGTGTTGCTCTCCAACTTCTGGAGGACCGAGTTTTGAAATCAGTGGAATGCCCGGTGGAATTAGAGTATGATAGCTAAGGAGATGTTCAAAAATTCTGCCATTTGATTACAAGTATGCAGAGGGAGTCTAAAATAGAACACACAAAAGGCTTTTGTATAAAACACCTGTCTCCGGATTACATATTCAAACTAAGGGCAACCATGGCATCCTTAACAGAGAGGGAGAAGCGTCCATCCATGTATACGGGTAGATAGTCTAGCTAGCTACATCTTCAGATATTACACGTTTCTAATTTTGTCAGAAAGTCGTTTTCATTTCAAGTTAAAGCTAGCTAGCTAACATTACATGTATGATCTGTGTAGTAATATTATTCCTATCTCAGAGCCATTTGCATTGCTAGTTATAGCCTAATGTTAGATAGCTAGCTAACATTGAACTTGGTTGGTTAGCTACCTACAGATTCATGCAGGGTAGTAACGTTATGAGTTGGGATTATGGTTCATTGTTTAGCTAGCTATTTAGCTACATGTCTAAACAAAAGACTCCACTATGCAAGTAACCATTTCAATAGAATGTTTATGATGTCACTGCGACAACTGTCGATAGACGTAGCTGGTAAATTCGCTCTATCTACGTACTCCGATTTCAGAGCACTCTTGTCTGAGTGTGTCAGAGCGCAGAATAAGTGACACATTTCTGAATGCTCAACACCTGTTGAATGTTGCCGGTGTCAGTGAACGTTGGCAAAAAATAGTAATTAAATTATTGCCAACAGCACAGTTATGGTCACCAATGCTCTCGATAATATAAAAACAGCATAACCAGCTCTGCTAGGGCTAGTAATATGGTCAGAGTGAGCTGTTCTTTCATTTGTGTCCGGAAGTAGCTCGTAAGCTTGCCAACGTTAGCCAGTTAGGTTGGGTGTTTGACTGCTGTTGTTAGGTCCTCGGCCAGAGAGTCCAGTATGCTCTCTGAACGCTCCGAGAGCGAAACGCTCTGAATTTACAAACTGACAATCTGAAAACGTTTTGAGTTTACAAACGCCCAGAGCACATTCTGGGCACACTGGCACTTCAGATTGAATTTACAAACACACCCCTAGTATAAACCAGCCTTTTGTCTTGAAATCTTTGGTTGTTTAGTACATGGCCTCACATGTGAATCCTTAAAGAGATTGGTGGGGCTAAGGCTTAAGAGGGTGTGAATGATGCTGAGTGGGTGTAGACAAAGAAGAGCTCTCCAGTAGGTTTACCAAATATTCAAGGACAATTTTCTCAAAAGTGAGGTTATCAACTTACAAAGCAGAATTACTTTCCCATTGTTCCTCAACTGTAGTGTACGATATACCATGTTCTAGCTCTGAGTCTATACTTTTATCCAATGTAAAAAGCACAATTTCAAAATTTGCTACATAAGACCGAATCAAGCCGGTCAGTCACATATTACTGAGTACCACTCTCCATATTTTGAAGCATAGTCGTGGCTGCATCATGTAATGGGTATGCTTGTAATTGTTTGGGACTGGGGAGTTTTTCAGGATAAAAAAGAAATGGAATGAAGCTAAGCACAGATGAAAACCTGGTTGTCTGCGTTCCACCAGACACTGGGAAATTAATTCACCTTGCAGCAGAACAATTACCTAAAACACAAGGCCAAATCTACACTGGAATTGCTTACCAAGAAGACAGTGAATGTTCCTGAGTTACGGGGTTACAGTTTTGCCTTAAATCTACTTGGAAATGTATAGAAAGACTTTAAAATGGTTGTCTAGCAATGATCAACAACCAATTTGACAAAGCTTGAAGAATTTTTAAAAGAATAATGGGCAAATGTTGCACAATCCAGATGTGGAAAGCTCTTAGAGACTAATCCAGAAAGACTCACAGCTGTAATCGCTGCCAAAGGTGCTTCTACAAAGTAATGACTTATGACTTAAATACTTATGTAAATTAAATATTTCTTTATTTAATTTTTAATAAATTAGCAAAAATGTCTAAAAACATGTTTTCACTTTGTCATTATGGGGTATTGTGTGTGGATGGGTGAGAATGTGTTTTGTATCCATTTTGAATTCAGAGTGTAACAACAATATGTGGAATAATTCAAGCGGTATGAATACTTTCTGAAGGCACTCTATGTAAAAAATATGTAAATTGTTCTGCATATGTAAGCATACCCCCTTTTTTAATGAATATATGGGTAATATATTGAAATGAATGTGACTCTTATTCAGTACATTTAGTTATTGCTTGCTTTTCTAAAGTCTACCAACCTTGCAGGCAGTCATGCCAGCTAAGATAGTTAGACAAGCTAGCTCCTCGAACTTGCTCAATAGCCTGAAATGGCTTATTGACAGCTAGTTATGAAGTTGGGAGTTTGGAAACCTATCTGGCTAGCTAAAGCCAACTTCATAAAATTGCTAGTTGGCTAGTAGTATACAGAGAAACGACAACAACAATAAAATGAATCTGTGCCCCTGTGCCCCCTATTGGCATGACACCTCTGGTTGGGAGCTGACTGTTGTAGCCTACCTGACAGATATTCATGCCATATCCATGTTGCACTGCATCATTTAAGCTACAGTATTTAAAATTATTTGAATACGCCAACAACATCCATTCTATTTTCACCTTGTATAAGCGTTCTGCTGTTCTGACATATGCAACATTGCAGTTGCATTAATGACAAGTAGCCAGGGCTCGAAATGAAGGGCTTATCTTTTTTCTTTTTTTTTCTTTTTATAAGTCTGTGACGGTTCAAAACAGACTCTGGGACAGTTCTGGGATGCTAGATCCAAAGTTCCTACATTCACTGTAAATCCCCAAATTTTGAAACACAACGAAACTGATAGAACAGATTAGAAAGTTTAGCTTAAAATGTTGGTAAACTATTATTTATTTCTTCACATTATAAGCAGCAATGTGCACACAACAATAAGCTCACATTTTCTAAAATGCAAGTAGCGGGAAAAACACTGTTGCTCATCAGACATGCCAATGGCAGAGATGGAAGTAAATATCCATAAAAAAATTTGAAAGAGGGGAGATCTAAAGATGCAAAAATATATAGGTTGCTAATATGAGTAGGATTGTGCCTTTGGCTGCTGAAAGAAAGTTGTTTTGAAAACCAAGAGAACAGAAGAGAAATGTTGGTTTCAATGGCATAAGGCTATAAGGAAGTGTTCATAAAATAATTCCATCAACGTTTCTATGGTTGGATTTTGGCTAGGCTACTTTGAAGCAGTATAAGAAATGCATCATTAGGACTATACGAAGTAAAACGTCCAGATTTCAAGCAATTTATGGTTTCAAAATGCTGTCAGATCGCGAAGTGGCGATGTGCTGTTCACAACTGGCCTTTCTCTTCGCTGTTGTGACCATTTGAGCTGAACATGTATGTTGACAGAATCAAACTTTAAAGGGCAATTCCGCCACTTTTCAACCTCAAATTCCTAATCTCAGCACCAAACCAGTGTCTACATGTATAAAAACAGCACTTTTCTATGATCTGTGGTTAAAAAGATAAGAAAGGCCCTGAAAAATGCTTCTCTGTGACATCACAGGGTAGGATTAAAAGTACAAAACAGAGATTTTCAAAACCTGCAAAGAGTTTCTAGCTAAAGGGAGGTTATTTTCTTGCTCCCAACGTCACCGCGAATATCAAGTGTTTGAAAATCACTGTTTTTACAATGTTGTAACTTTTGATGATGTCATTGGGTATAACTTTATATTTTTTTCTACTAAAACGTAGGAATGCGCCACTTTCATATATGTTAACACTAGGGATGGGCACGGATGTTCAAATATCCGAACAGACGTTAGTATTCGAATATTTGCAAGAGTATTAATTTTTGGAAAACCTTTATCATAGGCCTATTTTAACAATGAAAGGTTTTGTCTAAATTATATTAAATGATCTAAGTGACATTGCTACACATAAGGATATATATACCATGACATTTGAAATTCTTCACTAAAAAAAAAAAAAAACGTTTAAATGTAGTTTTATGACTTGCACAACATAAAAATACATTCTTTATTAGCCCACACGGGTTTCATGCATTTTTGTTGTTATTGTCGGCCAATGAAAGTGGCACTGTCTACAGTCAGTGCCTCCATGTGTAGCAAGCAATGTGGGAGATCTCTAATCAGTGCAAAATGTAATGAAAATGATGGAATTAAGTTAATTAAATGAGAAGGAGTTGGTTACAATGAAGAGCAACCATCAATTAGGCTATTCTTTAATCTGCATGGAATTGTTGTAGACAAGAATGGGAAGCTGAGCAAAATAGCCCTAGTCTAGGTAACTAGCTAGCTAGCTCGCTGGCTAGCATAGCTGGCTATCTTAGCTAGCTTCTTTACATCGATATGTTGCAGTCAGTCATGTGTACTTCCAGATGTGGAATCTACAACTTTGTCTAACTAGTGTGAGTCTATGTGGCTGGTCTCTCTCTCTCTCTCCCTCACTCACTCACCGGCCCCTGCCCATACTACTGTTGCAAGCTAGCGGCACCAAAATCACGCAGTCTGTGCAGAAATCTAGTTCCAAGTTTTTACATTTTTTACATGTATATGGACTATCCGGATATCCCAAAAATGTCATGATATTATTCTAATAGTGAAATTATTTCAAATGCCCATCCCTAGTTGACACTGGTATTGTGCTGGAGATAATGAAAATGAGGTTGAAATGTCCCTTTTTTTGCCCACTGTGGGGACCACCATTGGACTGGGGTGCCTTTAGCAGGAAGCAACATTTTGGAACGTTCAGATAGAAATATGCTATGTAGAACAAACATGTGTCTCTGACATGTAGAATAAGGAATCACGTCAGCTCTATTTTTGGTATTTCTATCTGCAACGTTCAAGAACGTTTATGGACTAAACATGGCCCAGGTATGAATTGCAAGTAGGGCCATGGGGAGGTTGCATTCCAATGAAGTTGTGTCCGGGGCTGAACGGAATCGAATCTGTTGTATTTATACACAGCTTTAAAGATCTCTTGGGAAGACTACATTACCCAGGTGGGAGCTATACGTTGGTGATGGATGACGGGTGGTAGATGATGAATGTGAGCTACATCTAAGGAGCTCACATTATTGTTCATATTAGCATGGACCACTGCACTGTGGATACTGGAGAAAGCATTAACCGTCTCTGGGAAAAAATTATATATTCATACAACGCATTGTTGGATTCTAGGCACAGGGGCAATTTGAGAATGAGATGATGATAACGTTGTGGAAAGTATTTTTTGTTGGCGGAGGGAGGGGTGGGGGGGACTTTAAGAGGAAAACAGGCAAGAGAGTACAGATGGTTTAGTTGAATGCAGAGCTTGCCAGCTAAACACATGCATGCACACGCACGCACGCACACACACACACACACACACACACACACACACACCAACACACCGACACACAACACACACACACACACACACAACACAACAACAACACAAACACCACACACACACACACACACACACAGCACACGAAACAGAACACAAACAGACACACAGACATTAACACACACATCATACACATTAACACACACACACACAGATACACACTGATCAACAAGCTCACACAACACAGACACACCAAATATTTTGAGATTGTCCTATTGTGATGGAATTTATTTGCTCATAGTTTGAAATCCTAATATCTTTAGGGGATTATTAGCTGAATTCATTTAATATAGTACAAGTCAAAATAATATGGAAAGATTTGTTCAGGTCATTGTTTATTGTGTTGGCTGACATTGCCTCACTACTGACATGAGTAATATTGGGTTTTACCTCTTGCATACCAAACCCCAGTCTTCAGGGATCTCTCCAGGTATCGGTTTTATGTATCATCTCACTTTTGTTTGTCTCCTCAATCCTCATTTGTCTCTACATTGGCCATTTGAATGCTGTTCCCTCATATCATGGCGGAGAAGCATACTGTCCATATTGCAACTTGGGGCAGTGTCTGAAAACAGTACCCTACCCGTTTCATTTTGTTTGTTGTCAGTGACTCTTTGTTAGATCCCCTTCTGTTTGAGCGTCATTTTTGGTTTTCTTGCTAGGGAACGTAACACTGTCAAATCCTTTCTTCCTCCGTCATCCTTGTTTCCTCAGTCTTTCTCAAAGCTCATTGGAAAAGGATATCTGAGGGAGGTACCTTGGATTCTCTCCTTCAATGCGCTTTGAGAAGACTTGAGGAAACAAGAACGGATTAAATAAGGATGTAACCTTTTAAAAAACAGTCGCCTGCAACCCACCTTGAACCTCATATGGCTACGTCCTCCAACCACTTTTCCACACTGGTATGGCCAACACTCAGGTTTTTTCACACTTGGTCCCTTTCAGACAATTTTTGTTAACTCAGTGCAGTTCGCTTAATATTGTGTCCAGTGTGAACACTCCAAAGGAACTCTGTTCCCTCAAAAGAGCCCCCGAAGCGAAGAGGACTGAGAGGTGGTCTGAGTTCGGTTCCCTTGAATTCCTTGGTCCGGTTCCCTTTTTTTAGGGCAACGTGAACACTAAGCTCCCAGGTTCACTTGTCATTATTCCCTCACCACACATTAGAATACTGCAACACCATTTCACCTGCCATAACCCCTCACATTGGTGCCACAAAAGAGGGAAGATGATGCGCAGGTTCGCAGACAAAAATGTGTGCTGTTCTTGGATATTGATTAGCAATTGTCAATGATGCACAGAAATGCCAAAATATGTGTGGAGTTTTTAGTTCAGATTATTTGTTTGCAATATGTGATCTATAAAGAGAGCTCCATAAGCTGTTTATTCGCTTGTGGGGTTTGAATGGTGTGAGAAGACAACAACATATTTGATGAGAATCCCAACATAGGGTACAAAATCAATTCTAGCTCTTAAAGGGGCAGTAGCCTACATTGGGTGTACAATTTTCAATTAAAGCATTATTTAATCGGCAGCTATTCTTCTGCTATTTATTCTGTTACAAATAATATTTGCATGTTAATATTATCTTCTGATTACAATGTTTATGTCTCATCTTTTAACTAAATGTAATCTATTAGCTTCCAAAATGTAAGTAGGTATAAACAGTGCCTTCGGAAAGTATTCAGACCCCTTAAATTTTGGCAAATTTATTAAAGACAGAAATACCTTATAAGTATTCAAACGCTTTCCTATGAGACTCAAAATTGAGATCAGGGTCATCCTGTTTCCATTGATCATCCTTGAGATGTTTCTACAAATTGATTGTTCACCTGTGGTAAATTCAATTGATTGGACAGATCTGGAGAAAGGTAAAAAAAGAAATAGCAATCGGGGGAGAAGGGCCTTGGTCAGGAAGGTGACCAAGAACCCGATGATCACCCTGATAGAGCTCTAGAGTTCCTCTGTGGAGATGGGAGAACTTTCCAGAAGGACAACAATCTCTACAACACCTCACCAATCAGGCCTTCATGGTAGAGTGGCCAGACAGAAGCCACTCCTCAGTAAAAGGCACATGACAGCCCGCTTGGAGTTTGCCAAAAGGCACTAAAAGACTCTCAGACCATGAGAAACAAGATTCTCTGGTCTGATGAAACCAAGATTGAACTCTTTGGCCTGAATGCCAAGCATCACGTCTGGAAGAAACCTGGCACCATCCATACGTTGAAGCATGGTGGTGGGGATTTCTTTCAGCGGAGGAACTGGGAGACTAGTCAGGATCGAGGCAAAGATGAATGGAGCAAAGTACAGAGAGATCCTTGATGAAAACCGTCTCCAAAGCGCTAAGGACCTCAGACTGGGGCAAAGGTTTACCTTCCAACAGGACAACAACCCTAAGCACACAGCCAAGACAACGGAGTGGCTTCGGACAAGTCTCTGAATGTCCTTGCATGGCCCAGCCAGAGCCCGGACCCGATCGAACATCTCTAGAGAGACCTTAAAATAGATATGCAGCAATACTCCCCATTCAACCTGACAGAGCTTGAGGGGATCTGCATTGAATAATGGGAGAAACTCCTCAAATACAGGTGTGCCGAGCTTGTAGCATCATACTCAAGAAGACTTGAGGCTGTAATCGCTGCCAAAGGTGCTTCAACAAAGTACTGAGTAAAGGTTCTGAATACTTATGTAAATGTGATATTTCTGTTAGTTCTTTTTCATAAATTAGCAAAAATTACTAAAATCCCGTTTTTACTTTGGCATTATGGGGCTTTCAATTTAATAATAAGGCTGTAATCTAACAAAATGTGGAAAAAGTTAAGGGGACTGAATACTTTCCGAAGGCACTGTATAGCTGTCCAATAACACATTCTGATGGAATGGCTTGTCCTGCACAGCCCAGAGTGCATTGAGTGAATGTTGGAACAAGATCTTGGTTCCTTTTTAAACATAACAATGTGAACGCAACGAGGACTCAGACCACAAAATATGTGAAGTGACCTGACAAAAGAGTTGAGTCCTCATTCAAAGGCAAGGGCAGTGTGAATACAAAGAGACCTGAGTTATTTAGCTTTTTTTACCCCAGAGTTCACTTTAAAGAGTACTGAGATCGGTTCTTTTAAAGAGGACTGTATGTGAAAACACCCTTAAAGGATATCACAGAAGGTCCATTAAACTTACTCTCTGTCTGTCTGTACATGCAAATAAACTATTAGCTAATACCCAAATCCTTAAAATCATAAGTCATGGATAATACTGTATCCATCCCAATGGGAGACTTACTTTACTCCGCAACAGTTGCCATGGCAGCCAGTCAAACTGTCCACGTCGACAGCCTATAACTATGAGTGAGGGAATACTTGGCCATGGCGTATCTTCACAACAGCCCCGCTGCTGTCTTGATTTAGCCATGACTATAGCGTTGGCTGAAATCTGTCCGCTGGCATGGTGTCAGTATTTGAACTTTTATTAGTAAATTCACATGGGCTGTGTATGTAGCACTATATAACCCTGTAGAACACGGTTTCTCTTGAACACCTTCTTTCTCTCTTCCAAAGTTGAAGGATTAGCTGTCGATTTGTCCCAATAGCACACACTGCTGGGGATTTGGTTGTTGACCATGATCCCTGTTTTTCTCGCTCTGAGAGATGTGTAGAGATGTGTAACTCACGGTTTAATGACTTTCACCTCTGGACATGACATACTGTACAGTGCGTTCACATCTGTGTGTGACGGTGTGTGTATAGTTCATTCAACACCACCTGTGTGTGTATGTGTGTTTGTGAAATGTTTTTATTGTGAAAGTTTAGCAATGATGGTGATGCATTCATGTTGGAAAATGTAACCAAGCCGTTTGTTTCCTTATTGCCCGGTGCTCTTGTACTAGGGTTGTAAAATCCATTAGAGAAAAACAGGATAGGGAGTGGAAAATTACCAAAGAATAAATCAACTCACTGAAAGGATTGGACTTACTGAAAAGACAAAATGTTCAACCCATTATTTCGCATAAAAAACATATCTGTCCACTATCATCACTCTCTGCTTTGGTACCTCTTTGTACAGTGGCGAAAGAGGTACATTGACCGAATGAGAGATGTGTATTTGGCGAGTGATGTGAAAATGCTTGTTCCTGTAGGATGGCATATTGGTGGGGGCCGTGGGGGCCTATGATTGGAACGGGGCTGTTCTAAAAGAGACACGTCATGGGAAGGTAGTCCCACCCAAGTCCTCCTATCTGGAAGAGTTCCCAGAAGAACTGAAGAACCATGGGGCCTACTTGGGTGAGTGAACTGGATGGGCAGGTAGAATTGTGTAGATGGATGGATGGATGGATGAATGGATGGGTGGGTGGATGGAAGGACAGATGGATAGATGAATGGATAGATGGATGAATGGATAGATGGATGGATGCATAGACTAATAAATAAAGAGATGGATGGATAGATGAATGGGTGTGTGGATAGATGAATAAATAGATGGATGGATGAATAGTCTGTCTAACATTACATGCAGTACAATACTATAGTGTGTTTTATTTTCCTTTTTTGACAATATAAAAACAATAGACAACTTAACATTTACACACATACATTTCAACAGACATTAATGACATCACATACGCTCAGACCCACAAGTTCTTTACCTATTCTGTCCGTCTCATTTTCTCTAATTTCTCATCCTTTGAATATCTCCAGTGCTTGTAATACTTTATGCCATATGGCTTCAAATTGTACTATTTTGTTTCACTCTGGAGCACAAATTTTTTCTATATTTAGATAATAATGCATTTGATTCACCCGATGGCGGGTCATCTTGATTTCCAGTTTTTAAGAAAATGTTTTCTCAAAATGATTGACAAGGAAAATACAGTTCAACCGATTGGTTATCTCACTGCACACCCATAACTGCACCCTCTCCCATAACTTTTGGACAGTGCCTTCAGAAAGTGTGTCCTTGTGTCCAATCTCCCAGGTTACACAGTAAATTCAGTGGTGTCGGCCAAAGGCAGGCAGCTCTATGTTGCTGGAGCCCCTCGCTTCAACCACACAGGCAAAGTCATCATCTTTACCCTGAGAAACAATGGCAACCTCACCATCCTACACTCACTCAAGGGCCAGCAGGTGAGACACACCAAGAGATATAAATTATTAATACAAGGGGGCCAAGGACTGAACCTTGGGGGACACCATTACAGGCAGGTGCTTGAGTTGATTTGCTTAAACAAACAAACACACACCAACACGACACACCGACACTGACAGTGACACCCACACACACACACACACACACACACACACACACACACACACACACACACACACACACACACACACTGGCTCTACGTGTCAAGCTTGTGTGTGCATACGTGTGACACATTGGAGTCTTCGTTACATTATGGTCTAGACTCGGCTGCCCGGTCCAGATGGCCTTTGTCTCATCGGCCCATGTGCTTCTCATTTGTATGTATCCAATCAAAACAGGGTTTTCTACTGAGCACAGATGCATCGCCCCGGGCAACAGGCTCCCTGTAAATAAGGGCTAACCACTGTGTCAGATCAGACTGTTGTTTGAGGGAGGGAGAGGGAGAGAGGAGTAGAGTCCTAGAGTCAGTGCTGCGCATTCCTGAGGGGACATTAGAAAAGCAGTACGCCTCTAGGATTAATTACGGCTGCTGTGGTGTTTTCTGAGGTAGCCTGAGGCCACTGGGGCAAGATTTACAGTAAGCTAGTGCGGCTGGGATGTGTTAGGTGGTGCATCCTGTCTCAGATGCCTCCCCTTCCCTCTTACACTCCTTCCTTGCTTGTGGGGTATGTGGGCTAAAAATACAATTAGGACAATTAAATGGACTTGATATGAACGGGGTTTTCCCCTCACTGGATGCTATGGGCGGTAATTGTACTGTGTTAATTTAACACTTTTCAAATTGTGATATGGTTCGGGTTGAATGTGCATAGATATAAATGAATCACTGTTCTGCACATTTTAGAAGAGTATACATGGCTTGACTCTTTGTCAAATGGTGTGTCTGTAGATTGGGTCATACTACGGGAGTGAGCTAGCTCCTCTGGACATCGATGGGGACGGTGTGACAGACTTCCTCCTGGTGGCAGCGCCCATGTTCTTCAGTAAGGGCTGGGAGAGGGGCAAGGTCTACATCTACAGGGTGACTCAGCAGGTGAGAATGAGGAGAAGTGAATCGGAGTGTACGTGAACACTATATATGCAAAAGTATGTGGACACCCCTTCAAATTAGTGGATTTAGCTATTTCAGCCACACCTGTTGCATACAGGTGTATAAAATCGAGCACACAACCATTCAATCTCTATAGACAAACATTGTCAGTAGAATGCCTGACTAAAGAGCTCAGTGACTTTCAGCATGGCACCATCATAGGATGCCGCCTTTCCAACAAGTCAGTTCGTCAAATTTATGCCCTGCTAGAGCTGCCCTGGTCAACTGCAAGTGCTTTTATTGCGAAGTGGAATGTCTAGGAGCAACAACAACTCAGTCGCGAAGTGGTAGGCCACACAAGCTCACAGAATGGGACCACTGAGTGCTGAAGAGCGTGGTGCGTAAAATTTTCCTGTACTCGGTTGCGACACTCACTACCGAGTTCCAAACTGCCTCTGGAAGCAACGTCAGCACAGTAATTGTTCATTGGGAGCTTCATGGCCGAGCAGCCGAACACAAGCCTAAGATCACCATGCGCAATGCCAAGCGTCGGCTGTAGTAATGTAAAGCTCGCTGCCATTGGACTTTGGAGCAGTGGAAATGTGTTCTCTGGAGTGATGAATCACAATTCACCATCTGGCAGTCCGACGGACGAATCTGGATTTGGCGATGCCAGGAGAACGCTACCTGCCCAATGCATAATGCCATCTGTAAAGTTTGGTGGAAGAGGAATAATGATCTGGGGCTGTTTTTCACGGTTCGGGCTAGGCCCCTTAGTTCCAGTGAAGGGAAATCTTAACGCTACAGCTTACAATGACATTCTAGACGATTCTGTGCTTCCAACTTTGTGTCAACAGTTTGGGGAAGGCCCATTCCTGTTTCAGCATGACAATGCCCCCGTGCACAAAGCAAGGTGCATACAGAAATGGTTTGTCGAGATTTCTCTCTTTCTCTATCTACAGAGCCATTTCCTTTTGGAAGGGACACTTGAGGTCTCCGACCAGTCCCAGAACTCTCGTTTTGGTGGAGCGATGGCCCCTATCCCTGATATGAATGGTGACTCGTACAGTGAGGTAGTGGTGGGAGCTCCTCTAGAGGACGACCACCAGGGGGCCATCTACCTGTTCTACGGCCAGCTCAGTGGCATACAACACAAGTACAGACAGGTGAGCTCAGTGGCACACAACCCCTAGTCATGCAGTGGATTATTCAGAACCAATACTAAAAGTATTTTTTGCTGTCTCACTAACTGGCTTTTTCTCCCTCCCTCCCTTCTCTCAGAGAATTGGAGCAGCAGGCTTCTCTGCTGGTCTGCAGTATTTTGGCCGCAGTGTTCATGGGATGATGGATGTCAATGAAGACGGGCTGGTGGACTTGGCAGTGGGCGCGTTGGGTGCAGTAGTACTGATCTGGTTAGTGACACACACTCACCCCAACACACTCCCATTCCATTGCAGTCCCACCGTTCACACACAGACACACTAATGATGGCCCTTATGCCCCTTCTCTTCCCTCAGGTCTCGCAGTGTGGTGCGCATCCAAGTCAAAGTCACTTTTGAACCGGAAAAGATCAACACATTCAACAAGGACTGCCGCAGGGGAGGCAAGGACGTCACCTGCATGTCTGCCATCGTGTGTATCAGTCTGGATGCCAGGACTCAGATGCAGAGCCATGGAGTGGGTGTGTTTGGTCTATTTGGGCATTATTACTCAATTAAAAGTGTTGGAATGAGCGTGTGCGTGGCGTGTTAGTGCGTGCATGTGGTTTCATGTAGATCTTGGTTGGGACTCCTAACTCTTGGTTCATTGAGCTTTCTGGCTAGATTCTGACTGCTTATTGCAGTAACGATTTGGGTGCACAATGAGACCAACAAAACCTCATGTACCACAGAGCAGAGCTGTTTACATAAAGATCCCCTTGTTCTCTCTCCATTACACTAGGGGATTTTTTTATGTGATTTGATTTGGATCTCTTTTAGTCCTCTTGGACTAATCTTCCAAGAGTCCTTAAACATGTGAATTTGTGAAAGAATGGGTACTAGTGAAACTTTAATCACTCAGCTGAGTAACCACAAAAACAACAATGCGATTTGCATGTATACAGTGCAGCAATTTTCACGTTTACGTTGTACGTGCAAAACTCACCCCAATGTCCCACCAATGTGTGGCTCCAAAATAGGACCTACATTCCTGCTTGCATGCGACTTCCCTATCAAGGTGTTTTGGTAGTTCCCTTTTGCACTACGCTTTCTGCGCACTTACTATATAGTCAAATCTATCCTGCCCTCTACCCATAGTGACAATAATGGTAGGTGGATCGTTTGTCCAGATCTGCAATAGGTTAACTAGCAATCATAGCACACATAAAAATCATTCAAAGCTGCACCAATTCTCTATATAAATCCACAAGAAAATAGAGGAATAGCTGATAGGCAGCGGAGAGGCCAGGTGTCTCATTGCACATGAAATAACAGTCAAGACATGAGACACGCAGCTCAAAAAGCTCCCCTATAGCCTATTGGCTCTATAAAATCTGCGATGCATATTGAAACAGTCATTTTCAATGTTTTTTCCCAAAAACCTTCCCCAATTAAATGTTGACTGCAAAATAGGCCTACCTGGCAGAATGATATCATGAGGATTGTTATCAATCGGGTGCACCTTTGTTTTTCATACTCTGTCAGGGGTGGTATGACGGAGTATGTTTTGCATACTCCGTCATTCACCACAAAAATCTGAAGGGACATAAAGTATGTGAGAATGTTTGCGGGGTGGTCTAGAGGGAATCTTTGCATTTTCAAACCCCTGAAACAGGTTTTTCCTGGAATTTAGAGTCATAATGATAGTTGATTCTATGTAAAATAAGTATATTTTTTTGCATATCCAAGCATATCTCTTGAGCTGTCTGCAATAGGTTAACTAGCAATCATACCACACATAAAAGTATTGCTTTCTTTTCTAAAGTCTACTAACCCTGCCAGCAAGCATGCCAGCTAAGATAAACAAGCTAGCTACTCTAACGTTATTGATAGCCTGCAATTGCTTCTTGGTAGCTAGTTATGAGTTATGAGATTGGGAACCTCAAATTGGCTAAGGCCAACTTCATAAAATTCCTAGGTGACTAGTAGAATTACAGAGGAGCAACAACAACAAAATGTAAAGAAATAAAGAAATAATAAAATAAAGAAATGGACAAATCTGTGCCCCCTATGGGCATGACGCCTCTGTACTCTGCCATCACAAATGTACTGTGACTAAAACTTAGCTGGGACATGCTTTCAATGGTGCTCTCCAACACCTGACACCAATATAGTGAAGTGGGGTACCCTGACTTGGATTCAAACCCTGGTCCCTGTGACTGTCATTCCAAAACCATTAAACTGTCACAATCCTCGCAATATGAGCCATGATACAATTCCTATCTAATGGGTTAACCCTATTGGCACGATGCATAGGGTGTTTGCCTTTCACGCCAGTGACCCGTTTTCACTTCCTTGTCCTGCTGTTTGTTACGCTGGTGTCAAAAGTGGGAATACCAAAAGGCTAAAATCTCTTGGTGAGGTTGTTAGGTGTTGTACAAAAGTTGTTTAGTGTTATTACAAAGGGTACAACTTTTTTTTCAATTTTTCTTATGATATGTTTTATCGCTGGCTCGCCTCACTTAAAAAAAATATCCTCCAATATACAGTTCATAAAATTTGTATGGCCTTGGGGACAATACAGTTATGCTATCTAGACTAGCCTACAACACCACAATGCAATGAATACATTTACATTTACATTTAAGTCATTTAGCAGACGCTCTTATCCAGAGCGACTTACAAATATTTGCATTATTGTTTTCAAGTGAGTACAATTGAGTACAATTCTACTCTAGGCTGTAAACTTCAGTGACGCAAACCTTGACATCAAACCTAAAGCTTCAATATAGCCAAAATGTTTGTCATTTAACTTTTTAAATGTATTACTTTTTATGTGTGGCATAAACACAACCAGTCACAATGTTTCAATCTGATTAGGCTACTTCAAAAATCTCCGTAGGATACCTGCACACATTCATCCACTCCACTCGAATATAATTCCAGCATCTGAACTGCGCACCGTTCATTTGAGGAATGGAACGAGACATCCGTTACAAAACACCAAAAAGTTTAATGACGTTCGGAGATTGTCAAGCCAAGCCTTCGATACTGAGTAGGGAGGGGTGTATTTTCTGTTTGTCGAGATTGACATATTCCACTTGATTGTGAAAACCCAAACCATGGTGAAGCACTCAGTCAGTAATCGGTATGCAGTTTTGCATTGCTTATTTGTTGTTTTTTGGTGCATTGGCACAGAATCCTGTTCCTGGAAACTTTGTTGCCAATATTGTATATAATTAAGCAATAATGCTTGAACGGGTGTGGTATATGGCCAATATACCACGGCTAAAGGCTGTTCTTTGCACGACACAATGCGGTGTGCCTGGATACAGCCCTCAGCCGTGGTATATTGGCCATATACCACAAACCCCTGATGTGCCTTATTGCTATTATAAACTGGTTACAAATGTAACTAGAACACTAAAAATACATGTTTTGTCATACCCGTGGCATACCACTGCTGTCAGCCAATCAGCATTCAGGGCTCGAACCACCTAGTTTATAGTTATAAATATAGCATAAATATTTTTAAAAATCTGATTTCCCCCAGCCGATCATTGTCTGCAGCCGGCTCTGATCTTAGTGTAATGAGACAGGCAGGGAGAGTGCGCTTGTCAGTGGAGGTCGGAAAACCATTAACCTTCTGGCCCGTAGACCTGCGTGGGATCGACTGTGCCATAAAACAATGCTGAAGTGGTCAAGTCGATATCCATGTTTATAAACACAGGGTCACTACAGTTATTTTTATTTGTGGTGGTAATCATTATTTTCGAGTTAATTTTATGAGGGGGAGGGTGTGCACATTTTTTTACAGTACAAAGGGAGGGTCATGTGACATTTTTTTTTTTACCTCCCCAGGGTTAGTGGTCGTTGTTGTGTCTGTGTGTAATTCCTGTCAGATGTGTGGCTGGGGTCAGTCCGTTTTATCATGAAAACTTTTTTCCTAATGTCCTAAGCCCAGGGGCTCGGGGGAACTCTTTAAAGTGCGTCACTCAGAGCCACGGAGAGGGGCTTAAAGTGTGTCGGTCTCTGTCTTCCCTTTCAGTCCTCCCTCCCTTTCCCCTCCTTCCCCTAGTCTGGTTTATATCAGACAGAAGTGTGGATGCACGCAGGCATACACACACACACACACACACAGACACACACTATCTCTACACGCATAGAAGTGGAGCAGCGTATCTCCTGATTCACCTCAGGGTTATAGAGTTGCCTACTTTCAAACCCACTTTAAGATGAAAGCAGAACCTGACAGACACAACATACTGTGCTTCCACTTTTCCCACTCAGCATTCTCCTGTTACCACGACCGCCCATGGCGAGAGGAGAAGCCGGAATGAAAAATATGAAAAAGTCTAGTCTGTGTCCTCATCTCGTTCATGCCCACAGTTGGACAGATGGAGAGGAAATATTTATTGCCTGCTACATACAGCTAGCCCTCACTGACATATAATTCAAGCCTAAAGTCATCTAAAAGCAGCAGGTGCCAACATTTAATGCCTGTCAACACAGTTTAGTGGACATGAACATTAGACAGTTGTCTTCTCGTGTGACTGACGGCATTTGAACCTGGGTCTTCTGTGTGCAGAACATCATATTAGCCCGCTAAGCCAAAGCATTGGCTCAGGCTGAGGAGCCAATAAAACTGTTGACGTCTCAGACAAGGTTTCTCTACACGTGAGTGTGGTCATCGAAGTGACAGAACCACCACTGTTACACCACTGTTACACTCACACACACTCTCTCTCTCTCTCTCTCTCTCTCTCTCTCTCTCTCTCTCTCTCTCTCTCTCTCTCTCTCTCTCTGCGTGTGGTTAGGTGTGTGGTACAGGGTGCTGATAGACGAGAGGAGGCACCCTCCCAGAGCATCGCTGGACGACAATGACAGACAGCAGCTGTCAAGGAATCTGACACTACAAAACGGGGATGAGTCCTGTGAACATGTCCATTTCTATGTTCAGGTGAGTGAGCACAGTCTCAGGCTAAGCACCTGCAAGTAAAAGCAGTTCATGTTTTAATTCTGCATAATCTTCATTATTACTGTATACATTTTATGGTACATACATGTTCTGTATTGAAACTAGTTGTGGCAGGGAGCAGACTTTTTCCATTCTAGAAATAGAAATTCTAGAATGGAAAAAGAACCCTCAAACTAAGGCAATGGGTAATTACATTTCTATAGTTGACTTTCCACCTTGCTCCAACAGGAAACTGCAGACTACGGCCATCCCATAGTGTTTGTGGTGAAGACAGGTCTGCAGAGTCCAGACCAAGGCCCGGTGCTGGACCACGGCTGGCCCACTACCTATAGGACTGAGGTGAGTAATTTAGTTCAGTTACCTTTGCATTCTTGGGTACAGGAACAATCATGGCCATCTTGAAGCATGCTGGGACAGCAGACTGGGATAGGGAAAGATTGAATATGTCCGTAAACACACCAGCCAGCTGGTCTGCGCATGCTCTGAAGACGCGGCTAGGTATGCCGTCTGTGCCGGCAGCCTTGCAAGGGTTAACATGTTTAAATGTCTTACTCACGTCGGCCACGGAGAAGGAGAGCCCACAGTCCTTGGTAGCGGGCCGCATCGGTGGCACTGTATTATCCTCGAAGTGGGCAAAGAAAGTGTTTAGTTTGTCTGGAAGCAAGACGTTGGTGTCCGCGACGTGGCTGGTTTTCCTTTTGTAGTCCGTGATTGTCTGTAGACCCTGCCACATACGTAGGTTTTAATAGTCACAGTGGGTACAACATCTCCTATACACTTCCTTATAAACTCACTCACCGAATCGGCGTATACGTCAATATTATTCTCTGAGGCTACCCGGAACATATCCCAGTCCATGTGATCAAGACAATCTTGAAGCGTGGATTCCGATTGGTCAGACCAGCGTTGAATAGTCCTCAGCACGGGTACTTCCTGATTGAGTTTCTGCCTATAGCAAAATGGAGTCGTGGTCAGATTTGCCGAAAGGAGGGCGGGGGAGGGCCGTGTATGCATCATGGAGGTTAGAGTAACAATGGTCCAGTGTTTTTCCAGCGCGAGTGCTACAGTCGATATGCTGATAGAATTTAGGTAGTCTTTTTCTCAAATGTGCTTTGTTAAAATCCCCAGCTACAATAAATAAAGCCTCAGGATACATGGTTTTCAGTTTACATAAAGTCCAGTGAAGTTCCTTGAGGGCCGTCGTGGTATAGGCTTGAGGGGGGATATACATGGCTGTGACAATAACCGAAGAGATTTCTCTTGGGAGACAATACGATCGGCATTTGATTGTGAAAAGAAAATACTGCAAAGTTTCCTAAGGACTAGAAGCAATGCAGCCCTCTCTGTCGGCACCGTTGTAACCTTTGTACCTGTGTACTGGTTCTGATACATACTTTTGCTGAAGAGGGGACCTGTTGTTTGGCTTTACACCAATTTATTACACTATATTTCCTACTATCTATGCAGGACCCTGAACAGCTTCTACACCCAAGCCATAAGACTGCTAAATAGTTAGTTAAATATTTAACCAAATAGCTACTCGGGCTATTGACGCTTGACCCTTTTTGCACAAACCTTTTGACTCATCACTTATGCTGCTGCTACTGTTAACCATCTGTCACTTTATTCCTAAACTCAGCAAAAAAAGAAACATCCTCTCACTGTCAACTACGTTTATTTTCAGCAAACTTAACATGTGTAAATATTTGTATGAACATAACAAGATTCAACAACTGAGACATAAACTGAACAAGTTCCACAGACATGTGAATAATGTGTCCCTGAACAAAGGGGGGATCAAAATTAAAAGTAACAGTCAGTATCTGGTGTGGCCACCAGCTGCATTAAGTACTGCAGTGCATCTCCTCCTCATGGACTGCACCAGATGGACTGCACCTTCCACCAGCCCTCACCCTCCGATCCAACAGGTCCCAGACATGCTCAATGGGATTGAGATCCGGGCTCTTCGCTGGCCATGGCAGAACACTGAAATTCCTGTCTTGCAGGAAATCACGCACAGAATGAGCAGTATGGCTGGTGGCATTGTCATGCTGGAGGGTCATGTCAGGATGAGCCTGCAGGAAGGGTAACACATAAGGGAGGAGGAATTCTTCCCTGTAACGCACAGCGTTGAGATTGTCTGCAATGACAACAAGCCGAGTCCGATGATGCTGTGACACACTGCCCCAGACCATGACGGACCTTCCACCTCCAAATCGATCCCGCTCCAGAGTACAGGCCTCAGTGTAACGCTCATTCCTTCGATGATAAACACAAATCTGACCATCACCCCTGGTGAGACAAAACCGCGACTCGTCAGTGAAGAGCACTTTTTGCCAGTCCTGTCTGGTCCAGCGACGGTGGGTTTGTGCCCATTGCAATGTTGCAGGTGATGTCTCATGAGGACCTGCCTTACAACAGGCCTACAAGCCCTCAGTTCAGCCTCTCTCAGCCTATTGTGGACAGTCTGAACACTGATGGAGGGATTGTGCGTTCCTGGTGTAACTCGGGCAGTTGTTGTTGCCATCCTGTACCTGTCCTGCAGTTGTGATGTTCGGATGTACAGATCCTGTGCAAGTGTTGTTACACGTGGTCTGCCACTGCGAGGACAATCAGCTGTCCGTCCTGTATCCCTGTAGCACTGTCTTAAGCATCTCAAAGTACGGACATTGCAATTTATTGCCCTGGTCACATCTGCAGTCCTCATGCCTCCTTGCAGCATGCCTAAGGCACGTTCACGCAGATGAGCAGGGACCCTGGGAATCTTTCTTTTGGTGTTTTTCAGAGTCAGTAGAAAGGCCTCTTTAGTGTCCTAAGTTTTCATAACTGTGACCTTAATTGCCTACCGTCTGTAAGCTGTTAGTGTCTTAACGACCGTTCCATATGTGCATGTTCATTAATTGTTTATGGTTCATTGAACAAGCATGGGAAACTTCTTAGGGATAAGCTTCCTGCTCGCGGGACACCAGCCGGCAACATCCGGTGAAATTGGAGGGCGCGCAATTCAAATAAATAATTGTAATATTAAACATTCATGAACATACAAGTATCTTATATCATTTAAAAGCTTAAATTATTGTTAATCTAACTGCGTTGTCCGATTTACAATAGGCTTTACGGGGAAAGCATACCATCCGATCTGAGGACGGCGCCCCCAATCAATATATTTTTCAACCAGCACAGGCTTCATAAAATCACAAATAGCGATTAAGTAAATCACTTACTTTTGAATATCTTCCTCTGTTTGCAATCCCAAGGGTCCCAGCTACAACATGAATGGTTGTTTTGTTAGATAAAATCCTTCTTTATATTGTCACGTTCTGACCTTAATTCTTTTGTATTTTCTTTGTTTTAGTATGGTCAGGGCGTGAGTTGGGTGGGTTATCTATGTTTTGTGTTTCTATGTTGGGTTTTTCGTTTGGCCTGATATGGTTCTCAATCAGAGGCAGGTGTTAGTCATTGTCTCTGATTGGGAACCATATTTAGGTAGCCTGTTTTCTGTTGTGTTTTGTGGGTGGTTGTCTTCTGTGTTTGTGTGTTCCACACGGAACTGTTTCGGGTTTCTTATCTATTCACTTTGTTATTTTTGTATTGTTGTCGTGTTCAGTATTATTAAATATAATGGACACTTACCACGCTGCGCATTGGTCCGACCTTTCTTACTCCTCGTCAGATGAGGAGGACGAATTCCGTTACATATATCCCAAAAAGTCTGTTTAGCTGGCGCCATTGATTTCAGTAATCCACTCGTTCAACATGCAGACTAAGGAGTCTAAAAAGTTACCGCTAAACTTCATCCAAACAAGTCAAACAACGTTTCTATTTAATCCCCAGGTACTCTAAAATGTAAATAAACTATAATATTTCATACGGAAAGTAGTATGTTCAATAGGAAAGCAAAATTTGTATGCCCGCGCCCTCTCCCTCGCTTGCCGAAAGACGGATATTGTTCCGGTGCTCTCCTTACCAAAACTCAAAATTCTTGCTTGTTTTTCAAAAAACAAGCCTTAAACCTTGAATAAAGACTGTTAACATCTAGTGGAAGCCATAGGAATTGCAATCTGGGAGACAGAATTACATAGGAACAATAGGTTTCCATTATAAGAGCCTGGGACCTCATAAAGAAACATTTTGGTTGGTTTTTCTTCGGATTTTCGCCTGCCGTATCAAAATAATGGGCACGTCAGTCAGACAGAAATTCAGGAAACTAGACTCTATCCCTAAGAAGTTTTTAAACCCTTTACAATGAAGATCTGTAAAGTGATTTGGATTTTTATGAATTATCTTTGAAAGACAGGGTCCTGAAAAAGGGATGTTTTTTTGTTGTTGCTGAGTTTAGTTATATGTACATATCTACCTCAATTACCTCGTACCCCTGCACATCGACTCAGTACTGGTACCCTTGTAATATAGCCAAGTTATTGTTACTCATTGTGTATCAATTTTTACTTTTATTATTACATGTTTTACTTTTCTATTATTTCTCTATTTTGTTTCTCTCTGCATTGTTGGGAAGGGACCATAAGTAAGCATTTCACTGTTAGTCCACACCAGTTGTTTATTAGCATGTGCCCAAAACATTTTGATTCGATTTTTTGATTTGATATCTCTCTGTAGATCCCCTTCTGGAATGGCTGCGAGGGGGATGACAGCTGTGTCCCTGACCTCATCCTGCACAGTCACACAGACCTTCTAGACCGCAGGTGACTTTTTAGCCCTCAGAAACACACACAATACACGCACACTTTTCTGAGATGGTGTCTGTATGTCCAATCCCAAGTCATCCCTTTAGCAACTCCCCTTTACAATTCACTCTAATAGACAAGGTGGAGTTTCCCCTATACTGTTTCCACCCATCTGGAAATAGAAAAAGTTCCTCTGGGAACCCACCAATCATTGAATCATTGAATTCACCTTAAAAAGGGTTGGCGTAGTGCTAGCCATGCCACTAGAGATCCTGGTTAAAGTCCAGGCTCTATTGCAGCCGGCCGCAACTGGGAGACCAATGGGGCGGCACACAATTGGCCTAGCGTCGTCTGGGTTAGGGGAGGGTTTGGCCGGCAGGGATGTTCTTGTCCCATCGCGCATTAGCGACTCCTGTGGCAGGCCGGGCGCTATGCACAATGACACGGTCGCCAGGTGTACGGTGTTTCCTCCGACACATTGGTGTGGCTGGCTTCCGGGTTAAGCGGGCATTGTGTCAAGAAGCAGTGCGGCTTGACTGGGTTGTGTTTTGGAGGACGCGCGGCTCTCGACCTTCGCCTCTCCTGAGTCCGTACGCCTCTCCAGAGACTGTAACTACCAATTTGATACCACGAAATTGGGGAGAAAAGGTGGCAAAAACGTGACGCTAATGTTCATGTCTGTCTATGGCCAAAGGCAGTTCTGTAGGCCAAGGGAGCGGGCCGCATGGGCGCTGTGTCACCACCAGGGGGCCTCGGTGGGCTTGGAGCGAGTGGTGGAGGCGTCACGCAGGAGGCTGGTGGTAGAAGCTCGTCTGGAGAACCAAGGAGAGAACGCCTATGGCACCACGCTCAACATCTCCCACTCCCACAACCTGCTCTTCTCCAGTCTCATAGTCAAGGTAGGAGAAAACGGAGGATAACCATGGTATGGTTGTGCAAACTGTCGCTGCATAGTAAGTTCACATCATATCAATGAGGGGAGATGTCATAGACTAACCCTTAAATGTTTCTCAGACATGAGTTAGATAGACCACATCATGACATCTCTTACTATGTTAAGATTACAGCATAAATAACCTATGACTGTTTGTGATCAAATTAATACATTAGGTCTTATTCAGCACTTGACTCAGTGTATCTCTGTCACCCTGCAGGACCACTCAGACATCCAGATTGAATGTCGTGCTGAGGACAGGGAGAGGAACGATAGGACCTGCAATGTCAGCTCACCCTTTATGAGGTCACTGACCCAGGTACTCTATCTGATCAGCGCTGTTGCTGGCTCCTGCCTCGTCAGATCATCACCCTCACTACATCTCCCTCACTACATCACCTTGCCAATACTACAGATTTTCAATTGGACACATTTAGTTAACATTACTAGGGCCAGCATTTTTGCTTACCAAAGCATCTGACCAGGAAAAACTGAGGGACTTACTAGATTTTTGCCTTGTCAGGCCACAAGGTTTGGAAGAACTCCTGGCCCTTAAAGGGATAGTTCACCCAAATTACAAAATTACACATTAGTTTGCTTACTCTGTAAGCAGTCTATGTACAAGGTGTAACAGCAATCCATGCTTTGGTTGAGTTTCCCTGGCAGTGACTGGCACTGTTTCCAAATGCTAACGTTTTGAGCATTTGTGGCACGAAGCCCATTCAAGTCATGGGACTGATATTAGCATTTTTCGCACATCATGTTCAAATCATCTATAAGTGCCTTTGTTGAACTTCACAATCCGTTTTAGATACTTTTGAAAGATTTGATAGGTTTGATAGATTTGATAGGTGTAAAAAGGTGTGAAAAAGGCTAATATCGGTCCCTTGACTTGAATGGGATTTGTTGCCTGGCAACCCAGACTCCATGCTCCGGCCAAACGCTATGTCACGCCCACAGACATCAGTTTCTTCTCCGCAATGAGTCTGGATCTGAGTACCTCCCCGACCCTTCATCGAATGTGAACACATTCATCTGTCTGATTGGTCCAGAAACCGATGGGTTGGGCCAGATCCAGAACACACGTGGGTAAATCGGCTGTTTGAAAATCTGTAATTGGCTTTGATGCTCTGATTGATGCTCCCTCGTCACCACAAACGATTTCAATGATGGCAGTCTCAGACTAAAGTATGCAGCGAACAACAGCAGCGGAAGAATTTAGTGTGAGTTGTCAGAATATGGGATTTGTGCCACAAATGCTAAAACGTTAGCATTTGGAAACAGTGCCAGGGAAACTAAACCAAAGCATGGATTGCTGTCATATCTTGTCCAAAAACTGCTTGCAGTGTATGGAAACCAATATGCAATTTTGTAATTTGCGTGAACTGTCCCTTTAACATGACCAAAGACATAAATTCAGTATGTACAGCTTACCAGGTGAGGGTAATAAACCGAAACCTAAACCTGCAAAAAGAAGCTGTACGAAAGCTTGCATTCTCCACTCAACACGTGGTCATATAGTTTTGTAGTCAGAGAAATGCAGTCACCCGGTGCCTTAAAGACCACCGAGCGCCATTTTGGAGATTCCTCTGTCTGTCCCTGGTTGTATTGTCCTGATATACCATGGTCAGTCAGTGAGTTACAGGTCCATTATGTGTTCTGGCTGTGAACAGAAACCACACTCCCTATGTACTGCAGGGTTTTCCTTCCCTTAATAGAAACCCTTAATGCTCTGCTCATCTCCTTGGCTCAAGACCTCAGAATGTCCTACTGCACCAGGGCTAAACGGAATATGTTGTCAGTCGTAACTGAGGTGGTCAGATGAATCAGGACGGGGAAAAAAATAGCGTGCAGAATGTTTTTGTAGAAGGACAATGAATTGACAGATGTTGTCTATCACAGGGCAGATGCTTCAGGTGATAACAGACTTAGTGTTTATGGTGTAATATTGATCGTTATAGCTCTTTTGCAAAGGAATATTTTTGATAGTAACATACCCAAAACCTTATTATACTAATAGGTGGGCAGGTCCTGCAGTGTCTTAAAGAAATCTCGTTTTTGTTCATTTTCAGTTAATTTATTTAGATTAGATTACATTGGACTAGGAAAAAACTTTTTTCTAAACTCTTAATAAGATTATATATTAAACCCCACAGTAAAGCAGTAGAGACTGTGGTGGCCCCAGTATAGGCCCTGACCTTGAGGCACCGCTTCAGAGACGGATGTCTGAAATACAATGGTGCAGATTTCTACTGGCTCTCCTTTGGAAAACCTCCGTACCATATCAGGTATAATTTGACTGGAAGTAAAAACTAAATGTAAAACACAGCTTGTTGCCAGATACCTTAACATTTCTTAGCCTATATGAGCCTCTGTAAGTCTCTCAGTTCCTAAGTTTCCAACATAAAATCTTTTGCATGCGGATGGTATGTAACTCATAGTATATGTCTTTTCTGCCCATGTCCCAGGTGTCTTTCCGGCTGGAGTTTGAGTTGAGTCACTCTGTCTTCCTGGACCATGTGAGGGTTGTCCTGCAGGCTGCCAGGTGATAGACATACAGTGCATATATGAATATATTCATAGACATACAGGTAACTGCCAAAATAAAGGAAACACCAACATAAAGAGTCTTAGTAGGGCGTTGGGCCACCACAAGCTGCCAGAACAGCATCAATGCATCTTGGCATAGACTCTACAAGTGTCTGGAACTCTATTGGAGGGATACGACACCATTCTTCCATGAGAAATTCCATAATTTGGTGTTTTGTTGATGGTGGTGGAAAACGCTGTCTCAGACGCCACTCCAGAATCTCCCATAAGTGTTCAATTGGGTTGAGATCTGGTGACACACACACACGTTAAACTCCCCTATGCTCCTTTGCTTTGAGAACACTCTTTCAAAGTCTTCTTCAAGCCATGGTAGCCAAAATAATGGCAACTGCATTTTTATATGACACTAAGCATGATGGGATGTTGATTGCTTAATTAACTCAGGAACCACACCTGTGTGGAAGCACCTGCTTTCAATATACTTTGTATCTCTCATTTACGCAAGTGTTTCCTTCATGTTGGCAGTCACCTGTATATGTTCATATTAACCATTGGTGAGGGCCTTGTATGCTCAGATACCACACTTTTCAACTTGTCCTGCCAATCACCACATACCATTTCAGCCCCTACCCACTAGGCAGAGACATCATTTCAACATCTAGTTTTGATGTACATTTGGTTGAGTTGTGAATTCAACGTGAAATCAACAAAAATTGTCACCATGTTATTTGATTTAGCTTAAAAGTTGGATGAATAAATGATGAAATTCCCTTACGTTGATGATTTTTTCAAATCCAATCAATTTCCCACGTTGATTCAATGTCATCACATAGACATTTTTTGAATGTCGTGGAAACAACGTTGATTCAGCCATTTTTTGCCCATTGGGTAGCTATTACCACCAGGTAACCATCCGTTACGGACTAATGGAACCGGATCTGCTATGTTTCCACAATCACCTCCTCCTAAACAATTCATGTATGTACAGTACCCAACAGGGTTGAGGTCAATTCCATTTCAATCCAGTCAATTCAGGAAGTAAACTGAAATAAATTAACTTGACCCTAACCCTGGTGTCAAACACAAACAGGGTGCAGGTCAATTATTTCATGTTGATTTGTGCTCTACAGCGATGGGGAGGAGATGAGCCCAGAGGACAACATCAACAACATATTTCATCCTCTGAAGTACGAGGCAGACCTCCTGTTCACAAGGTGGGTTTCTATGAGCTGCTGAATTCAGATGATTCCACACATAAGGAGTAATTTAAAGTGTGTGGGGGGGGGGCTATTTTGTATCACCCATCCCTTTTCTCTCCACCTCAGGGACTCCAAGCCACCTCGTTTTGAGATCAACTCAGACCACTACCGGAACAAACCCAGCAGCAGTGGTCCAATGTTTAACCTTACTTATCACGTGAGTTTCTCTCAATCCTACCTTAACAAGACCCGACCTGCAACCTTTTGTCCAAGTTATACATATGGCCAATCCACATTATAGTATAAATACTAAATACTGACTATAATTCTCTTCAGTATCTTTATATTTATTCTCTTCTCAATGTACAGATCCAGAATCTGGGCTTCTTCCCAGTGACAGACTTGCAGTTCGCTGTTGACATGTTTGCTGTTACAAAGAGTGGTAACCATCTCTTCCAGATTGCCAATATCGACATTGACCAGGTGAGAGGATCAGTTATTATTCAATGTTATAATGTTGCATTGTCAATATACATTAATCTACTGTATACAGTTGCAGCCAAATATATTGGCACCCTTGCACCTTTCGTAGATATTCCCTATTTCTTCTCAAATAAGTTGACATTTCAAACAAAATTGTGGTTACCACTTGGTTGCACAGCCTTTGGCCAAGATAACTGCAGACAAACGCTTCTTCTAGCCATCAATGAGTTTGCTACACCTTTCTACTGGCTATTTGGCCCACTTTTTAGCAGCAAACTGCTCGAATTCTTCAATCTTTGATGGGTGCCCTCGCGCCAACTGCTGTTTTCAGCTCTCGCCATAGGGTTTGGATGGGATTCAGATCTGGACTCTTCGCTGGCCACTCCAGAACAGTCCAGCAGCTCTTCGTGAACCATTCCGGTGTGCTTTTTGATGTGTGTTTGGGGTCGTTGACCTACTGGAAGATGCGCAACCTTCAATGGAGACCAAGTTTTTGGACACTGGGTTGAACATTGGACTCCTTCCACACTTTGAAGGCCCTCAGTACCAGAGGCAGCAAAGCAACCACACAGCATTATCAAACCTTTATCTTTGATTGTAAGGAGGGTGCTATTTTCATTGTGATCTTCATTTGGTCGTTAGTACACACAGAGCTGATTTGTATTGCCGAAGGGCTCTCATTTTGTTTCATTGGTCCACAGGACATTTTCACCAGGATGTAGGCTTATTTAAGTGGGTTCATGAGAAGTTTATTCAGGGCTTCTTGTGTTTCCTAAAATAGTGGGGTCTTCCTATGTTTACCAATGACCAAATTAAGCATTCAAGAAAATAACCACAAACACACATAAAAAAAAGCACCCTGGAATGGTTCTAGAAAAAACACTGGACTGTTTGACTACTCAAATTTAAATCAATAAATACAATTTAAAAAAACGTTTTACATCAGCAGTGGTCACACAGTGCTTTACCCAGCCTAAAACCCGAAGGAATGCAGAGGCAGAATCACAGTGGCTAGGAAAAACTCTAGTCACACTATTTGGATAATCCAAAATAGATTATCTACAGATGGTCATACTATCAACAAACTAAACGACATGACCAAAGGTATGTGGACACCTGCTCGTCGAACATCACATTCCAAAATCATGGGCATTAATATGGAGTTGGTCCCTCCTTTAGTGCTAGAACAGCATCCACTGCCAGCATCCACAGGCAGTGGCTTGGATGGTTGTTGTCCTTGATGATCTATCCTTCCTGTGACATCGGGGGCAGTAGGTGTCCTGGAGGGCAGGTAGTTTGCCCCCGGTGATGCATTGGGCAGACCGCACCACCCTCTGGAGAGCCCTATGGTTGCGGGCATGCAGTTGCCATACCAGGCAGTGATACAGCCCGACAGGGTGCTCTCAATTGTGCATCTGTTTAAAGTTTGTGAGGGTTTTAGGTGCCAAGCCAAATTCCTTCAGCCTCCTGAGGTTGAATAGACATGATTGCGCCTCCATCACCACACTATCTGTGTGGGTGGATCATTTCAGTTTGTCAGCGATGTGTATGCCGAGGAACTTTAAGCTTTCTACCTTCTCCACTGCGGTCCCATCGATGTGTATAGGGGGTGCTCCCTCTGTTGTTTCCTGAAGTCCACGATCATCTCCTTTGTTTTGTTGATGTTGAGTGAGAGGTTATTTTCCGGCACCACACTCCCAGAGCCCTCACCTACTCCCTGTAGGCTGTCTCGTCAATGTTGGTAATCAAGCCCACTACTGTTGTGTCGTCTGCAAACTTGATGATTGAGTTGGAGGCATGCTTTGCCACGCAGTCATGGGTTAACAGGGAGTACAGGAGGGGGCTGAGCACGCACCCTTGTGGGGCCCCAGTGTTGAGAATCAGCGGAGTGGAGGTGTTGTTTTCTACCTTCACCACCTGGGGGCGGCCCGTCAAGAAGTCCAGGACCCAGTTGCAGGGCCTCAAGCTTCATGATGAGCTTGGAGGGTACTATGGTGTTGAATGCTGAGCTATAGTCAATGAACAGCATTCTTACATAGGTATTCCTAATGTCCAGATGTGATAGGGAAGTGTGCAGTGGATCTGTTGGGGCGGTAAGCAAATTGAAGTGGGTCTAGGGTGACAGGTAAGGTAGAGGTGATATGATCCTTGACTATTCTCTTAAAGCACTTCATGATGACAGAAGTGAGTGCTACGGGGCGATAGTCATTTAGTTCAGTTACCTTTGGATTCTTGGGTACAGGAACAATGGTGGTCATCTTGAAGCATGTGGGGGCAGCAGACTGGGATAGGGAGAGATTGAATATGTCCGTAAACACACCAGCCAGGAGGACGCGGCTAGGGATACCGTTTGGGCAGGCAGCTTTGCGAGGGTTAACACGCTTAAATGTCTTATTCACATCGGCCATGGAGAAAGAGAGCCCACAGTCATTGGTAGTGGGCCGCGTCAGTGGCACTGTTATCCTCAAAGCGGGCAAAGAAGTTGTTTAGCTTGTCCAGAAGCAAGACGTAGGTGACTGGTTTTCCTTTTGTAGTCCGTGATTGTCTGTAGACCGTGCCACATACGTCTCGTGTCTGAGCCATTGAATTGTGACTCCACTTTGAATTGTGACTCCATTTTGTCTCTATACTGACGTTTTGCCTGTTTGATTGCCTTGCAGAGGAAAAAACTACACTCTTTGTATTCTGCCACATTCCCAGTCACCTTGCCATGGATAAATGTGGTGGTTCGCGCTTTCAGTTTGCATGGATGCTGCCATCTATCAACGGTTTCTGGTTAGGGTAGGTTTTAATAGTCACAGTAGGTACAACATCTCCTATACACTTCCTGATAAACTCACTCACCGTATCAGTATATACGTCAATGTTATTCTCTGAAGCTACCCAGAACAAATCCCAGTCCACGTGATCAAAACAATCTTGAAGCGGGGATTCCAATTGGTCAGACCAGTGTTGAATAGTCCCTAGCATGGGTACTTCCTTTTGGGGTGGCAGGTAGCCTAGTGGTCAGTGCGTTGGGCTAGTAACCGAAAGGTTGCTGGATCGAATTCCCATACACTGCAATCTGTCGTTCTGCCCCTGAACAAGACAGTTAACTCACTGTTCCCTGGTAGGCCGTCATTGTAAATAGGAAATTGAAGTGACTTGCCTAGTTAAATTAAAAATATGTATATTTAGTTTGTGCCTGTACGAAGGGAGGAGCAAAATGGAGTCGTGGTCAGATTTTTTAGAAAAGAGGGCGGACTCCAAAATTGAGTCGTGGTCAGATTTTTTTGAAAGGAGGGCGGCGGAGGGCCTTGTACGCATCCCGGAAGTTGGAGTAGCAGTGGTCGAGTGTTTTAGCAGCGCTATGTTTGGCAATTCCAATTCATCCCAAAGTTCTTCCACACCGATCTCGACAAACTATTTCTGTATGGACCTCGCTTTGTGCACAGGGCCATTGTCATGCTGAACAGGAAAGGGCCTTCCCCAAACTGTTGCCACAAAGTTGGAAGCACAGAATTATCTAGAATGTCATTGTATGCTGTAGTGTTAAGATTACCCTTCACTGGGGCTGTATTTCACCATAAAAAACAGCCCCAGACCATTATTCCTCCTCCACCAAACTTTACAGTTGTCACTATGCATTGGAGCAGGTAGCGTCCTCCTGGCATCCACCAAACCCAGATCCGTCCGTCAGACTGGCAGATGGTGAAGCTTGAGTCACCACTCCAGAGAACACGTTTCCACTGCTCCAGAGTTCAATGGCGGCAAGCTTTACACCACTCTAGCTGACGCTTGGCATTGCGCATAGTGATATTAGGCTGGTGTGCGGCTTCCAAAGGCAGTTTAGAACTCGGGAGTGAGTGTTGCAACAGAGGACAGACAACTTTTACGCGCTTTAGCACTCGGCTATCCCGTTCTGTGAGCTTGTGTGGCCTACCACTTCGCAGCTGAGCCGTTGTTGCTCCTAGATGTTTCCACTTCACAATAACAGCACTTACAATTGACCGGAGCAGCTGTAGCAGGGTAGACATTTTATGAACTGACTTGTTGAAAAGGTGGCATCCTATGACAGTGCCACATTGAAAGTCACTGAGCTTTTCAGTAAGGCCATTCTACTGCTAATGTTTGTCTATGGAGATTGCATGGATGTGGGCTCGACTTTCTACACCTTTCAGCAACGGGTGTGGCTGAAATAGCCGAATCCACTAATTTGAAGGGGTGTCCACATACTTTTGTATATATGTTGATAAGCAACCGCTTGCTAAGGTTAGGGTTAGGTTTAGAATTAGGGTAAGGGTTAAGGTTAGGGCTTGGTTTAAGTTTAGGGTTAGGATAAGAGTTCATGTCAGGGCTAAGGTTAGGGGATAGTTAGTTTAAATGTTGTTGACAGTTATTGAACATCCACAAACCATCTACTTGGGACTATCCAAATATAGTGTTGCCAAAACTCCATAGAAAGCAGGAACCTAGGAAGAACCCTAGAGGAATCCGGCTCTGAGGGGTGGCCAGTCCTCTTCTGACTATACCGGATGTATTACTCCCTGTGTCTGTGTGTAGCTACAGGATGACAGATTAAAACTCTCTCTCGCTCTCTCCTCACCAGACGATTAGCTCTAACTGTGTCCTCCCACATCACATGACTCCAAGCCATGTTTTCCCTGAAGATCTCTCACACGTCCCACAGCTGGTAAGTATTCGTTATCTGCCTATGTGTCTAGTGTGGTTGTGTATGTACTGAAGTACTACCCAGATGGCAAAACTGGTGCCGTCATTTCAACCAGAAACTGGTTGGAATAACATTACTATGATGTCATTTTGACCAGAAACTGGTTGGAATAACATTACTATGATATCATTTCGACCAGAAACTGTTTGGAATAACATTACTATGATATCATTTCGACCAGAAACTGTTTGGAATAACATTACTATGATGTCATTTCAACCAGTTTTGCAACTGGTTATGGAGTATGCAACATATGGGCTATTAGGACAGTATCATGTTGATGAGAATCCTTGTTATGTGTTGTGCAGAATCACTCCAACAGCATGACGTTGCCAATGCAGTGCAGACTCAACCTGCCTGCGTACAGGGAGGTCAGAGTGACAGTCAGGGGGCGGCTGCACCTCCAAGCTCTCTTTGCTGTGAGTTTGACATTACTTCTGCACTCCGCTGACATTCAGTACCCCTATTCCACTCATTCTCGATAACTCTTTCAAACTTTGACCATTTACAGGATGTTTGTTGGCTCAATAGCATCCAAGCTCCAAGTTTTAATGTCACGTGCACAAGTACAGTGAAATGCCTTTTTTTGCACATTCTAATGTACAATGGAATCATCAATATAGTAATAAAAATAACATGAGGCAGAACAAAAACCAGAAATAAAAATAAACACAAGAAACACACAACTAAGAAGAACACGAGAAGTAAGAATCTATTTACAGGGTCAATTCCATTAGCATATTTACATTGTGCAGAGATACTGGAGTGATAGAGGCTGTCACGTTCGTTGTAATAATGGTCGGACCAAGGAGCAGCGTGCGTAGAGTTCCACGTGTTTAATAAATGAAACTCACCAAAAACAATACAGAACAAGACAAATAAAGAAACAACGAACCGTGACTAACAATATGCTACGTGCACTAACTCCAAACACAGTAACATGAACAATATCCCATAACCCACAGGTGGAAAAAATGCTACTTCAATATGATCCTCAATTAGAGACAACGATTACCAGCTGCCTCTAATTGGGAATCATACAAATCACCAACATAGAAAATAAACCTAGAACCCCACATAGAAAATATAAACTAGAACAACCCCTAGTCACGCCCTGACCTACTCTACCATAGAAAATAAATGCTCTCTATGGTCAAGACGTGACAGAGGCAGATACAGTTGAAGTTGGATGTTTACATGCACTTAGGTTGGAGTCATTAAAACTCGTTTTTCTACCACTTCACAAATTTCTTGTTAACAAACTATAGTTTGGCAAGTCGGTTAGGACATCTACTTTGTGCATGACACAAGTAATTTTCCCAACAATTGTTTACAGTTATTTCACATATAATTAATTCTCTGTATCACAATTCCAGTGTGTCAGAAGTTTACATACACTAAGTTAACTGTGCCTTTAAACAGCTTGGAAAATTCCAGAAAATTATGTCATGGCTTTAGAAGCTTCTGATAGGGTAATTGACATCATTTGAGTCAATTGGAGGTGTACCTGTGAATGTATTTCAAGGGCTACCTTCAAACTCAGTGCCTCTTTGCTTGACATCATGGGGGAAATCAAAATAAGTCAGCCAAGACCTCAGAAAGTCTGGTTCATCCTTGGGAGCAATTTCCAAATGCCTGAAGGTACCACCTTCATCTGTACAAACAACAGTATGCAAGTATAAACACAATGGGACCACACAGTCGTCATACCGCTCAGGAAGGAGACCCGTTCTGTCTCCTAGAGATGAACGTACTTTGGTGCGAAAAGTGCAAATCAATCCCAGAACAACAGCAAAGGACCTTGTGAAGATGCTGGAGGAAACCGGTACAAAAGTTTCTATATCCAGAGTAAAACGAGTCCTATATCGACATAACCTGAAAGGCCGCTCAGCAAGGAAGAAGCCACTGCTCCATAACCGCCATAAAAAAAGCCAGACTACGGTTTGCAACTGCACATGGTGACAAAGATTGTATTTTTTGGAGAAATGTCCTCTGGTCTGATGAAACAAAAATGACCATTGTTATGTTTGGAGGAAAAAGGGGGTGGCTTGCAAGTCGAAGAACACCATCCCAACCGTGAAGCACGGGGGTGGCAGCATCATGTTGTGGGGGTGCTTTGCTGCAGGAGGGACTGGTGCACTTCACAAAATAGATGGCATCATGAGGCAGGAAAAGTATGTGGATATATTGAAGCAATATCTCAAGACATCAGTCAGGAAGTTAAAGCTTGGTCGCAAATGGGTCTTCCAAATGTACACTGACCCCAAGCATGCTTCCAAAGTCGTGGCAAAATGGCTTAAGGACAACAAAGTCAAGGTATTGGAGTGGCCATCACAAAGCCCTGACTTCAATCCTATAGAAAATTTGTTGGCAGAACTGAAAAAGCATGTGCGAGCAAGGAGGCCTACAAACCTGACTCAGGTTGGTGTCAGCTCTGTCAGGAGGAATGGGCCAAAATTCACCCAATTTATTATGGGAAGCTTGTGGAAGGCTTCCCGAAACCTTTGACTCAAGTTAAACAATTTAAAGGCAATGCTACCAAATACTAATTGAGTGTATGTAAACTTCTGACCGACTGGGAATGTGATGAAAGAAAATAAAACTGAAATCATTCTCTCTACTATTATTCTGACATTTCTCATTCTAAAAATAAAGTGGTGATCCTAACTGACCTAAGACAGGGAATTTTTACTTGGATTAAATGTCAGGAATTGTGAAAAATTTAGTTTAAATGTATTTGGCTAAGGTGTATGTAAACTTCCGACTTCAACTGTATGTATAGGGGTAAGGTGACTAGGCACCAGGATGTATGATAAACAGAGTAGCAACAGTGTAAATTAAGATTGTGTGTGTGCTTGTGTATAGTCAGTATAAATGGGCATGCATGTTATGTGTGTGTAGGAGTGTCAGTGTGCGTGAGTGTGTAGAGTCCTGTGAGTGTGCATAGACAGTACAAAAAAAATTATAAATACAAGGGTCAACTCAGATAGTCCGTGTAGCCATTTTGTTAGCTATTTAGCAGTCTTATGGCTTGGGGATAGAAGCTGTTCAGGAGCAATTTAGGTGTCAGACTTGTTGCTCCAGTACCGCTTAGCGTTCGGGTGTTTCGCCTTCTTCACAACTGTGTGTGTGTGTGTGTGGACCATTTTAAGTCCTGATCTGGTCCCGAGGAAAAAGTTTTGAATAGCCCCTTTAATGTAAAGAACTTTCAATTCCTTATTGTTCTTTAATGTCCCTTGTTGATGACTAAGTTATTTGTTCATTGCAATTATAGTTATTTTCTTGTTAAACCCTTTCCTGATAGGTGAAGTTTAAAACTCTGGAGTTGGTGACAGCAGCCTCCATAGAACTGAGTCCGTCCAGTCCCGTGTTTCTGCATGAGGAGAGGCCAACACGACACGTAAGACCCCAGCAGCGTCCAACTCACACTTCATATGCTTCATAACACTTCGTAACACTTCATAACAGCCTGAAGGAATGGGCTGGTTTGAGTGTGCTTAATGAAGTGTACTTAGTCCCGCTGTTGGCTTGCCAGTGCAGTGAGGCCTAGGAGGACCAGGAGAATGTGGTGATAGTTGCTCAGATATATGTGGTTATGGTTCCACCTTCTGGCAGAAAGTAATACTGATTACTTTGCTGTTGTAGATGCCTTTCATTTGTTATGTTACAGTTTCACTACACTTCAAACCCCAGGTTCAACTTGATAACTTGAACAGGTAGTTCACAGGCACAGTCATTTCCAAGGTTTATTTCAATCACTCGGTTTCTGGTCAATTTGTTATTTTTATTAGATGCTAAACACACCAAATAATAATACATTTATTAAACTTCTACAGCGCTTTGAATAACAGAAATAAGGCCCAGATTCGATCCGATTGCGCTTTGTCGGCTATGCGCCATTTAAAGGTAATGGCCGACAGCACAATGTGACTGGTTGAATCGTGGCCTTAACCTAAAAGTGCTTAAAAAACAAGAAACGAACAAGCAATATATCATGAGTACTGAGTAGCCTAGCTAGGCCAATTCTTTGAGTGCATCCTCCAAATGATGGCGCGACGGTCATGAGATGTTCAAAAAGTTTAGGAATTGACCCGAGGGAGCTGGTCAGGGAGATTGGTGATGGAGTGTGCTGGTATGACCTAAACACATTATATGTACATGTAAATCCACATTTTAGACCACCAGTCATAGAGAATGAAAAACATTTCAGACAGTATTAAATGTACGTTTGTTGACCGTTTACTCGCCGCAAAGTCCAGCCAAACCAGATCCCCCATACATGCCTGAGTCCAGTGTAATTTCCCCTCTAGATAATCCTGGAGATGAGAAAGGAGGAAGATTACAAAATTCCCATCTGGATTATAGTAGGGAGCACGCTGGGCGGTCTGCTGCTGCTAGCCTTGCTCATCCTGGCTCTATGGAAGGTAGGAATGAATCAATGTCATCCTGCATAAATCTTCATTATAATAAAGCAATAAGTCACGAGGGGGTGTGGTATATGACCAATAAACCGGCTAAGGGCTGTTCTTATGCACAACATAACACAGAGTGCCTGGATACAGCCCTTAACAGTGGTATAGTGGCCATATACCACAAACCCCTGGGGTGCCTTATTGCTATTATAAACTGGTAACCAACGTAGAACAGTAAAAATATTTGTGGGGTCATACCCATGGTATACGATCTGACATACCATGGCTTTCAGCCAATCAGCATCCAGGTGCCAAACTACATGGTTTATAATCAATGACCTGGTGTATAATCAATGATAACTCAGCCTTTCTACCTGTATGTTGGTCCCTGTAGACACCTGGTGAAGGGTTTTGGTTTCACTCTTTCCCCTCTCTGTATCTGCCTTCCCAGCTGGGCTTCTTCAACAGGCAGAAACAGAGGGAGGAAGAGGAGGAGCAAGTAGCCAACGGGAAGATGCCAGAGGAGCGGTAACCACGGCAACAGTGCAGACCCGCATCAGCCCCATCACTCAGGGACCCCCAGCACACCCCAGACAAGACTGTGGGCGTGACCTCGGTGTCCGTATTCCCCTTGGCTGAACAGCACCCGTCTTGCACTGCCGAGCCTTCTTACTCGCTGTCTTAGAACCCGACAGAAGCTCCCAGCCCACCTGTGTCTCTCTTATGACTGAGAAACTTCAGCAGACTGACACCATCTGGACAAGACTGACAGAGGTCCTGGTTATCAGTCAGCCTTTATGACCTATCATCATCACCACAAAGCCAAATGACAATCTTTCACCAGACCAATGACCACAGAATATTTTTCTAAGAAAGTGTCTGAATATAATAGAGTGAATGGAATAAGCCCATCATTAATACACAGCACAAGGCCAAAGAAAACCAGGCAGCCTGTTCAGAACACAAGATTACCTATAATGTCTGATGATTTTTTGGCTTTTGCTATGGCGTTTCTCAAATATGCAACAGCAACGACCTACTCATTTATTTTGGAAGAGAACATGACGCAACTTAAATATTATATTGTATATTGTATTTGCAAATGCCATATTCTATAGCTGATGCACTTTTGTCGTATAACGATAAACTTGAATTGTGTACATATCCAACTGTGCCTTCATGACTGTTAAAGTGGCATTACTATATAACTACATAATATTAACTTAAGGCTATTGTGCAACAACGTTGTCAGATGTATGTACACCAATATGAGGCTGCTTTGCACCGTGGCGTACAACCTGTGGATTTATATATGAACACAGATGACCTGGGGTGCTAGACAGGATCTCAAGGAAGATGCAATGATGGCCATGTTGAAATCATTAAAGCATGCCAAGTGGTTTATAAAGAGTTCATGAGTTTTCTATGTGTAATTAAATGTCATTATATTTCTGTCATCTACCCTCCCTGGTCAATACCAGAGCAACTAAAAAGACACAGAAAAGGGCACCTTGACATCCATTAGAAAATATTTTTACCAGTGATATCACAAAATCATTTTCACGTGAAATTTTAAAACCCTAACGATAGAGCAATATCTGTAACCACAGAGTGAATTGGTCAGCTTCCACATGCAATGAAACATGTGTGGTATATCGGTGGAATCATCTGTTTTAAGAGAAGATTTAAGCCCACAGTTGCTCTGACTCAATCCAGAGGCCATCTGGTACGCGGGTCATTGCATGTGACAAATTTTGGCACTATCCTCTTGGATTTCAGACAAAATTGCCACATTAAATTTTCCCTATGGAGACTGGAGGTCCAATGTCAATACATTTGGTTGTGTACTCACTTCTAAGCAGTTTTGGTGTCATATTAAAAGGGAGATACTACACCTTTGATAATTATACCTGAAGAAATATTCATTGCAAGTAGGAAAGTATAAGAAATATTAATATCAAGGCAAAAAACGTATCACTTTACACATTGAGTGATGTAGAAATCGTTCTATAGTCCCACAACTTCTGACAGAAATAGTTTCACTTCAACTTTGATAGCTTTCTTTGATTAAATAAATTGCATTAGCTTGAAAGGGGAATGACAAAACCAATGAGCTAATGGGAAACACTGAGCTTTAATATGACACCAGCTTTGTACATATGCAATATCTTTCGTGTCTTCCAACGCATTAGTCTTTCCAAAAAACATGTCAACTGCTGAGGGGAAAAAAAACACTGGGTTAAACTGTATTTGGGTTCATTTGCATCCATTAGTCCAATACTCACCCCAAATACAAAATATTAAAATAGAAATACCTGATATACAGTACCAGTCAAAAGTTTGGACACACCCCCACTCATTCATGGGTTTTCTTTATTTTTACTATTTTCTACACTGTAGAATAATAGTGAAGACAACAAAACTATGAAATAACATATTGAATCATGTAGTAAAGTGCTATAGAAATCAAAATCTATTTTATAAAGTAGCCACCCTTTGCCTTGATGACAGCTTTGCACTCTTGGCATTCTCTCAACCATGCTTCATGAGGTAGACATCTGGAATGCATTTCAATTAAGAGGTGTGCCTTGTTCAAAGTGAATTTATTTCCTTCTTAATGCATTTGAGCCAATCAGTTGTGTTGTGACAAGGTGGGGGGGGGGGTGTATACAGAAGATAGCCCTATCTGGTAAAAGACCAAGTCCATATTATGGCAAGAACAGCTCGAATAAGCAGAGAAATGACAGTCCATCATTACTTTAAGACATGAAGGTGAGTCAATCTGGAAAATGTCAAGAACTCTGAAAGTTTCAAGTGTAGTCGCAAAAACCATCAAGCGTTATGATTAAACTGGCTCTCATGAGGACCACCACAGGAAAGGAAAACCCAGTTACCTCTGCTGCAGAGTATAAGTTCATTAGAGTTACCCTTCTCAGAAATAGTTCAAGTAAAAGGCACATCTCAACATCAACTGTTCAGAGGAGACTATGTGAAATCAGGCCTTCATGGTCAAATTGCTGCAAAGAAACCACTAATAAAGGACACCAATAAGAAGAGACTTGCTTGGGGCAAGAACCATGAGCAATGGACATTAGACAGGTGGAAATCTGTCCTTTGGTCTAACCAGTCCAAATTTGAGATTTTTGGTTCCAACCGCCGTGTCTTTGTGAGATCCAGAGTAGGCGAACAGATGATCTCCGCATGTGTGGTTCCCACCGTGAAGCATGAAGGTGGTGATGGTGTGGGGGTGCTTTGCTAGTGACACTGTCAGTGATATATTTAGAATTCAAGGCACACTTAACCAGCATGGCTACCACAGCATTCTGCAGCGATACACCATCCCATCTGATTTGCGCTTAGTGGAACAATCAGTTATTTTTTTAACAGGACAATGACCCAACACACCTCCAGGCTGTGTACGGGCTATTTCACCAAGGAGAGTGATAGAGTGCTGCATCAGATGACCTGGCCTCCACAATCACCCGAACTCAACCAAACTGAGATGGTTTGGGATGAGTTGGACCGCAACTCAGTGAAGGGAGAAAGCAGCCAACAAGTGCTCAGCATATGTGGGAACTCCTTCAAGACTGTTGGAAAAGCATTCCAGGTGAAGCTGGTTGAGAGAATGCCAAGAGTGTGCAAAGCTGTTATCAAGTCAAAGGGTGGCTACTTTGAAGAATCTCAAATATATTTGGATTTGTTTAGGGCTCCAGAGTGGCGCAGCAGTGTATCTCAGTGCGAGAGGCATCACTACAGACCCTGGTTCAATTCCAGGCTGTATCACAACCGGCCGTGATTGGCAGTCCCATAGGGCGGCACACAATTGGCCCAGTGTCGTCCAGGTTAGGGTTTGCCCGGGGTAGGCCGTCATTGTAAATAAGAATTTGTTCTTAACTGACTTGCCTAGTTAAAGGTAAAATAAAATAGCAATACACTTTCTTGGGTTACTACATAATTCCATGTGTTATTTCATAGTTTGTTTTCACTATTATTCTACGATGTAGAAAAATGTAAAAATAAAGAAAAACCCTTGAATGAGTAGGTGTGTCCAAACTTTTGACTGGTAATGTACATACATTTTCCACTCCAGAATTTCTTTTAAACAGTGTCATACAATAAAAGCCAAATCAGATCAAATCAATAGCGAGAGCATTTAAAGTCTTAACACGCACGCCCTTTTAAAGTAAAAAGCACAATTAACGGCACGCTATGGTCACAGTATCGCTTAGATGACAATCAAAGACAAATCGGCAGAAATAACCTTTCATTCTCAGCTTTAATCTCTGACCATCCGATTAGGAAACAGAACAAGGACGGACTGTACAATCGTTGGTTATTATATGGACAAACGACATGTTGCAAGCATGAGGGAAAAGACTATAGGCCTACATTCAACCCCGCCAGGAACATTCCACAGTCCTTCCCTCGATCTCAGCATGCGCACCCACACACAAATCCAAGAGACGTAGAATGGAAGACATGCTCAAACATCAATACCAGCAGCATCCATTTAAAGGCCAGTGTGTGGTAATAAAGCCATGGAGTCTCCACAGACAGCCGCCAAGCTCGTTCCCTCACACTGTAGCAAAGCTCATCAGGATGGCCAAAAACGCACATGCGTTGGTGACTTGGTTAAAAGGGGACATCTAGGCCTACTTACTCCGATAGAGAAAATCTAAATAGAATCACAGGCACATCTTTACCAGTCAGTGTTTGTGTAAAAGAAAGCTCCTTTTACATCTACTTCCACAGAAGTTTTTTCCATAAAAATATATCTTCAAACATACCCTCTTAAATAAAACTTTTTAATTTTTTTTTTTTTAATATCAGTTATGAAATAAAAATAAAATACTCCTATTATAAGTATAAAGTGCTGTCCAGCAGTTCTCTCTCTCTCTCTACTGTGTGGGTTGGCTCGCTGTTCTTCTACAGAGAAATCTGAAACGATCTGTTATTATAATGCAATACTCAATCACCAGTCATGAGTTTGGAACTAAAAATAGGCAGACAATCCAACTAGAAATGAGAATCAGAAGGCAAAACAATGTCAAACTATAGACATCAGTGGAACTGTGACAACTTTAAAGAGCAATGGGTGACTGAAATAAAAGAAAGTCCCACAAGACTTTGCGTCACTGTCTAACACACAAGTTTGACTGGCTGCTTGGCAAATCAGTGCTTTTCCTGCTTATTCTCTATTGCCAAGACTAACTACTACCGTCTCACCTCCCAGCCTTTCTCTGACTGACACGCATTCGCTCCCTCAAACACACACTAACAAACCACTGACCTCCATAATCAATGCAACAAAGCACACAACATCCCTGCAACAGGCAACATGATAAGGCAAAAAGTATCAAGAGTGTAATGTTACTTTTCATGGTTGCGAACCCAGCTGGAAGTCTGGGACAATTGGATCCATGCAGTACAAGCTGTCAAATGGTCCTGCTGTTGTCACCATTGTGTGGATGCTTGGCTGTGCCAAGTATTCTCTTTGGAACACTCTGGGAAAGTGAAAGCACAAAAGCAGGCTGTCAATTTCCTCATTCTGCTAGTGACACCCAGTAGTCAGAATGACAGCCACAGACAGTAACACACTTCAGTAAGAGATCTGGAGAATGAGAACAGGGGCGCCGCTGCTGGTACTCGCAATTCATACTTATAACAGAAAAAAAAAGGAACCATTGTTTAAAAACCACAATGTGTCAAACTGTTCATAATCATCCCCAGACAGCACCGTTKTGATTTGTTAGAAGATTATAACAAAACAAAAAAAGAACAAGAGATTCTAATTGTTTAAAAGGTCTCCATGGCCAGGTGGATCAGTGGAACTCCACAAACTCCTCCAGAGTCTTAGGGATCTGGTTGCGGTATGTGATTTGGTGCTGGCGCACGGCCCGCGACGCCAGGCACTTGAGGCTCATCTTCATCTGGGTCTTGAGCAGGATCTCCGACACTCCCGTGGTGCTCTTGTCCAGTGGCGTCTTCTTTTGCTTGTTGGTCATGTCAGTGTGGGCGCCRGCTTCCACCAGGCTGATGATGATGGCGTGCAGCGTCAGGAAGTCGCTGATGGGCCGGTTGTACTGCACAATGATGTGCAACGGACTGTTGCCCTCGTGGTCCACCGCGTTCACTTGCGCGCCGCAGTCCAGCAGCAGCTTGGTTACCTGCGCGTTGGGAAAGGTGCACACATCGTTGGTGTGGAAGTCATCCACTGGAGTGCTGGAGCTGATGGCCAGGTGCAAGAGGGACGAGCCCTCCCGCGAGCGCGGGTCCAGCTGGATCAGGTTGTAGATCTGCTTGTTGATGCGGGCGCGCTCCTCCTCACCACACACTGTCTTGGTGCTGATGCACACCAGGTAAAGGAAGGTGAACACGTTAGACTCGTAGTTGTCCATGGCCGTGTGAAGCTCGGCCTCAGGCGCTGCTTCCACCCTGGCCATGCTCCTCTGGATCTCCAGCACGCTGCAGTGCAGCACCTGCTTCACTGGCTCCGCCCCCACCGGCTCCTTCAGGTGCACCATCTGGGAGAAAACCTGGGCAAAGCGCAGCAGGTCCTTGTGAGTGTTGCGGTTGCCCTTCTGGCGCAGGAGCAGCGCGTGCAGCCACAGCTTGATGCACTGATCGAACTCCATGTTGTCGGCATACACGGCACCCCGGTAGATGATGGGGTGTGACACGTCGATGTTGTCCGAGCCCAGGATGCGCTCGCGCACCATCAGGCCCTCCATGTGCAGCGCATTGCGATCCGCCCGGATGGCCTCCAGCTCCTGCGGGGTGCGGCACTCGCCCCTACCGCCATAGGCCTCGATGGGTGGCAGCAGCTCCTTGGCGATGAGCGCGCCGAGATCGCGGTGGCGCTCCAGCATGGCCAGGTAGAGGTAGTGGTAAGTCTTGAGGATGTCATAGTTCTCCCGGTCGTTGGCGAACGAGGCACCCAGCAGCTCCAGAGCCTCGATGCGGCTGTGTGGGTCACACTCGGCGTGCAACAGCAGCAGCTCCACCACGTCCGCCTTGCAGCTCTCCGCCGCCACTTTGAGCGGCGTCATGCCATGGCCGTTCACCACCATGGCTGCCTGGCAACGCACCAGCTCCTTCACAATGTCCAGGTGGCCTGCCTCAGCAGCAAAGTGCAGGGCGGTGGCCCCGCAGTGGGCCTTGGAATTGGGGTCAGCGCCATGCTCCAGCAGAAAGCCCACCACGTCCGTGTGGCCCTTGTAGGCGGCGATCATCAGACAGGTGTTGTCATACTTGTTGGCGATGCCGATGTTGGCCTGGTGTTCCACCAGGTATTTCACAATGTCCAGGCGACCGTCAAAGCAGGCCGCTCTCAGGGGGGTGGAGTTGGTGACAGTGGTGTGGTTGACATTCGCCTGGTGGCACACCAACTGGCGGACCACCTCAAAGTGTCCTGCGCCAGCCGAACACCACAAGGCMGTGGCCCCATCAATGACATACCTGAAGAAGCAGGGAGAAGAGGTGYGTAAAATGAATTAACCAGCAAATAATTCCAGCAAATAATGCATTTGACATAAAAGTCAATTACGGTGCTTAATTTTCCCACCATTGCCAGCAGAAATAAAGTGCAATCACACACAATTGAATGACCAATGATTACATTAATGAATACTAACCCGTCAAATCTGACTGTGCCAGTCTGTTCAGTATCCACCCTGTAGTGATCCAGCAGCAGCCTCACAACTTTGTCGTGTCCGTTTCGAGATGCAATGATGAGAGGAGTTGACCGTTGGCCAGCGAGGTGGGTCACGTAACTCAGTAAATATCGTGTCTCGGCCTCGGAGTGGTTGAGCAGCAGGGCGGCCAACGTCAGGACTCGGCCCTCAGCAGCCGCTTTGTATACGTACCCGGCAAGCGAGTCCATCCAAGCCCAGCACGTCGCCGGCACCTTCGCCTTCTTCGCAAGTGTCGCCCACTAGATGTACTACTCCAACGCAGCCCGCCTCCCATTAAAATACCGAAACAAGGTTATTCAGTGCTCACATGAAAAACTCAATCGAGCTTGGTTGATACAGTAATTCGTTTGACTGAAACCCATTATTTCAAAGCACAAAACAAGCTGCATCCAAACTAATTCGTATTGTTTGTTTGGGCTAACTTCTGGATTCGATTATCAACTTTGTTGTCCCCAATTTCGGTGGCACCGAGCTTGCTAGCTAATGCATCATCTGAAGATAGCTAGCAAGCTCACATTCAAAACCGTGCAAGTATCAGAACTTCGTGCTGTTAAATCTCGCTTCTCTTGAATTACAGTACTCCTCTTTAAACACGTTAAAGRAGGCAAGGTCAAAGAAGAATGTAGTCGGCTATATTATCCAACAAATGTAAATGTTTTGATAACAGAGCAAGGCTATCAACGTCTCGTCAGCAACACTAAAAAAAGAAGTACTTCCGGGTCACGGAATTTCGGAAACGTTCTAAATAAAAGTCCCCACGTAATAGAAGACAAGTGAAAATAACCAGTATTTATTCATGATGAATGACAAATAATTGTCTAAACTTTAACAGTGATTCATATTTGTACATATTTAAGTAACATTTCTATTTCATTCGGTTTTTAAAACATGTTACAATGTCATATAAATTCCTAATGCAAATCACACAATACATTGGCTTATAAGGAAAAATATAGTTTAAGGGCGATGTAAAGGTGGGGTGGGGAGTACTCAGTAGGGTCTGTAGAATATATAGCCTATATGGTGTCATTTCATGGGGCTCTGAATAATATGGAGTGTTGCTGGCCTTTTACTGTGGCAAAACCGCTTAAAATGGGGTGCCTGGGGCCTCATTTATAACCGTTGGGTAAATGTAACACTAAATAGATGTCTACACCATTTCTGAAAAGACTGCGCACCCACCAAAATGTTGAGATTTATAAACTTGGCACATGGCATACATACAAATGTTTCCCCTTATAAATTATAAATCAGATCTTCCGTAAAACTATGCGTGTGTGTTCGAACATTATATAACTCCACCTGAAAAACGCCCATCATTCACCTTTTATGGTGACTATAACGCCCTTATTTGCTGTATACTTTGAAAGTACTGGAATTAGACAAGACAGCATCTAAAGGAAATAACAATGCATTGCGAACTTGATCAAATGTCTTTGTGTTCTCAGAATGTTTTCTTTTGCAGTGACATTTGCTATATCTGTCCATTTCTGAAATAGAAAAACAATTGCTAATTGTTGTGYATCTTTTYAATGCAATAGTCTTGCATTCACTTTTCCCCAAACCTAAATATGCTGAAATCTGAAACATTGTCTACTAATAAAAAGAAGAAAACTACAAGTAGGCCTACTTAGAGTGGTAGCCTACACAATTCAATACAAAAGAGCAACTGTCTGTTCACCTGTTAAATTCTACTGTATGTTAGAAAACCGTGCTTCCTGTCAGATACATAGAGCAAGAACTTTAAATTATAATAGTCTATCTCATAGGCCCAATTAAATGAGAGATGCACATGGTTTTTTGTTTTGTATGGTTACTTCAGGAATATGAACTAAACTGTCTCAACATGGCTAGAAAAGGTGAAGAATTTATTCTGTTTATCACGACTCAGGATAAGACCCAGATGCAGACAGTTCGAATAACAGAAGTTTATTATAAAACAGGGGGCAGGCAAACGACAGATCAAGGGCAGGCATAGGTCGGTAGTCCAGAGCAGAGTCCGTAAGGTACCGAATGGCAGGCTCAGGGTAGGCAGAGGTCAGTAATCCAGGGCAGTGGCAAAATGTACAGAGCGGTAGGCAGGCTCAGGGTCAGGGCAGGCAGAATGATCAAAACTGGGATAACTAGAAAACAGGGGCTCAAGAAAACAGGAGTACGAAAACACGCTAGTAGACTTGACGAGACAAGACGAKCTAGCAACAGACAAACAGAGAACACAGGTATAAATGCACAGGGGATAATGGGCTACCAAGTGGTGCAGCGGTCTAAGGCACTGCATCCCAGTGCAAGAGGCGTCAGTATAGTACCTGGTTTGAATCCAGGCTGTATCACATCAGGCCGTGATTGGGAGTCCCATAGGGCGGCGCACAATTGGCCCAACGTTGTCTGGGTTTGGCCGGAGTAGGCCGTCACTGTAAATAAGAATTTGTTCTTAACTGACTTGCCTAGTTAAATAAACGTTAAATAAAATMTAAATGGGGAAGATGGGCGACATCTGGAGGGGGCTGAAGACAAGCACAAAGACAGGTGAAACAGAACAGGGTGTGATGCAGTAATGGTTATGATATATGTATTATGTTTAGAAATGAAATATTGTCTACCCGAGAAATTGGACATTACAGTATTAGGTGTAGCCTACAAACGTCAATGGAAAAGGTGAACCGTCTGTTCTACGTGAATCTGTGCTTTGGATCGGATTGGATAGAACAAAATACTTCTCATTAAATGAGAGATGGGACAAATGGTACCCTATACAAACTTGTTGTAGGCCTATAGGCTATTTCGCAACACGAGTAGCCTATGCAACCATCACAGTCTGAAAAGATTAGGAATGTTTTATTTTAGAATGCAAAGATAAGAAGAWAAAAAATGTCGGTCATCACTAATGGAAAATGTTTGCATATTGTTGTTATTTAGCTAGGCTACATGTTTTCTTTGTTATGAATAATCGTGACATACTGTATATTCACCATTTGCACAAGGCTACTACTTTTGCCTTCTTGCAATGCAARACTTCAACAACTAGAAACTGTGCATATGCATGGTCTAAAGTTTGCAGGAGGATAAGCACATTCTCATTTATAAATGGCAACTATTGCGTGAAAACTTGCACACATATGTTTTGGGGCATATTTTGTGCATATGCAACATTTATAAATGAGTTCCCTGGACATTATATTGTACAATTAGAGCACTGTACAGGAAAAACAATAATTTGTGCCGATGTACAAGTGGGGTAGGGAGTACTCAGTAGGATCTGGGTCAAGGATTTAAAAAATAAATGTCCCCCACATTATTAGAATATAAATAAATAAGTGTCTATAACCTGTATTTATTGTTAATATGAAAAATGATTGTCCAAACACTAATAATGATACAACAATTCATATGTGTTCAAATTTAGGGGCGGCAGGTAGCCTAGTGGTTAGAGCGTTGGACCAGTAACCGCAAGGTTGCTAGTTCAAATCCCTGAGCTGACAAGATAAAAATCTGTCCTTCTGCCCCTGAACAAGGCAGTCAACCCACTGTTCCTAAGCTGTCATTGTAAATAATAATTTATTCTAAACTGACTTGCCTAGTTAAATAAAGGAAAAATATTTAATAACACATTTATTTAATCAAATAAAGAATAACACATTTCTGTATACAGCACATACACATATTTCACTATACAGGATAAACTATTGAATGTGTGTCCATAAAACTTGGGTACAGTGTACTCAAGACTCCCTGGAATACAAAACAGATATGTTTGAACAAAAATCTAGGCCATAGGAAGTGTTGTTGGCTTTTTACTCCACCCCCCCATAGCCCAAATGTTTTTAGTTGTTGAAGTATTGCATTGCAAGAAGGCAAAAGTAGTAGCCTTGTGCACATGGATTACATATTGGACTGTAGAGAAAAAAACTTTACTACCCGTCTCAAATAAACTGGGGTGGAAAATACTCAGTAGGGTCTCTACTAACKAAATATAGTTTGTTTTGAAAGGGGACTGTGTCATACACAAACAATGTTTTTTTTACTCAGCTCCCTCCATAGCGCAAATGCAATTTACTGTACAGTATATGAAATAGACATTGGACTGTAGAGAAAAAACCTTACTTCCTGTCTCAGCTAAAGTGGGATGGGAAATACTTAGTTGGGTCTCTACAAATGAAATATATTTAGTTTTGGATGGGGACTATGTCATCTCACCTTAACCACGCTGCCAAACTTATGCCTAACCTAAATTAAGACCAACAAGCTCATGTGTATATTCTCTATGGGTAGACAACAGACTACTCAGGTGAATGGTCAAGTTGCTAGTTTATTAGAGTTACATAATGATCACAGTGTTCGACATAACAGAACCGAATGTAATAGCATATTTTTTCAAAATTCAACAGCGCAGGAGGTCACCAGGAAAAATACACAGAGGCTATGCTACAATTTGTTAACACAATCTTCTCAAAAAAAAGAGTTCACTGTACATCATTCAAAACAACGCTGTAGGCTACTTCGAAACAACACTGTATAACTCAAGAAAATCTAAATGCATATCCCCATGAAACGGTCGTCACTAGCGTATATACCCAGAAAGTCATAAACCCCACCAATTTCTAAAAGGTATCTTCTTCAAATTTGATTTAAAACCTAATCCTTACCTTTTTACCAACCTTAAACACACCTTTTTACAAACCTTCTTCCTGACCTACAATTAAATTGTGTAGGCAATCTTGACTTTGTGACTGTGGAATCTGACTTTGTGACTGTGGAATCTGACTTTGTMACTGTGGAATCTGACTTTGTTACTGTGGAATCTGACTTTGTGACTGTGGAATCTGACTTTGTGACTGTGGAATCTGATTTAGTGGATAAAGAAGCTAGCGGAAACCCCTTCTAACTGATTGAGATCAAATGGTTGATATGCAGATGCTGCATGGACWTTTCACCGGTAAAACTTCAAGAATTATTATTCACGATTGAATGCGGTAGTGTTTTTGTCTTACAGTAACGTTATTTWAAAAAAWATATATATATTTAACCTTTATTTAACCAGGTAGGCAAGTTGAGAACAAGTTCTCCTTTACAATTACGACRTGGCCAAGATAAAGCAAAGCAGTTCGACACATACAACAACACAGAATTACACATGGAGTAAAACAAACATACAGTCAATTATACAGTAGAAAAATAAGTCTATATACAATGTGAGCAAATGAGGTGAGATAAGGGAGGTAAAGGAAAAAAGGCCATGGTGGCGAAGTAAATACAATATAGCAAGTAAAACACTGGAATGGTAGATTTGCAGTGGAAGAATGTGCAAAGTAGAGATAGAAATAATGGGGTGCAAAGGAGCAAAATAAATAAATACAGTAGGGGGAGAGGTAGTTGTTTGGGCTAAATTATAGATGGGCTATGTACAGGTGCAGTAATCTGTGAGCTGCTCTGTCAGCTGGTGCTTAAAGCTAGTGAGGGAGATAAGTGTTTCCAGTTTCAGAGATTTTTGTAGTTCATTCCAGTCATTGGCAGCAGAGAACTGGAAGGAGAGGTGGCCAAAGGAAGAACTGATTTTGGGGGTGACTAGAGAGATATACCTGCTGGAGCGCGTGCTACAGGTGGGTGCTGCTATGGGGACCAGCGAGCTGATGTAACCGATGTGAAATGGCTAGCTAGGTAGCGGTGGTGCGCGTTAGCAGCCTTTCAGTCGGTGACGTCACTTGCTCTGAGACTTGAAGTAGTGGTTCCCCTTGGTCTGCAAGGGCCGCGGCTTTTGTGGAGCGATGGGTAACGATGCTTCGTGGGTGACTGTTGTTGATGTGTGCAGAGGGTCCCTGGTTCGCGCCCGGGTCGGGGCGAGGGGACGGTCTAAAGTTATACTGTTACACTGAGATAAGGGGGGACTTTACCTAGCAGGGTCTTGTAGATGACCTGGAGCCAGTGGGTTTGGCGACGAGTATGAAGCGAGGGCCAGCCAACGAGAGCGTACAGGTCGCAGTGGTGGGTAGTATATGGGGCTTTGGTGACAAAACGGATGGCACTGTGATAGACTGCATCCAATTTATTGAGTAGGGTATTGGAGGCTATTTTGTAAATGACATCGCGAAGTCGAGGATCGGTAGGATGGTCAGTTTTACAAGGTATGTTTGGCAGCATGAGGAAGGATGCTTTGTTGCAAATAGGAAGCCAATTCTAGATTTAATTTTGGATTGAGAGTTTGAGTGAGTCTGGAGGAAAGTTTACAGTCTAACCAGACACCTAGGTATTTTATTGTCCACATATTCTAAGTCAGAACCGTCCAGAGTAGTGATGTTGGACAGGCGGGCAGGTGCAGGCAGCGATCGGGTTGAAGAGCCTGCATTTAGTTTACCTTGAATTTAAGAGCAATTGGAGGCCACGGAAGGAGAGTTGTATGGCATTTAAGCTCGTCTGGAGGGTTGTAACAGTGTCCAAAGAAGGGCCAGAAGTATACAGAATGGTGTCGTCTGCGTAGAGGTGGATCAGAGACTTACTAGCAGCAAGAGCAACATCATTGATGTATACAGAGAAGAGAGTCAGTCCAAGAATTGAACCCTTGTGGCACCCCCATAGAGACTGCCAGAGGCCCGGACAACAGGCCCTCCGATTTGACACACTGAACTCTATCATAGAAGTAGTTGGTGAACCAGGTGATGCAATAATCAAGAACCAAGGCTATCGAGTCTGCCGATGAGGATGTGGTGATTGACAGAGTCGAAAGCCTTGGCCAGGTCAATGAATACGGCTGCGCAGTATTGCTCTTTATCGATGGCGGTTAGGATATCGTTTAAGACCTTGAGCGTGGCTGAGGTGCACCCATGACCAGCTCTGAAACCAGATTGCATAGCGGAGAAGGTATGGTGGGATTCGAAATGGTCGGTAATCTGTTTGTTGACTTGGCTTTCGAAGAACTTAGAAAGGCAGGGTAGGATAAATAAGGTCTGTAGCAGTTTGGGTCAAGAGTGTGTCTCGCTTTGAAGAGGGGATGACCGCAGCTGCTTTCCAATCTTTGAGAATCTCAGACGACACGAAAGAGAGGTTGAACAGGCTAGTAATAGGGTTGCAACAATTCTGGCAGATCATTTTAGAAAGAAAGGGTCCAGATTGTCTAGCCCGGCTGATTTGTAGGGGTCCAGATTTTGCAGCTCTTTCAGAACATCAGCTGACTGGATTTGGGAGAAGGAGAAATGGGGAAGGCTTGGGCGATTGCTGTGGGGGTGCAGTGCTGTTGACCGGGGTAAGGGTAGCCAGGTGAAAGCATGCCAGCCGTAGAAAAATGCTTATTGAAATTCTCAATTATAGTGGATTTATCGGTGGTGACCGTGTTTCCTGTCCTCAGTGCAGAGGGCAGCTGGGAGGAGGTGTTCTTTTTCTCCATGACTTTACAGTGTCCCAGAACTTTTTTGAGTTTGTGTTGCAGGAAGCAAATTTCTGCTTGAAAAAGCTAGCCTTGGTTTTTCTAACTGCCTGTGTATATTGGTTTCTAGCTTCCCTGAAAAGTTGCATATCATGGGGCTGTTCGATGCTAATGAAGAACGCCATAGGATGTTTTTGTGTTAGTTAAGGGCAGTCAGGTCTGGAGAGAACCAAGGGCTATATCTGTTCCTGGTTCTAAATTTTTGAATGGGGCATGCTTATTTAAGATGGTGAGGAAGGCATTTAAAAACAATAACCAGGTATCCTCTACTGACGGGATGAGATCAATATCCTTCCAGGATACCCCGGCCAGGTCGATTAGAAAGGCCTGCTCGTTGAAGTGTTTCAGGGAGCTTTTGACAAGTGATGAGTGGAGGTCGTTTGACCGCTGACCCATTACGGATGCAGGCAATGAGGCAGTGATCGCTGAGATCTTGGTTGAAAACAGCAGAGGTGTATTTAGAGGGCAAYTTGGTTAGGATTAAATCTATGAYGGTTCCCATGTTTACGGCTTTGGGGTGGTACCTGGTAGGTTCATTGATKATTTGTGTGAGATTGAGGGCATCAAGCTTAGATTGTAGGGTGGCTGAGGTGTTAGGCATGTTCCAGTTTAGGTCGCCTAGCAGCACGAGCTCTGAAGATAGATGGGGGGCAATCAATTCACATATGGTGTCCAGAGCACAGCTGGGGGCAGAGGGTGGTCTATAGCAGGCGGCAACGGTGAGAGACTTGTTTTTAGAGAGGTGGATTTTTAAAAGTAGAAGTTCAAATTGTTTGGGTACAGACCTGGATAGTAGGACATCTTTGCAGTAGATTGCAACACCGCCCCCTTTGGCCGTTCTATCTTGTCTSAAAATGTTGTAGTTAGGAATGGAGATTTCAGAATTTTTGGTGGTCTTCCTAAGCCAGGATTCAGACACGGCTAGAACATCCGGGTTGGCAGAGTGTGCTAAAGCAGTGAATAAAACAAACTTAGGGAGGAGGCTTCTAATGTTAACATGCATGAAACCAAGGCTATTACGGTTACAGAAGTCATCAAAAAAGAGCGCCTGGTGAATAGGAGTGGAGCTAGGAACTGCAGGGCCTGGATTCACCTCTACATCACCAGAGGAACAGAGGAGGAGTAGGATAAGGGTACGGCTAAAAGCTATGAAAATTGGTTGTCTAGAACGTGCGGAACAGAGAGTAAAAGGAGGTTTCTGGGGGCGATAAAATAGCTTCAAGGTATAATGTACAGACAAAGGTATGGTAGGATGTGAATACAGTGGAGGTAAACCTAGGTATTGAGTGATGAGAGAGATATTGTCTCTGGAAACATKATTGAAACCAGGTGATGTCATCGCATGTGTGGGTGGTGGAACTGAAAGGTTGGATAAGGTATAATGAGCAGGGCTAGAGGCTCTACAGTGAAATAAGCCAATAAACACTAACCAGAACAGCAATGGACAAGGCATATTGACATTAAGGAGAGGCATGCTTAGTCGAGTGATCATAAGGGTCCAGTGAGTAGTGAGGTTGGTTGGGGTAACGGCGATTCAGACAGCTAGCCAGGCCATCGGTAGCAAGCTAGCATAGGATGGAGGTCTGTTTTTAGCCACCTCGTGCGTTTCCGACGGTAGATTAGTGCAGTTCCATGTGGTAGAAGGGATCAATCCAATTGGCAAAATAGATGTAGTTATAGTGACCCAAGAAAAACTGTCCGATAGACCTATTCAGATAGCAGCCGATAAGACAGCTAACGATTAGCGGGCCGCAGATGGGCGTTCAGGTAACGTCGTGACGGAGGGGCCAGTTGGATAACTCCCTCGGGCAGATAACGCCGGTAGTCCAGTCGTGAAGGCCCGGTGGGGCTTCGCATCGGCAGTAAAACGGGTCCGGATAGGTGATTGTAGCCAAGGAGTGGCTGATGGAACTTTTCAGCTGGCTAGCTCCGGAATAATTGATGTTCACTCCGGGATCGACGTAAGCCAATAGTCACACTGATAGCAGCTAGCTAGCTGCGAGATCCAGGTGTAAATGTCCAGAGCTTGCAGTTGAAATCCGGGGATATGGAGAGGAAAAATAGGTCCGGTATGTTCTGGTCTGAGTCGCGTTGTACAAAACTGGCGATAGCTTTTCGAGCTAAAGGATAGCTGATGACCACAAACCGTGGTTAGCTGAATACTAACGTTAGCCAGTAAACTGGCTAGCTTCTGGTTAGCTTCTGGTTAGCTACTGGCTAGCTTCTGGTTAGCTTCTGGTTAGCTCCTATTGTGGATTTCAGATTTCAGGTAAATAATACTTTATTTTTTTTAAATTGGTGAGGCGGGTTGCAGGAGAGTGTTTTGAAGTTGAGTTTTTGGAAAATAAAATATATAAAAAGATATGCGAAGAAAGATGTAAATATATATATATACACGGGACACAACAAGACGAGGACAAAGTAGGTCTGACTGCTATGCCATCTTGGATGGGTTATACAATGCTATTATATTCGGTACTGTTATGTAGAATACTATCARTATGTGATCTTGCAGACATTGATTCAGCTTTCATCTAACTTTAACAAACGAGCACCATTTGCCTGAGTAGCCTGTCTCTACGCATAGTAGAGAATATACACGTGCTGAACGTATTCACATGCCAGGTGATATTCAGTACAGTGTAACGGATGTGAAATGGCTAGCTAGTTAGCMGGTACGCGCTASTAGCGTTTCAATCAGTTACGTCACTTGCTCTGAAACSTAMWAGTAGTGTTGCCCCTTGCTCTGCAAGGGCCGCGGCCTTTGTGGAGCGATGGGTAACGATGCTTCGTGGGCGACCGTTGTTGATGTGTGCAGAGGGTCCCTGGTTCGCGCCCGGGTCGGGGCGAGGGGACGCCATAAAGTTATACTGTTACAATGATGCTGTTGACCCGGATCACTGGTTACTGCGGAAAAGGAGGAGGTTGAAAGGGGGGTGAGTGTGACGGATGTGAAATGGCTAGCTAGTTAACGGGTACGCGCTAGTAGCGTTTCAATCAGTTACGTCACTTGCTCTGAAACCTAGAAGTAGTGTTGCCCCTTGCTCTGCAAGGGCCGCGGCCTTTGTGGAGCGATGGGTAACGATGCTTCGTGGGCGACCGTTGTTGATGTGTGCAGAGGGTCCCTGGTTCGCGCCCGGGTCGGGGCGAGGGGACGCCATAAAGTTATACTGTTACAAACTGAAGATCCCGGAAAAGTCAGATCTGCAGTGACAGACAATATTTTATTAATGTTTTTTTGTGTGTTTCAAAAATAAATAATACCTACCACATTACAAATGTAGTAATAACAGAATGCATTTGAAACTTCACGCACAGTAACACTTTTGGATGACTTATTAAATAATTGTATCGGAAAGAGTGGGTATGCTTGTGCATTAATAAGCACACCAAAGCACACCAAAGACAGCATTAACGATAAGTAATCAAATAAAGATGGCACTTCTAAAAGCCTATTTCACACCATAGCCTGCTGAATTTGATAAATGACTTACTTAAAATGAATTAATTAATTATGAATCCCAATTATCTGCTGCCAAGGAAGTAGCTACTCTTCATGGGGTCCAGCTAAATTAAGGCAGTTATACAATTTTAAAAACATTACAACACATTCACAACAGATTTCACAACAGATTTCACAACTCACCAAGTGTGTGCCCTTAGGCCCCTACTCCACTACCACATATCTACAACACAAAATCCATGTGTACGTGTGTATAGTGTGTATGTTATCATGTGTGTATGCATGTGTCTGTGCCTCTGTTTGTGTTGCTTCACAGTTTCCGCTGTACCATAAGGTGTATTTATATCTGTTTTTAAATAAAATTTTACTGCTTGCATGAGTTACTTGATGTGGAATAGAGTTCTATGTAGTCATGGCTCTATGTAGTACTGTGCGCCTGTGTTGCTGAGATGGCGATCGAGTTTCACACCCTCGCCACTGAGAGCGGCTGGAATGAGGAGGCCCTTCAGGGAGCATTTCAGCAAGCTCTCACTGAGACCATCAAGGATGAGTTGGTGTCCAGGGATGAGCTGGATGGACTCGAGGAGCTCATCTCTCTCGCCATCTGCATCGACAGCTGTCTCCATGAGCGTCGGAGGGAGAGGGCAGGTAGGGTTGCCCCATCACTACATCTGCTTCTTTGCTTGGTTCTCCTCCTCTGACTGCCTCCCTTCCCAAGTCTCTTCCAGAACCTGAACCCATGCAGCTCGGCCGGGCCCGTCTCTCACCTGAGGAGAGGCAGCGGCGAATCAGCACTAGGAGCTGCCTATACTGTGGCCAGGTTGGTCACTTRGTCTCCACTTGTTCCCTGCGGCCAGCAAAAAGTGACTCGTTAGTTGTGGGGGATATACTCTAACCAAATCGCCAGCCCATCTCCCCTAGACCCTTGCTAGACGGCACCCTTGTGTGGCAGAGCCAAGCTTTTCCTCTGCCTGCCCTTATCGACTCGGGCACCGACGAAGGTTTCCTGGACCGAGGTGTCGTTATCCAGTTGGGCCTGGACACCCCTCGATTCACCCCTTGATGCCAATGCTCTCAACGGACAGCTCCTCGCCCGTGTCTGAGAGAACTGTCCCTGTCATCCTGCGTCTCTCTGGGAATCACCAGGAAAGGATCAGTCTCCACATAATCGACTGCCCTCRCTTCCCTGGAACTTGGCTGCACAATCCACAAATTGACTGGACCACCAGAAAGGTAACCACTTGGAGTTCATTTTGTCACTCAAATTGCCTTTGTTCTGCACTTGCCCCTGCCTTGTCTGTGCCCCAGTCCTTTCCACAACCTCCGGACCTGTCATGAGTTCCTCTCTAGTATCACGATCTAGCTTCTGTGTTCAGCAAGCACCACGCCCTGTCGCTGCCGCCTCATCAGCCGTACAGCTGCGCAATTGACCTCCAGCCTGGAGTTCCTCTCCCCTGTAGCCTGTTGTATAACCTCTCTCGCCCCGAGCAGGAGGCTATGGAGGGGTACATCCAGGCTTCCCTGGCAGTAGGACATATCAGGCCTTCTGCCTCTCCGGTAGGTGCTGGATTTTTCTTTGTAAGGAAAAAGGATGGGACGCTGAGGTTGTGCATATACTTCTGTGGGCTGAATAACATCACTGTGAAGAACAAGTATCCCTTGCCACTCATCAGGTCTGCTTTCCCCCCCCTCAATGGTGCCACGGTGTTCACCAAACTCGCCCTCTGGAATGCCTACCACCTTGTCCGCGAGTGGAAACCGGCGTTCAACACACCACTGAATATTTGGTCATGCCTGTTTTCCAGAGCCTAGTCAATGATGTCCTGAGGGATGTGGTTTGATGCTTCGTTTTTGTGTGGATGACATTTTGATTTTCTTTCTAAGGACTCTGAGGCTCACCAGCAACATGTTTTCTAATGGCTGTTGGAGAATAAGCTTTTTGTTAAAGCTGAAAAATGTGAATTCCATGCTTCCTGTCTTTCCTGGGTTATATTATTGCACAGGGATGGCTATGTATGGATCCCACCAAGGTCAGGGCAGTCAGAGTGGCCTGCACCCTTAATCCTGAAGCAGCTTCAGCATTTCCTGGGGTTTGCACATTTTTATAGATGTTTCATCTGCAACTACAGCCGTCTGGCAGCACCTCTCACCACCACCTCCACTCTGTTCCACTGGACCCCTGAGGCAGAGGCAGCTTTCCTGGAAGTCAAGTGCCGCCTCACTTCCGCTCCGATCCTCACCAAGCCAGACCCAGAACTCCAGTTCACCGTGGAGGTGGATGCCTCCGACACCGGGGTAGGTGCTGTTCTGTCTCCACGTTCCCCCTGTGATCAGAAGCTCCACCCATGTGCATTCTTTTCCCGTAAGCTCTCATCTGCAGAGAAATTATGACATTTGTAACTGGGAACTCCTGGCAGTGAAGCTTGAGGAATGGTGTCACTGGCTGGAGGGTTCTATTCTCCCCTTCATCGTGTGGACGGACCACAAACCTGTCCTTCACTGGAAATGGTCAAAAATAAATWAAAAAAAKCTTCTTAGCAAATAGCAATTTCTCAAGCAATAATTTTACTAGGACTGTCTGGGAGTGGGGAGGGGAAAACTGAATGGTATCTGTTATTGGCAGAGGTTTGGCACTGTCTTTCTTATTGATGTAGCCCAGCAGTTTGCATGTTGGACCAGTAATCGGTAAAGTTTGCTAGTTCAAATCCCCGAGCTGCCAAGGAACAGTCTATCCATCTGCCCTTGAACAAGGCACTTAACCTTTATTGCTCCAGTGTTGCTGTCAATAATGGCTGATCCATGACCCCACTCTCCGAGGGTGTCTCGGGAGGAGTGGGATATGCAAGAAACATATTTCCAGTTGTAAATGTGTGAAACAGGACAACTATAAGGACCCACAATTTGACCTTAATATCATGTTTGCACAATTTTGTGAGTATCTAGCTACATGTCCCATTCACAGCCTGGATTCCACTACTCCCCTTTATAGTATAATCAGTATAATAGAGATGATATAGATATTATAATAATACAGAGATAAGAGGTATAATAGAGAGAATTTTACTGATCATTCTTGTACATGAGGGCACCTTGGTTTGATGGGAGCCGGATATATTTATGTACCGGGCCGGCCTAAATTGCATCATATCTGCTCTACTCTGCCAAAATCAGAGATTATGCCCCTGATAAAAAGGGGATGGGGAAAACAGATTAACGGTTAATCTGCAGGCTACTGAACCATTTCATTTCAATATCCCTTTAGACTCACACAGACTCACAGAACTGAAACATGCATTTCAAACTAGATTCACTCAGCCGAACTGTGTGATAATATTTCAGAACTCTCTTCAAGACACGGGTTAGACTTTGAGGGCAATAACAGCCTGTATCAACAAATGCTGAGGAGAGGAATATCGTGTAAACTATTGGAGAGTGTGGGACTCCCATCTCATCAAAGGCTATTATGTTACAGATAGTCACTGAGCCGGTCAATCTCTATTGTTGTGCTACTTTGTAAGGAGAGCAGCGGTGAGCGAAAGAAGCGGTTTTGAGGTCGGCATTGTTATTCGGATTGTTGACTAGTCAATTATTCAACACAGATCTACAAATGGCTATTTCCTTTGTGAAATCTGATTTTATCATCTAGTTTCTTGACCAAGTTTAAAGGGACGGTGGCTGCCAAGTCGGGTCTGAAAGAAGTGATATCGAGGAGAATCTGCATGGTTCTCTTGGAAGATGCACGCATCAATGCGGAAACGGCAGAGCTATGCTATGCAGTCGTCAACTTTTCTCTCTAGGTTTGAAAAACAACTTTTTAATATAGCATTTGAAAAACGTAATTCAAATAGTCATACCTAAACCACTCATATCCAATTGAATTGTCTACCCTTTATTGGCCTTCCCTACCTTTTCATATGCATGACCCCTCACATCTTAAATGTTAATGTCAACATTAGGATTATTAACAATTCCATAAGTAGACATATTAAAGCCTAATCATCACCATGTATCTGTAAATAATGCCATACAGTGCACTCTTAAAAATAAAGGTGCAAGTTGGAACCAAATAAGGTTCTTGAGAGCGATGCCATAATGGAACCATTTTAGGGTCTCTGAAGAACCATAAATGTGATGGTTCGTTAAAGAATCATACGAAAATCCAAAACCAGAAATGTTTTGGCCCTCCAGGACCAGAATTGAATAGCCCTGCTGTAGGGTTTTAAGCCTTATTTGCATATTTCCCAGGGTGCCTTTTGAGTGAATGGTAGTTACCAGTACCATCCATGACTGTTTGCTAGTGACAGAGATATGGTTGTTGCATTCATTCATTTTAAGTCCTGTGGGCTTCACCAAGTGAGATCCTAACTGAATGTGTTGTTATTCATTTTATTCTTTAAGGGTCTGATTCTGATCAGCAATAAGCACACGTAAATTAAACCTAATTCCCCTTTTATGCACTTTTCTCTATGGGTATTCTGACCTTGAACTTAAGCATGAGGATAGCATGGTATTCACCCGCTATTTGTTCGGGATGGAAATCAAATAAATTAAGGTCTGGTTGAGGTTTGTCTACAGATACACCATATTCTGACCTTGACTTAATTCACTAATAATTCCACCACCTTTAAGCGCAAGGAAACCATGAATAAGGTTTAGCGAATCTACCGGTTCCAAGTGGAAAAAGCATCTACTTTATTTTTTCCAAAAGAAATAACACAATTCTCCATAATTTAGAACTTGACTGTCTTAATGTATTAATGATAGGCTACCCCGACTTTCTCTGTTTCCTACTTATATCATGTTAAATATTAGCCACTATCAGTATCAGCCATCAGTAGGCCTAATAACCACACATATCCAACTGCCAATGTACTGTTAGTCTCCTTCAGTTGGTATAGCCTACATTATCATTTAATTTAATTACATTGTTTAGTTTACCTTCATTTGCTTCCTTTGTAAAAGCCGTCACAGCCGTGTGGTTGTTGCTGAGGATCATTATTAACAGTTGATAATATAAAAAAAGACATGTAGGCTAATTAAATCGTTATGGAGCTGAGATCCAAGCCTTAAGCCTTAACAGTTTTAACCCGACGCATGGCGCAATATTTGACCGTGTCATCGCGCAGTTCCATGGTTAGTGGAGGCAATAGATGAGGGTATTGCCTACTATTGTAACCTATTCGCCCTATTATAATTCTATGAAAACTAATCTTCCAACATTACCATGGGTTGAAGAACTGAATGTGGCAAATTTCTGAATGAATAAAACCACCCTTTCCATTCCCATGTGCTTAAATGCWTCCCTAAACCTAAATAATCAGAGTATTTTTAGAGTTTTTTAAAAATCTACCAATTGGTGATGAAGCAGATATTGAATATGGATACTTGGCTTTCTTTCATTGATGCCTAATATTCTGAACCCGTTCTCTCGATATATTCAAGTCTGTCGATAAAATTCTAACTTAAAAGTACACCGTATTTAAAGGGATGACTTAAGACAAATGTACTGAAAACTCTACTGTATAAAAACTCCACGAGAAAATCTGTTGGCCGGCAAGTGGAAAGGTTTTCTGTGGTTTAATTCAATTTATTCAGTGTGCAAGGTACCCACACCTTCAGAGGGCATTACGCGACTGAATAAGGTAAGGTTGAATACCAAATAGTGTGACGTGCGTAGGAAAGGCGTGTGTAAGAAAGCCGGAATCGGGTCCTAAGACAATAAAATGCATATTTCAAATTTATTTTGAGGACATAGTTTGACCCTAATACAATGGCCTAAAACTCATTGTTTACAGGCCACATCAGGCCTGCAAGTTACGTTATGCTGGCTCTTGCAAAATGATTTGAATTGTAATTCGTATTGGCATCCAGCCATAGTGGGGATATCCAACATTTTTGAATTTTTATTCACCCGCAACCTGCATTCAGAATGTTTGCCAGGTTGGAAAGACTAAGATATGAGACTACCTTAAACATCTAACTGGAACAACCATTTCAGTAACGGGTGCAATAAGAGTAAAAGACTGGAATAGTTTAGAAAAATGTATGAAACAAGATATTGAAACAAACAATTCTTAGAGTCAACCTGCAATAGAGCATGCTGGGAAATATAGATAATGATGGGTGTGGTTTTGGTTAAACTCTGGTGTCAACAACCAGAGTTGAACCAAAACCACACCCGTCATTGTCATACTTCCCTGGGGTTCTTTTACACCACTGAGTGTTAATTTAACTCCTGAATCAACACTATAAATGTTACACTGAAAAATCAACACAAGTTGACAATGGCCAATTTTCTGGGTGAAATGAAAGGGACACATCTGCAGGCTTCCATACATTTCAAGAACCTTTTAGAATTATGAKATATCGTAGATGCCATGTCAAGAACCCCACACTTCACAAATGTTATTTTTTGGGGCAAGAGTTCTCCAAGGAACCTTAAGAGCTGAGGAATAACCATTTAAGAACCTTTCTTTTTTTATGTGTATTATCATAAATTTTATCTAATCAAGGTATAGTTCCCCTTTTGTGCATGCTGCAAGTAAGTGCTCAAATGCCCATTACCAGGCGTTTCCTTTCCTTCTGTGGGATTGACAGGGTCAGTCCCCATGAGTGAATGTGTCACATTAGTCTGAATTATAGCCCACAGAAAGGTGATACTATGCCCTGCCAAGTGCAGCTGCTGCCTCTCCTCTCTTAGCTCCACTCAGGAGTACTGACCTTATGAAACCAGCGTGTAGGAGGAGCATGTTCTGTCGGGATTTGAAAGAGACAAATCGGATGAGATTAGAGTTGATTCTCCAGGCCGTGCCAGGATTGGGAAAGGGAAGAGGTCCTCTTGGCTACAGGATCAGGGCAGGCACTCGTTTGTCACCCCAACCACTGCTGATGCTCCATATACTCTGTCTCTGGCTAGAAGATCTGTCCATGCAGTGTGCACAGAGGCTCCCATAATCAGACTTCCAACACAGGCAGCTGAGTGGAAGCTACGGCCAAATGGGTTCTGCTAGGGAATGTGTGGAGCCAGCAGTGGATCTCTCAACTGCATGTGTCTTGTTTAATGACCAAATAAAGACAGTAAACTTGAGAGAGATGACATCAGCGTTGTTGCTTTGTTCTTTTGTTGGCCTTGTTAATGTTGGGGCCAGGAGGAACAGCTGGGATTCAAAAATGCCAGAAGATGGTCTGGTGTGTAAAGCCTAATATCTTACAGCAGAGAAAGCCTTTGCAGACCTACTGTTTAAGACTGTAGAGAAGAGATGCCACCCAACCCTGTGCATATACTGTGTATCCACCCTCCCTCCCTCGGGACTCTGTCTTTGAACACAAATCTCTCCTTTCCAACAACCTGAATCTGCCTGTTGAGGTCCCTACTCTTTCAACGCTGTCTCTGAACTATACATACTTTGTTTAACCAACAAAAACATATTAGGGACCTAATGCACCCTACAGAGAGCAAAGCTGTGCACCTAGCTTAAGGGTTATTATTGATGTCAATGCAAAAGTTCAAAGGCCTTCCATTTAAAGTCTGAGCACATAATCCTTTTAACTTTAATAATGAGCTTATTTGTCCTCCTAACACACAACAGGCATGGGTCCATATTGATCTTATTTTGTCCTCCTTATACACAATAGGCATGGGTCCAGAGACATGGAATCATCTCTGCTGAAGCCCAAGTTCCACCTGGACCTGTGGGTCAGTTTCACCATCCAGAACTGGCTGCTGGACTTCGGGAGGCCCATTGTCATGGTGAGTGAAATCAAAATCAAAAGTATTATTGACTTGAATGGCAYTGTCCGGTCTAGTGATTCTATTTACGTGGTAGACGACCCGACAGACCACAACTCAATTGGTTGTCGGAGGTTGTGCAGTAGCACTTTCATAATATGGCCTATTTCATCTTAAACGTCCAGACTGGTTCTAAAACAGTATGTGGTCACAATGAGTGGTTTATGGTAACTTTGACACAAGAAGTAACTACAGGTACCTAGTATCAAATGTCAAGTAGTGGTGCTTTTTTCAACAACACCCAAGAAACCACAGTAATTATTAGGTCATTATAACAATTACCATGTCATTTCTGAGTATATTCAATGCTTATTACATGTCCCTGTGGTGTATAGTTTTCCCCTCCTCTAACTGATAAACTGTATATCTTCAGATCATCCTCCCTCTAGAGTGGTTCCCCCTGAACAGACCCAGTGCTGGGGACTACTTCCACATGGCTTACAACATCATCACACCCTTCCTGCTTCTCAAGGTAACCAATCATGGCACACAGAGACAGGGTGGTGTTTTTTAGACACACCATAGCGATACGTTTCAAAACTGATACGAAAAGAAGTGTTTCTTGTTGGACAAGTCCGGGTAGTGCATTCCTATTCTAGTTAGTTTTCTTKCTCTTGGTGCCTAATGAACACYAGCCACGACAACCCAGTTGAATGCMACATGATGAGGGCACGCTGCTGTCCCTCCAACATTGGTTTCTCATCAGGCACTCTGGCAGTTTATAAGGGACACTTTGAAGGCATTGACATTAACTTGCTAAAGCAGATGCCAGCTCCACTCAGTCAGGCCAGTAACGGGAAGGTCAGACAGTCATTTACTCGTTTAATGGAACATCACGCTCTCTGTAGCCAATYTGAGTAAGACCTTTAAACAGGTCAACATTCACAAGGCCGCAGGGCCAGACGGATTACTAGGARGTGTACTCGGAGCATGCGCTGACCAACTGGTAAGGTAAGTGTCTTCACTGACATTTTCAAACTTTCCCTGACTGAGTCTGTAATACCTACATGTTTCAAGCACCATATTCCCTGTGCCCAAGAACGCRAAAGTGACTTSCKTAAATGACTACCYACCCGTAGCACTCATGTCTGTAGAAATGAAGTGCTTTGAAAGGCTGGTCATGGCTCACATCAACACCCTCATCTGAGAAACCCTAGACCCACCCAAATTTGCATACCGCCCCAACAGATCCACACATGACACAATCTCTATTGCACTCCACATGGCCCTTTCCCACCTGGACAAAAGGAACACCTACGCGAGAATGCTGTTCATTGACTACAGTTCAGCATTCAACACCATAGTGCCCTATGGGCCCTATGGGCTCTGGGACTAAACACCTCCCTCTACAACTGTATCCTGGACTTCCTGACGGGCCACCCCCAGGTGGTAAGGGTAGGCAACAACACATCTGCCATGCTGATTCTCAACAAGGGCCACCTCAGTGATGCATGCTCAGTCCTGTACTCTCTGTTTACCCATGACTGTGTGGCCAAGAATGACTCCAACACCATCATTAAGTTTGCCGACGACACAACAGTGGTAGGCCTGATCGCCGACAATGATGAGACAGCCTATAGCCTGTACAGCCTATAACCTGTCAGTGTGGTGCCAGATCAACAACCTCTCCCTCAACGTGATCAAGACAAAGGAGCTGATCGTGGACTATAGGAAAAGAAGGGCCGAGCACGCCCCCCTTCACATCAACGGGGCTGTAGTGGACCGGGTCAAGAGCTGGTGTCCACATCACCAGCAAACTATTATGGTCCAAACACACCAAGACAGTCATGAAGAGGGCAAGACAACYCCTATTCCCCCTCAGGAGGACAAGACAKCTATTCCCCCTCAGAAGATTTGGCATGGGWCCTCAGATCCTCAAAAAGTTCTACAGCTGCACAGTCGATAGCARCCTGACTGGTTGCATCAACACCTGGTATGGCAATCGCTCGGCATCCGACTGCAAGGCGCTACAAAGTGTGGTGCGAACGACCCAGTTCATCACTGGGGCCAAGCTTCCTGCCATCCAGYACCTCTATACCTGGCGGTGTCAGAGGAAGMCCCTAAAAATTGTCAAAGACTCCAGCCACCCCAGTCATAGACTGTTCTCTCTACTACCACACGGCAAGCGGTACTAGAGTGCCAAGTCTGGGACCAAAAATCTCCTGAATAGCTTCTACCCCCAGCCATAAAACTGCTGAACACTTAATCAAATGGCTACTCTGACTATTTGCATTGACCCCCTTTTTTGTAACGCTGCTGCTACTCGCTGTTTATTATCTATGCATAGTCACTTTACCCCTACCTACATTACATGTATATACCTCGATTAACCCGTACCCCGGCACATTGACTTGGTACCGGTACCCCCTGTATATAGCCACGTTATTGTTATTTTATTGTGTTACTTTTTTTTTTGCTTTAGTTTATAAAGCAAATATTTTCTTACTCTGTATTGATGGTTAAAGGCTTGTAAGTAAGGATTTCACAGTAAGGTCTATACCTGTTGTATTCAGCACATGAGACAAATACAATTTGATTTGTCRTGTCTCAGATGAAACCCATTCACACGTTGGACTGAGGGAGCTGAAAGATCATAGCTGTCAAGTTGAACAGAGAACATAACCTTTATGTCCCTGCTGGCCTGCCATCTCCCACTAATCCCCTTTTGAAATTGTCTCCAGAAGGAATTTCACTGCCCAATTCTCTCCCATCCCTCTCTAGCTGATCGAGCGTAGCCCCAAGACCCTGCCCCACTCCGCCGTGTACCTGTGCATCATCARCTTTGTGATGGGCGCCAGCATCCACCTGGTGGGTGACTCCATTAACCATCGCCTCCTGTTGAGTGGCTACCAGCTCCACTTGTCTGTCAGAGAGAACCCCATCATCAAGAACCTCCAGCCTGCCTCTCTGGTACTCCACCATGACACCCTCTATACCTCTCTCATACTCAGGAGCACTTGTCTTGACCAGCGGGCAAGCTGGTTTTAATTACACCTATACAACCAGTTTAAGGCTTATGTGGAATGATTATGTAATTTCAATCCGTTTTTCCAGGATGTGATTACAAGGTTGTAACAAAGTCATTTCATCCAGTTTTGACGTAAACCACTGTGTCCTCCTCACCCTTACCCCACACAATAACAAACCATTATCTGCCTACTACATTGTGCATAGTCAATAACACTGTGAAAGCTGAATGTAAAAGCTGTGAAAGTCAAGGACTGCCATACTCCGCTGAATACTGTGATATTGCTATATGGCTATACTGATACTGTGTGTAACTTTTTACATTGTTTTTGCTTATTGGAAAAGGCTTCTTTTTGTATAAAGACCAAATATGAAATTGTAGTACTCATTAGCATGATTTGATTGGATTATATTTAGGTAATTGCAGACATTCTAAACCTCTACTGTCCTCTTTTCCCCACAGATAGATTCATTTGAGCTACTTTACTATTATGATGAAAAGCTTGGCCATTCTATGTGGTAAGGAACACGTTTGCTCGAAAACTACACTACCGTTCAAAAGTTTGGGGTCACTTAGAAATGTCCTTGTTTTTGAAAGAAAAGCACATTCTGTCCATTAAAATAACATCAAATGGATCAGAAATACAGTGTAGACATTGTTAATGTTGTAAATGACTATTGTAGCTGGAAACGGCAGATTTTTTTATGGAATATCTAAATAGGCGTACAGAGGCCCATTATCAGCAACCATCACTCCTGTGTTCCAATGGCACGTTGTGTTAGCTAATCCAAGTTTATCATTTTAAAAGGCTAATTGATCATTAGAAAACCCTTTTGAAATTGTTAGCACAGCTGAAAACTGTCCTAATTAAAGAAGCAATACAACTGGCCTTCTTTAGACTAGTTGAGTATCTGGAATATCAGCATTTGTGGGTTCCATTACAGGCTCAAAATGGCTGGAAACAAATAACTTTTTTCTGAAACTCGTCAGTCTATTCTTGTTCTATTCCATGCGAGAAATTGCCAAGAAACTGAAGATCTTGTACAACGCTATGTACTACTCCCTTCACAGAACACAGAACTGTCTCTAATCAGAATAGAAAGAGGAGTGAGAGGCCCCGGTGCACAACTGAGCAAGAGGACAAGTACATTAGAGTGTCGAGTTTGAGAAACAGACACCTCACAAGTCKRCAACTGGCAGCTTCATTAAATAGTACCCGCAAAACACAAGTCTCAACGTCAACAGTGAAGAGGTGACTCTGGGATGCTGGTCTTATTCCTTAAGAAATCAGCCATTTCCAGCTGCAATAGTCATTTACAACCTTAACAATGTCTACACTGTATTTCTGATCAATTTGATGTTATTTTAATGGACAAAGAATGTGCTTTTCTTTCAAAAACAAGGACATTTCTAAGTGATCCCAAACTTTTGAACAGTAGTGTATCTTTACTGTACTGTACTGAATGACTGAATCAGATGAAAAAAAGTAATTTCCCCTTGCCCATAGCTATACATAAATTTATACCATTCAAACTGTGAATGTCATATGAGATTACATCGACGTGAAGACTGTCATAGATACATTGACATGATGTGCAGTGTTTGCAGCTTACCAGCATTTTAATCACTTTCAATTGTTTAATCTTCCCTGGGAAAAACACAATTGAACATGATTGAAAATGTGCCATTTTTCCTTCTCTTCCACAGGTATGTTCCCTTCTTCCTCATCCTCTTCCTCTACTTCACTGGTTGCTTCACACACATCAAGGAGGAGAAGAGGATGCCGCTCGCTGCTTGGTTTCTTCTCGCTCCCAGCGCCGTCTACTATTGGTCAGCCTCTTTAGTGTCACATCATACCATCACAGCCTGTAATGCTAGAATGTTTGTTTTGTTTCTGTCCGAATCCACTGTGGTTGAACACAATGACTTAGCCCTGGGCAAAGGGCAGGACACGTCAGTGTATCGTGTGTATGTGTGTTTTGAGGGAGGAAGGGAGGGAGCGAAGGAACTAAGGCTGCACTGTACGTTCTGATTCCAATGGACTCTTGTCCATTATTCACCACAGCAAAACTGACTCCCTGAGACCCTCTATCTGTAGAGTTCGTCATGGGCTGCGTTCACAAGGTCACACAGGTTTACAGAGTTACAGTATTTCCCTTCAGAGGTCTCCTTAATGCTACTAAAATGTAACATGCTGGAAGAGTTATCAGGTCAAATTAAAAGCACTGAAAGTTTTTAGGCAACATTTTGAATTCCTTTTTATCCTTCATTTCAACTGTATGGGATGGTTTCGCAGTCACAGATCATGCCTAGTCCTCGACTAAAAAGCAAGCTCAGTGGAGAATCTCTATTGAAAGTTCTTTTTAGTGCAAGGCTTAATATGTGTTGGGGAAACCTCCCCTATGTGAGAATATGAAATGTAGGAGTTGACAGGAAATGATTTCATCCATTGTTTTCAAAGTGGTTTGATACTTTGGGTCCATTTCAATGAACAAGGCAAAGAGAAAGTATGGCCCAATCCCAAATCGACCTGTAGACTTGTGGAGATCTGAGAGGATTTGACTGGTTTAAGCAATATAATAATAGATCCGCCTTGTACTCTGATAAGATAGGTGGAAGTGTCCCCATGCTTATATCAATTAAATACTCTCAGATCTCTACAAGTGCATTGATCTTAGGGTATAGGTGTCAATTGAGACAGATACCAAAAAAGGCAGCAGCATAAGACCTCCATTTCCCTCAACTGTTCTGCATAGGTACCATGACTGCGTCATGTGCAAGGCACCAAACGGATGAAAACTGTAACAGGGAGGGACGTAAGTAACCCAATTTTTGTTTTCCATTACATGCACTAAATGAACACAGCTCTACTCTGTACAGGTACCTGATCACAGAGGGACAGATCTTCATCCTCTTCATCTTCACCTTCTTCGCCATGACGGCCACAGTGATGCACCAGAAACGTAAAGGCTTTGTCCCCGATAGCAATGGGCTCTTCCTGCTCTACAGGTATAATAATAATAATAATAATACTGTTTCCTACATTGTTTGTTCCTTTAAGAATATTTGGGGTGGTTTCGTGGACACAGATTAAGCCTACTCCTAGGCTAAAAACCATGGACTAGGACTAGGATTAATCTGTGTCTGGGAAACCACCCCTTTATTTAAAGTGAATTGAGACCTGAGCAAAATGCATTTTAAAATAAACTTGACTTGACAGTTTCTCCATCGCCCTGGGTCTGGTCAGCGTCTGGGTGGCTTGTCTCTGGAGCGACCAGGTCCTCCGCAAGAAATACCGCGGGGTCATCTATATACCGGAGCCTTGGGCCTTCTACACTCTGCACATCAGAGACAAGAGGGCATCAGCTTGAGCAAGGCGAATTGCAGAATCGGTAATCTTGATCACATAATGAGTAGCTACTTTGGATGCAGGTGCACAGCAGAGACAATCAGCGTGTTGGATGGAATCAGTTTGAGCAAGCGAGGCACAGAATCACTCATCTTGATCACCCATAATATAATGAGTAGCTATCTGGGATGCGAGGTGATTTGTAGATTCTTCCCATTCCGACTGCAATGCAGTCGATCTCCAACACGCACAATCACTAGCTGCTCAAATGACTCACTCTAGTCATGTGTGCTGGGAGGAAAAGAAAGAGGGATAGAGCACGAGTTTACCTACTATGCAACAAAAATACAAAAGTAAGAGATGTTGAGAGGTACTGTACTCTTGGGACTGTGTCAAGAACTTGAATTATCTTTTTCTTTTTTTCTTCTTTTTTTTTTTACGGTTTAAGTTACCTAAGATAAATGAACTTGATTGCGTATGCAGATACAGATATGCAATTCCTCCATTGCTTATTTGTACAGAGAAGTYATGTGGTGTAATCAATGCAAGCCCTGTTGATTGTGTCATACGTCTCAGAACAGTAGAAAGAGCTGAGCCAGCACCATCTGGCAACACTGAATGGAGACTGGAGAAACTGAATGTATGATTCTCCTGGGATTCCTGCAGAGATGCTTTTTTGATCACACACACTCACCAGGGTTGGGGTCAATTCCATTTTGGGGTCAATGCCCTTTCCAGTCAATTCAGGAAGTACACTGATTTTCCTTGTTGAAAAGCTACAGAATAGAATTGACCCACACTCTGTCACTCACTCTATGCCCTTTATCAGGATTGAAAAGATCATTATAGTTTTATCAATGTCATTATCATTTTATCAATGATATCAATTTATCAAGTCATCTTAGCTTTTATTATGATGTGCACCACCAACACTGTGAGGAAATTTTAGCTGACAATGTTTTATTATGGCTTGACTAATATAAAATGTTTACCTTGATCTTTTCCACCTTGTTTCATACTGTGTGCTTGTAGAATGTAAAGGTACACTCAGCTAAATGACAGCACCAGAGTTGAGCGAGATGCAATACTTTGCTCTCACTGTCACACACAGTATCTGCGCACGTGCACGGGTTCAGTTCACACTGTTCACAGTGTGGTAGCCTGGGCACCAAAACAGCCGAAGTTGAGCCTCATCGCTTTTAGTTGTTTGCAGAAATTGACCCACTATGCTGTTTAATTTCTGCATCTACATCATATCGCTGAGTCTACCTTTAATAGAGGAAAATATTGCCTAATTATTTTCCTATATTCCAATGTATATATTCTATACTGTCCTTGTCCAAACTGTTGTTGTAGCCTATATAAAGCCATAAATATTGAATTATGTTTAGTTTGTGTTGTATGCTCACTCACACAAGTACAGATTGTAAGGTCTGAAATGTCCCAATGCGGCAACCTCAAACTGTTAGACATAGCTGTTATTATAACCTGGGTGGTTTGAGCCCTGAATGCTGATTGGCTGACAGCTGTGTTATATCAGAACGTATACCACGGGTATGACAAAACATTTATGTTTACTGCTCTAACTACATTGGTCACCAGTTTATAATAGCAATAAGGCAACTCGTGGGTTTGTGGTATATGGCTAATATACCACGGCTAAGGGCTGTATCCAGGCACTCTGCGTTGCGCTTAAGAACAGCCCTTAGCCGCGGTATATTGGCCATATACCACACCCCCTCGGGCCTTATTGTTTAATTATAGCCCTTCGGCCGCAAGATGGCGTTACTGTATTATTCCTTTTACGTTGTTTGTCATCTTATCTCCAAATTGAATGTGCACAGCCGACAATTCAATTTCCCCCAAGGACCGGCTCGTAAATAAAGCATCCACCATTCAGGCTACAATGGCATCAGTTTCCTCCTTAAATCAATGTAATGGCTCGTCTATGGAAAGAAACAGAAAATATGTATACTGTCTTAATAAAACACAATTTTCCACCACTATGCTAGAGTGGCTAATGCTACAACGGGATGTTGCTTACCACATTCAGCCAATCATGTTGAAGCAGTCTGTTTTCACCCCTGGTCTGTTTAAAAAATAAAGGTGGTGCTTACTAGTCAGAAGTTGGATCAAAGATAAACATTTATATGGATCTTATTAATGTTTTTTTTATCTACAATTATATTAAATTAGAAATTGATTTTAACATCTTTGTCCGTATTTGAAAAGACAATCAAGTCCTCCTTCAGAACACATTCAGCAAACTGGGAAAAGAAATTGATGGGCATTTCAGTTTTCCCCAACAAAATTGTGACACTTAAGATTCTAATTCGCAAGTATACAACAACACAGCTAAAATATAATTTGACAGTTCTGTTTTGCCTTTTAGTCAGTATACTTTCAGTAGGTTAATTGTACATTACTTATACTCTCATACTTACTTTCAAGGCAAAGACCCCACAAGAAGTAACATCTTGTTGGCATGGGTGAGGAAGGTACCACACGCCCATCTGGAGATATTACACCCCTTCTCTCTCAGGAATGATCTGAACATTATATGTTAATAACAGTACAACATTTTGAAAAACTTCCTTGATTACAATATAGAGATTAATAACAGAGGGGAATCTGAGAATACAGGGATTCCAGCAGGATGTGAGTTGAAGTAGTCAAATCTGGAGCTGACAAGGCTCTGATTTAGCATATTGGGGGATGGTGTGTTGTGTGGAGGAAGAAGCAGAACATTCAGGTTAGGGCTGGAATGTAAATGACATGTGATCATCTTGGATTATCTAACATCTGAGAATGGACAGGCATTCCCTCGAATGAAGAGCATCTTCGTCTTGCTGATTATGTGCTGTCATCCAGGTGGAAATGTCACCTGCATATCTGATGTAGGAAAAGAGATAAATTGAGTGTCCTGTGAATATGTTTATGTACATGTACATGTGTGTGTGTGTGTGTGGGGGGGGGTACAGTGGTTTGCGAAAGTATTCACCCCCCCTTGGCATTTTTCCTATTTTGTTGCCTTACAACCTGGAATGAAAATAGATTTTTGGGGGGTTTGTATCATTTGATTTAAACATGCCTACCACTTTGAAGATGCAAAATAAAAGAAATTGTGAAACAAACAAGAAATAAGACCAAAAAAATGAAAACTTGAGCATGCATAACTATTCACCCCCCCAAAGTCAATACTTTGTAGAGCCACCTTACTTGGGGTATGTCTCTTGGGGTATGTCTCTATAAGCTTGGCACTGGGATTTTTGCCCATTATTCAAGGAAAAACTTCTCCAGCTCCTTCAAGTTGGATGGGTTCCGTTGGTGTACAGCAATCTTTAAGTCATACCACAGATTCTCAAATGGATTGAGGTCTGAGCTTTGACTAGGCCATTCCAAGATATTTAAATATTTCCCCTTAAACCACTCAAGTGTTGCTTTAGCAGTATGCTTAGGGTCATTTGTCCTGCTGGAAGGTGAACCTTCGTCCCAGTCTCAAATCTCCGGAAGACTGAAACAGGATTCCCTCAAGAATTTGCCTGTATTAGGCCAATCCATCATTCCTTCAATTCTGACCAGTTTCCCAGTCCCTGCCAATGAAAAACATCCCCACAGCATGATGCTGCCACCACCATGCTTCACTGTGGGGATGGTGTTCTCGGGGTGATGAGAGGTGTTGGGTTTGCACCAGACATAGCGTTTTRCTTGATGGCCCAAAAGCTCGATTTTAGTCTCATCTGATCAGAGTACCTTCTTCTATATGTTTGAGGAGTCTCCCACATGCCTTTTTATTTTTTTATWWAAAAAAAAAAATTATCCCCTTTTCTCCCCAATTTTCGTGGTATCCAATCGCTAGTAATTACAATCTTGTCTCATCGCTACAACTCCCGTACGGGCTCGGGAGAGACGAAGGTCGAAAGCCGTGCGTCCTCCGAAGCCCAACCCAACCAAGCCGCACTGCTTCTTAACACAGCGCGCCTCCAACCCGGAAGCCAGCCACTCCAATGTGTCGGAGGAAACACTGTGCCCCCTTCGTTAGCGCGCACTGCGCCCGGCCCGCCACAGGAGTCACTGGAGCGCGATGAGACAAGGATATCCCTACCGGCCAAACCCTCCCTAACCCGGGCGACGCTAGGCCAATTGTGCGTCGCCCCACGGACCCCCCGGTCGCGACCGGCTGCGACAGAGCCTGGGCGCYAACCCAGAGACTCTGGTGGCGCAGCTAGCACTGCGATGCAGTGCCCTAGACCACTGCGCCACCCGGGAGGCCCTCCCACATGCCTTTTGGRGAACACCAAACATGTTTGCTTATTTTTTTCTGGACACTCTTCCGTAAAGCCCAGCTCTGTGGAGTGTACGGCCAAAAGTAGTCCTATGGACAGATACTCCAATCTTCGCTGTGGAGCTTTACAGCTCCTTTAGGGTTATCTTTGGTCTCTTTGCTGCCTCTCTGATTAATGCCCTCCTTGCCCGGTCTGTGAGTTTTGGTGGGCGGCCCTCTCTTGGCAGATTTGTTGTGGTGCCATATTCTTCCCATTTTGAAATAAATGGTGCTCCGTGGGATGTTCAAAGTTTCTGATTTTTTTTTTTATAACCCAACCCTGATCTGTACCTCTCTACAACTTTGTCTCTGACCTGTTTGGAGAGCTTTTTGGTCATCATAGTGCCGCTTGCTTGGTGGTGCCCCTTGCTTAGTGGTGTTGCAGACTCTGGGGCCTTTCAGAACAGGTGTATATATACTGAGATCATGTGACAGATCATGTGACACTTAAATAAAGTCCACCCGTGTGCAATCTAACTAATTATGTGACTTCTGAAGGTAATTGGTTGCACCAGATCTTATTTAGGGGCTTCATAGCAAAAGGGGTGAATACATATGCACGCACCACTTTTCATTTCACTTCACCAATTTTGACTATTTTGTGTATGTCTATTACATGAAATCCAAATAAAAATCAATTTAAATTACAGATTGTAATGCAACAAAATAGGAAAAACGCCAAGGGGGGAACACTTTTATATATATATATCTTGGTATATTTTTTTCAATTATTATTATTGTGTTTTGTGGATGAGGGGTGGGGGGAGGTTGATGGGGATAGTGGAGGTGATGGGGGTGTCCTATTGAGGGCAAAGGGACCTATTGGGGAGGATATTCTTCATGGAGGCACATTCAGTCATAGTTTTGTTTATTATAAATGTATTTATATTTTACTTTTTTTCCTATTATTATAACAGTTTACTGTAATTATGGATATATGCACTCATGTTGACTTATATATAGATATTTCTTTTTCACCCAGAGTACAATTTTTTATTTATTATTATTTTATTTTTTATTATTACTGTACCTACATTCTTAAATTAAAACAGATAAAGTGTAATTTAAAGGAAAAATCATAAGAGGGAAAAGCACGATGGGATGGTGGATTGAGGGATAAGGTAGAGAGAACAGTAGAGGGCTCTAAAAACTATTATTGCTGAAATAACCACTTCCTTTTGTGACTAGAGTCGAATACTTAATGTGGCACACATCAGAGATAGGTCACCAAAATTAGCATGACCTATAGCATGATAGGTCACCAAAATTATTCTGAAGTGTGTCAGGCCTTGCAGTCCCAAAATAGAAGGGGTGGGGGGTAATTTCGGCAGGCAAGAAAATGGCCTTGCCGACCCCCCCCCCCCCATTCTAATTTCCTTAATTTTGTACCTAGAGTCAAATACTTTCTGTGGCACACACTACTGGTTAACACAGAGGGCATGATAGGTCACCAAAATTATTCTGAAGTGTGCCAGGCCTTGCAGTCCCAAGATAGAAGGGGGGAGAGAATTTTGGCAGGCAATAAAATGGCCTTGTCGACCCCCCCCCCACCCCCCCTTCTAATTTCCTTAATTTTGTGGCTTGAGTCAAATACTTTCTATAGAACAAACTTCACGTCAGGATAGGCAACCGAAATTATTAATTCATGTAGGTGTGTTATATTAAACATAGAGAGAGAAAAATGTAGGCAAGCAATAAACATTTCAGAACAACTACTTGTCGAATAAGACATGGGAGAGATGACACATTTTTGCAAAGATATTTATTTATAGACTAATAGACTTGAAACACATAGCCAAACCGAAAACTGCAGACATTACTTGTGCCTCCCTCGCGATCGAACCGACAAAAATAAAATGAAACGCAGCCTAACTTGATCAGAAATCTCAACAAGCAAGCAAGTCGCAGCAATGAAGATTTTAGGGAGGGAGAATTTTGTCAGGGGGAGCTTTTCGGCACAACACCTGTTCTCGCCTACACATACTGTATTTTCCCAGTTTTATTTTCCTACGACGATCAATTAAATCGAGTTAAGGAGGAAACGGACACATTTTCAGCCTGAATGCAGGATGTTTTATTTACGAGCCGGTCCACGGCGGACACCAGTGTATTACCGGCTGTGCACATAGAAGTCGGACGTAAAATTAAAAACGATGTAAAACGAATAGCCTAATACTGCCATCTTGCTGCTGGTTGGGCTACTATTATTACTGATTTATAAACAATCTATAGTCCATAAACTACTTATGAATCCTTTGTCTTTTAAACTTTTAACGTAATATTGTTTGGTTACAAACTATATAAAAACGTGATGCCATTCTGCATCCATAGCTTCTTCCAGTTACGAATTTGAGTGTAACGTTAGCAGGCTAGGCTACATTTATCCAGCCCTACAGCAAACCAAGTGGTGGGTATTTCGGCGAAAACATAAATTAAGGATTGTGCCTTTATTGTGACAGACCGTTTCATGGTGATCGGAGATAAATAGCATAGTAGCCTATAGTTGGTGTGGGGTCTAGTTCACCATGTGCTCATGGCAACACTGTATCAATAATGCAAACTTCTAAATAAAGGTTACTCACGCAGGTAAAACAAGCGGACCTGACACGTCGAGTGTGTCTAGGAGCACTGACTGAGCGCAACCACGATGGTAAGCAAGTTATTCCAGTGAAATCGTTGTTATGTACAATAGTTGGCTCATAGTTAGATGTAGCATCCACTATAAATAGTTAGTTGCATATAAAAGTGACGTGCTTCTCTTGTTTTGTTACAGGCAAAGTTCCTGACTCAAGACCAAATAAATGGTAAGACGCGTTAGACTGTGTGCACATATTGCGCACGCTATGTTGAATTGGATAAAGGTGATCATTTTAGGCGAGTACGGCACAAGGCAGGATTGTTTATCACATGTCAAATTAATCGTGGGTATTCATTTAATTGAATTCCTGGTATGCACAACCTGTTTATAATCGTTTAATTTTGCGTTACTGTCTGAGAATGTCCACTATCTTGATGATTGCAGTTTGGATAGTCTCTGATCAATACTCAAGAAATTGGCGAATAAAATGAAAACTACTACATGTTCACAGAAGCCTACATTCCAGGACTACTTCTTATTGCTTGATGTTGATATGAACAGACTTTCAGTCCACGTAATTTTCCGTGTGCCTGCCACAACACAATGCACCCTATTTGTGTCAACGTTCCTGTTGAGAAGACACACACAATGCATCACTTATATCACCAGTCTTTTGATAGTTTCTTCTTTTGTTGTCAAATGTAGATCATTAAACTGTTCAACAATATTTTGAATAGGATGTTACAGACTGTGGAGGACTAGTTTACGTATACCAATATATAGCCTACTAATATACAATAATATGTCTGATTGGTGCTATCATGCATGCACCTAGCCCAAGATGTACTCTTAAGGTTCCTAACGTTACCTTTAGGTCCAAGGACATGTTATTTTCAGAGGTAGACTGACTCTGCCAGCCAAATACTCCATCTAAACGTGAATTGATTCTTGATTGCAATACGGTTCTAGAAACATCTCACATTAAACTGATTTCACAAATGCAAAATATACACTTACTGTTTTAACCAGCTTCATCACAGTTGCAGCCAACAGTATTTTTCAGTGACAACCCGTTTCTGGCGGCCTACTTCCGTTACACACAGGTGTTCCGAGCATGCTAGATAGCTAGTTAGCACAGGTGGTCCCTCTGTCTTCCGTAAACATGCGCTGTAACATGAATATATGGCCGTGTGGGAACACTAACCCTAACCTTATAAAAGGTGTGTATTAATTTCACCTTATTTAAAAAAACATGTTTTGCTGATATGAAAGATAAGGTCCGATAAGGTCTTTATGCTTCCAAAACCATACCGCAAGCAATTAGTGTTAATGTTCAGACCCAGACTTGGGGCTCTTAACAAAACTCCCCTGTACAGAAGACGCCTTCGTCCAATGACTCTTATGTATAATGTAATGGACCTGAGAGTCATGATCAAGGGCTAGTATACAGTGCACCATGCAACCCATATATATTTCTATGGCCCTTCTGTTTGCCTTTCAGTAGGCAGCCTGTGCTCTCCTCTGTGTGATTGAAGCAGATCCTGACGGCTGTAATCCTTCAAAGATTAATGAGCGGTGACTGCAGATACTGCCTCGATTAAGACTGACCTGTATCTCCCATTGAAGAGTATAATGCTCTAGTTCAGTTTAAGCCAGCAGATCCAATTTGCTTGCTTACAACTGCGCTAAGGTTGGACAGGCGTCCTGTGTAGATTAAGACAAAATATGGCTCCGAATACATACCTCAATCCAGGTATGAGAACTGCGTTGTACTCTGAATTGTCCCATTATCACAACTGTTACACAGAGAAGATTGAACAACTCTTATCTGCTAGCTAGCATGATCATTTTCTCAGTGTAACAGTTGGGATAATGGGACAATTCGGAGTACAACACATTTCTCACCCCTGGATTGAGGTCCGTTTTTCGAGCCTTGTCTCACGCTGGCTCCGTGGTGTCTTAATCTACACAGGAAGCTTGGGGATCTGTTGGCTAGTTCAGTCTGTGAGATGAACGGGCCTTATGCTTAACACAGTGAGTTTAACAGCATGCCTTGCCCTTAACTGCACACACAACTAACACCAACAACATGCATGATAGTCAATTTCTCTTTAACCTTCAACCATGAAAGACTACTTCCCTTCTAGTCTTTTTAAGAAACATTTGTATGTTGAAAATGCCTAACCACTTGTGTAATCTATTTGCATACACTTCAAAACAGACATACATACCCCACCAGACACGCCATGATTGGTTTCATCACGGTACCCAAACCAAAAACAGATTTAACTTAAAAAGAACAGATAAACATATTCCATCACAGCGCCTCTCCTCTTTCTAAATATTTCATTTAACTGTACTGTGTATAAGAACATGAATCTGTACAGTGACCTCCAAAAGTATTGGGACAGTGAGACATTTTTTGTTGTTTTGGCTCTGTACCCCAGCATTTGAAATGCACAGTGACTCTGGGTTTGGACTGTCAAGTGCAATTTGAGGATATTTTCATCCATATAGGTTGAACCGTTTCGAAATTACAGCACTTTTTGTACATAGTCCCTTCATTTTAGGGGACCAAAAGTATTGGGACAAGTTCACTTATATGTGTATTAAAGTAGTAAAAAGTTAAGTATTTGATCCCTTATTCACGCAATAACTACATCAAGCTTGTGACTTTACACATTTGTTTGATGCATTTGCTGTTTGTTTTGGTTGCGTTTCAGATGATTTTGTGCCTAATAGAAATTAATGGTAAATAATGTATTGTGTCATTTTGGAGCCACTTTTATTGTAAATAAGAATAGAATATGTTTCCAAAGAACTAAATAATAGGTCTTATAGCCTTTAGCCGTACCCTTATCCTTCTCCTCCTCTGTTCCTCTGGTGATGTAGAGGTTCATCCAGGCCCTGCAGCGCCTAGCTCCACTCCCATTCTCCAGGCACTCTCATTTGTTGACTTCTCTAACCGTAAAAGCCTTGGTTTCATGCAAGTTAACATTAGAAGCCTCCTCCCTAAGTTTGTTTTATTCACTGCTTTAGCACACTCCGCCAACTCGGATGTCCTAGCCGTGTCTGAATCCTGGTTTGGGAAGGCCACCAAAAATCCTGAAATCTCCATCCCTAACTATAACATTTTCCGACAAGATAAAACGGCCAAAGGGTGTGGAGTTGCAATCTGCTGCAGAGTTCTGTCATACTATCCAGGTCTGTGCCCAAACAATTCGAGCTTCTACTTGAAAAAAATCCACCTTTCCAGAAACAAGTCTCTCACCGTTGCCGCTTGCTATAGACCACCTTCAGCCCCCAGCTGTGCCCTGGACACCATATGTGAATAGATTGCCCCCCATCTATCTCCAGAGCTCGTACTGTTAGGTGACCTAAACTTGGACATGCTTAACACCCCGGCCGTCCTACAATCTAAGCTAGATGCCCTCAATCTCACACAAATTATCAATGAACCTACCAGGAACAACCCCTAATCAGTAAACACAGGCACACGCATAGATATCATCCTGACCAACCTGCCCTCCAAATACACCTCTGCTGTCTTCAACCAGGATCTCAGCGATCACTGCCTCATTGCCTGTGTCCGTAATGGATCTGCGGTCAAACGACCACCCCTCATCACTGTCAAACACTCCCTAAAACACTTCAGCAAGCAGGCCTTTCTAATCAAACTGGCCCGGGTATCCTGGAAGGATATTGACCTCATTCCGTCAGTAGAGGATGCCGGGTTTTTTTTTAAAGTGCTTTCCTCACCATCTTAAATAAGCATGCCCCATTCAAAAAAATGTAGAACCAGGAACAGATATAGCCCTTGGTTCACTCCAGACCTGACTGCCCTTGACCAGCACAAAAACATCCTGTGGCGTTCTGCATTAGCATCGAATAGCCCCCYCYATATGKAACTTTTCATGGAAGTTAGGAACCAATGTACACAGGCAGTTAGGAAAGCAAAGGATAGCTTTTTCAAACAGAAATTTGCATGCTGTAGAACAAACTCCAAAAAGTTCTGGGACACTGTAAAGCCAATGGAGAATAAGAGCACCTACTCCCAGCTTCCCACGGGACTGAGGCTAGGAAACATTGTCGTGACCGATAAATCCACGATAATTGAGAATTTCAATAAGCATTTTTCTATGGCTGGCCATGCTTTCCACCTGGCTACCCCTACCCCAGTCAACAGCTCTGCACCCCCCACAGCAACTTGCCCAAGCCTCCCCCATTTCTCCTTCACCCAAATCCAGATAGCTGATGTTCTGAAAGAGCTGCAAAATCTGGACCCCTACAAATCAGCTGGGCTAGACAATCTGGACCCTCTCTTTCTAAAATTATCCGCCACAATTGTTGCAACCCCTATTACTAGCTTGTTCAACCTCTCTTATCATCTGAGATCCCTAAAGTTTGGAAAGCTGCCGCGGTCATCCCCCTCTTCAAAAGGGGGAGACACTCTAGACCCAAACTGTTACAGACCTATATCTATACTACCCTGCCTTTCTAAAGTCTTCGAAAGCCAAGTTTACAAACAGATCACCGACCATTTAGAATATCACCGTACCTTCTCCGCTATGCAATCTGGTTTCCAAGCTGGTCATGGGTGCACCTCAGCCATTTCTCAAGGTCCTAAACGATATCATAACCGCCATCGATAAAAGACAATACTGTGCAGCCGTATTCATCGACCTGGCCAAGGCTTTCGACTCTGTCAATCACCACATTCTTATCGGCAGACTCAATAGCCTTCCTTTCTCAAATGACTGCCTCGCCTGGTTCACCTACTACTTCTCAGACAGAGTTCAGTGTGTCAAATCGGAGGGCCTGTTGTCCGGACCTCTAGCAGTCTCTATGGGGGTGCCACAGGGTTCAATTCTCTGGCCGACTCTTTTRTCTGTATACATCAATGATGTCGCTCTTGCTGCTGGTGATTCTCTGATCCACCCCTACGCAGACGACACCATTCTGTATACTTCTGGCCCTTCTTTGGACACTGTGTTAACTAACCTCCAGGCGAGCTTCAATGCCATACAACTCTCCTTCCGTGGCCTCCAACTGCTCTTAAATGAAAGTAAAACTAAATGCAGGCTCTTCAACCGATTGCTGCCCGCACCTGCCCACCCGTCCAGCATCACTACTCTGGATGGTTCTGACTTAGAATATGTGGACAACTACAAATACCTAAGTGTCTGGTTAGACTGTAAACTCTCCTTCCAGACTCACATTAAGCATCTCCAATCCAAAATTAAATCTATAACCGGCTTCCTATTTCGCAACAAAGCATCCTTCACTCATGCTGCCAAACATACCCTCGTAAAACTAACTATCCTACCGATCCTTGACTTCGGCGATGTCATTTACAAAATAGCCTCCAACACTCTACTCAGCAAATTGGATGCAGTCTATTACAGTGCCACCCGTTTTGTCACCAAAGCCCCATATACTACCCACCATTGCGACATGTATGCTCTCGTTGGCTGGCCCTCGCTTCATATTCGTCGCCAAACCCACTGGCTCCAGGTCATCTATAAGTCTTTGCTAGGTAAACCCCCACCTTATCTCAGCACACTGGTCACCATAGCAGCACCCACCCGTAGTACGCGCTCCAGCAGGTATATTTCACTGGTCACCCCCAAAGCCAATTCCTCCTTTGGCCACCTTTCCTTACAGTTCTCTGCTGCCAATGAKTGGAACGTATTGCAAAAATCACTGAAGCTGGAGACTCATATCTCCCAAACTAACTTTAAGCACCAACTGTCAGAGCAGCTTACAGATAACTGCACCTGTACATAGCCCATCTGTAAATAGCCCATCCAACTACCTCATCCCCACATTGTTATTATTTTTTTTGCTCCTTTGCACCCCAGTATCTCTACTTGCACATTCATCTTCTACACATCTATCACTCCAGTGTTTAATTGCAATTACTTCGCCACTACTGCCTATTTATTGCTTTACCTCCCTAATCTTACCTCATTTGCACACACTGTATATGGACTTTTCTATTGCATTGACTGTACGTTTGTTTATTCCATGTATAACTCTGTGTTGTTGTTTGTGTCGCACTGCTTTGCTTTATCTTGGCCAGGCCGCAGTTGTAAATGAGAACTTGTTCTCAACTAGCCTACCTGGTTAAATAAAGGTCAATTTAAAAAWWAAWAATAATAATAATAATAAAATAAAAAAAACTTCTCCATTAACGTGGATGTTATGCCACCACGATTACGAATAATACTGAATGGATCATAAATAATGCTGAATGAGAAAGTTAGACAAATATCATACCCCCAAGACATGCTAACCTCTCACCATTACAATAACAGGGGAGGTTTGCATTTTTGGGGGGGGGGGGGGGGGGGTTGATATTTGTACATCTGTAACTTTCTCACTCATCATTATTCACATTTCATTCAGGATTATCCGTAATCATGGTAGCATCCACATTAGTGTTAAAGTATTTAGAAACATATTCTATTCTTATTTACAATAAAAGTGACTCCAGAATAACACAATACATTATTTACCATTAATTTCTATTGGGCACAAAATCATCTGAAACACAACCAAAATGACACAATACATTATTTACCATTAATTTCTCAATATTAGAAAGATGTTCTTAATGTCTAACTTCTATTTTTTATTTAAAATGTAATATCTTATGTTGTTCTTGTCTATAACTGTTCTGTACTTACAGTGCATTTGGAAAGTATTCAGACGCCTTTTTCCACATTTTGTTACATTACAGCCTTTTTCTAAAATGAATGAAATTATTTTGTTTTCCTCATTAATCTATACACAATACCCCATAATGACAAAGTGAAAAAAGGTTTGATATTTTTACTTATTATTAAAAATAAAAAACAGAAATACCTTATTTACATGAGTTTTCAGACCCTTTGCMATGAGACTTGAAATTGAGCTCAGGTGCATCCTGTTTCCATTGATCATCCTTGAAATGTATCTACAACTTGATTGGAGTCCACCTGTGGTATATTCAATTGATTGGACATGATTTGGAAAGGCACACACCTGTCTATATAAGGCCCCACAGTTGACAGTGCATGTCAGAGCAAAAACCAAGCCATGAGGTCGAAGGAATTGTCTGTAGAGCTCCGAGACAGAATTGTGTTGAGGCACAGATCTGGGGAAGGGTACCAAAAYAATTATTCAGCATTGAAGGTCCCCAAGAACACAGTGGCCACCATCATTAAATGGAAGAAGTTTGGAACCACCAACTCTTCCTAGAGCTGGCCCCTTGGCCAAACTGAGCAATCAGGGGAGAAGGGCCTTGGTCAGGGAGGTGATCAAGAACCTGAAGGTCACTCTGACAGAGCTCAAGAGTTCCTCTGTGGAGATGGGAGAACCTTCCAGAAGGACAACCATCTCTGCAGCACTCCACAAATCAGGCCTTTATGGTAGAGTGGCCAGACGGAAGCCAATCCTCAGTAAAGGGCACATTGCAGCCTGCTTGGAGTTTGCCAAAAGGCAGCTAAAGGACTCTCAGACCATGAGAAGCAATATTAGAATCGAATCAAATTTGGTCACATACGCCGAATAAAACAGGTGTAGATCTTACCGTGAAATGCTTACTTACAAGCCCTTAACCAACAGTTCAAGAAATAGAGTTAATAAAATATTTACTAAATAAACTAAAGTGGGAAAAAAAATCAAATTAATCAAAAAGTAACACAAGAAATGTACATAACAATAACGAGGCTATTTACAAGGGGTATCGGTACTGAGTCAATGTGCAGGGGTACAGGTTAGTCAAGGTAATTTGTAAAGTCATGCATAGATAATAAACAGCGTGTAGCAGCAGTATAAAAACAAAGGGGGGATCAATGTAAATAGTCTGGGTGGCCATTTGATTAGTTGTTCAGCAGTCTTATGGCTTGGGGGTAGAAGCTGTTGAGAAGCCTTTTGGTCCTAGACCTGGCACTCCAGTACCACTTGCCGTGCGGTAGCAGAGAGAACAGTCTATGACTTGGGTGAATGGAGTCTGACAATTTTTTGGGGCCTTCTTCTGACACCGCCTAGTATATAGGTCCTGGATGTCAGGAAGCTTGGCCCCAGTGATGTACTGGGCCATACGCACAACCCTCTGTAGCGCCTTACGGTCAGATGCCGAGCAGTTGCCATACCAGGCAGTGATGCAAGCGGTCAGGATGCTCTCGAGGGTGCAGCTGTAGAACTTTTTGAGGATCTAGGGACCCATGCCAAGTCTTTTCAGTCTCCTGAGGTGGAAAATGTGTTGTCTTGCCCTCTTCACAACTGTCTTGGTGTGTGTGGACCATGATAGTTTGTTGGTGATGTGGACACCAAGGAACTTGAAACTCTCAAACCGCTCCAATTCAGTCCCGTCGATGTTAATGGGGGCGTGTTCGGCCGTCCTTTTCCTATAGTCCACGATCAGCTCCTTTCAGCTCACATTGAGAGAGAGGTTGTTGTCCTGGCACCCCACTGCCAGGTCTCTGACCTCAGTGTAGGCTGTCTCATCGTTGTCGGTGATCAGGCCTACCACTGTTGTCGTCAGCAATGTGCAGTAGCTAATCGTGATCTTAATAAACTAAACCTATTGAATTAGAGGGATTAGAACGCTCTTGAAACCTCTGACCATGGAAATTTGACAGGTAAACTCATGGGTACACAAAACATGTCTGACAGTCCATCTATTATGGCATAATTGACCTGTAGGGGGATGTCTGTTCTATTCATTCTATTTCTATGGTTTGACCTCAGGGGAATAACCATTAGAAGCCTACATAGACATACCTAGAAGAGCTGAGGAAATGTGACAACCTCTTCTTTCTCACAGAATTCAAGGAATGCTTTTCACTCTATGACAAGAAGCACAAGGGTAAAATTGAGGCCAAGGACCTGATTATAGTCATGCGCTGCCTGGGGGTCAGCCCCACTTTCATTGAGGTGGACAGACACCTGCAAATCTCCAAGATTGGTACGCATGTCTGTCTGTCTGTCTGTCTGTCTGTCAGTCAGTCTATGTGTCTGTCTGTCTGTCTGTCTGCCCGTCCGCCCACTTGTCTGTCTGCATGCCTGCATGCCTGCATGTCTGTCTTTCAATATCTTGTCATTGCTAAACTATCCCTTTCAATAAATACATTTTCTAATCAACAAATCATTTCATCGATCATTCAATCAATCACTCTCCCTCCGTAACACTAGATAAGTGCGGAGAGCTGGACTTCTCCACCTTCCTGACCATGATGCACCAGCAGATCCAGCAGGAGGACCCCAGAGCAGAGATTCTGGAGGCCATGAGGATGACGGACAAGCAGAAGAAGGGCTACATCCTGTCCTCGGAGCTCCGGGCCAAGCTCACCGGGCTGGGAGAGAAGCTCACTGATAAAGAAGGTAAGGGTCATAAAACACACATGCATACAAGAGTGTAGAGTGTATGTATGTGCATTTTGTTTGTTTGTTCAAACCCGCACATCCAGAATCACAAGTGTGCATTATTGTACCAATTTAACATTTCTATGGTAGTAAATGTAATTGAATTACTTTGTTACTTTATTACACTGATACTGTATATTCTGTTTGAACACTTGAACATTTGACATACAGTACCAGTCAAAAGTGTGGACACACCTACTCATTCCAGGGTTTGTCTTTATTTTTACTATTTTCTACATTGTAGAATATTAGTGGAGACATCAAACTATGAATGGAATCATGTAGTAACAAATCAAAATATATTTTATATTTGAGATTCTTCAAAGTAGCCACCCTTTGCCTTGATGACATCTTTGCACACTCTTGGCATTCTCTCAACCAGCTTCATGAGGTAGTCACCTGGAATGCATTTCAATTAACAGGTGTGCCTTGTTTAAAAGTTAATTTGTGGAATATATTTCCTTCTTAATGCATTTGATCCAATCAGTTGTGTTGTGACAAGGAAGGGGTGGTATACAGAAGATAGCCCTATTTGGTAAAAGACCAAGTCCATATTATGGCAAGAACAGCTCAAAGAGAAACGACAGTCCATCACTACTTTAAGACATGAAGGTCAGTCGATCCGGAAAATGAAGAACTTTGAAACTTTCTTCAAGTGCAGTCGCAAAAACCATCAAGCGCTGTGATGAAACTGGCTCTCATGAGGACCGCCACAGGAAAGGAAGACCCAGAGTTACCTCTGCTGCAGCGGATAAGTTCATTAGAGTTACCAGCCTCAGAAATTGCAGCCCAAAGACACCTCAGGCCTTCATGGTCGAATTGCTGCAAAGAAACCACTACTATAGGACTCCAATAAGAAGAAAAGACTTGCTTGGGCCAAGAAACACGAGCAATGGACATTAGACCGGCGGAGTCCAAATTTGTGATTTTTGGTTCCAACCGCAGAGTAAGTGAACGGAGGATCTCCGCATGTGTGGTTCCCACCGTAAAACATGGAGGAGGTGTGATGGTGTGAGTGCTTTTCTGGTTACACTGTGTGATTTATTTAGAATTCAAGGCACACTTAACCAGCATGACTACCACAGCATTCTGCTGAGATACGCCATCCCATCTGGTTTGCGTTTAGTGGGTCTATCATTTGTTTTTCAACAGGACAATGACCCAACACACCTCCAGGCTGTGTAAGAGCTATTTGACCAAGAAAGAGAGTGATGGAGTGCTGCATCAGATGACCTGGCCTCCACAATCCYTCGACCTCAACCCAATTGAGATGGTTTGGGATGAGCTGGACTGCAGAGTGAAGGAAAAGCAGCCAATAAGTGCTCAGCATATGTGGGAACTCCTTCAAGACTGTTGGAAAAGCTAGTTGAGTGAATGCCAAGTGTGCAAAGATGTCATCAAAGCAAATGGTGGCTACTTTGAAGAATCTAAAATATATTTTGATTTGTTTAACACTTTTGGGTACTACATGATTCCATATGTGTTATTTCATAGTTTGTTTTTACTATTATTCTGCAATGTGTCAACTTTTGACTGGTACTTTGTGTGGCAGAGATTGTATGACCGATGATTGTATGATTTTATGACCAGTAGTCATAAAACATTCAAAGACCAGTGATGAAATTACTAGATTTGATGAGTTATAATTAAGTTGTGTGGGTGTCATCTTCTCACTTCCCTGCAGTTGACGAGCTGCTGAAAGAGACTGGCGTGGGACCAGACGGATGTGTCCACTACGAGGAGTTTGCCAAAACAATGACCCTTCCTTCTACAAACTGCTGAGCAGCCATCAGGCCGGACACGATCATACTGTACCACAAAAGTGCACTGATTCAAAGCATCTGCATGCGGGCTGCCCACTAACAACATGTTGAGATGAGAAGTTATTTTTTTCTTTATTAGCTTTGAGGTATGTGTTTCTATTGTTATTACGTTTTCCTTATATTCCCATGATATAGATTTGTATGTTGAAGGAAGCAATGGTGTGCCTGGTTGAAACGTCTGCTCTTTAAATATTTAGCTAATACTAACTGGCATTGTTATAGGTTATCACTTTTACCAAGTAATCATTAAAAAGCCCACTGACATCACAAAGTAATGACATTGTTCTTATTGATACAAGAGCAACTTGATTTCTTGATAATAAATGGACCAATCATTTTGGGTCCAAACGTGCTGTAAAATTGTTTTTATGTAAATGTGAATACCCTTTGTAGGTTTGGATCAAACAATCTCTCATGGAGAAAATTTGTAAACCAGAGGTAGTTTACATGGTGTGTCAAAATGAATACGCCTTTTCTGGGGCCTGGAGTTTTTCCTGAGCTCATGTCCTGGTCAGCTAAAACTCTGGGTCCTATTCGTAGGATATGACAAAATAGCATTATTATAGATAGCTTCCCTTTTCGTCTGTGCTATGACTATAGGGCTAGGTTTGTTCTTGTCAGGTCATGTGAATTGGAAACACTCCTGGCCTAAAGTGGACCTTTCAAACTACCACAAATCMTATTATTCATTCCGAATCTGATATCAAAAGAGCCAGAGACTACAACTTCAATGGACAACATACTCTGTAGTTTAGTGAACTATTATAGCAGGGCTGAGCGTAATGCTTACAATGTCTTTAAATATTATAATATCTATACACACACAATGTTAACTCTTAAGTATCCTTTCACTTTTTTCAATTTTTGCCTGAAATGACATATCCAAATCTAACTGCCTATAGCTCAGGCCCTGAAGCAAGGATATGCATATTCTTGGTACCATTTGAAAGGAAACACTTTGAAGTTTGTGTAAATGTGAAAGGAATGTAGGAAAATATAACACAATAGATCTGGTAAAAGATAAAACCAACCGTTTTTTWAAATTGTATTGTACCATCATCTTTGAAAAATCAAGAGAAAGGCCAAAATGCATTTTTCCAGCCCAGCTGCAATTTAGATTTTGGCCACTAGATGGCAGCAGTATATGTGCAAAGTTGAGACTGATCCAATGAACCATTGCATTTCTGTTCAACATTTTGTGTCAAGACTGCCCAAATATGCCTAATTTGTTAATAACTTTGTTAAAAATTGTGCACTCTCCTCAAACAATAGCATGGTATTCTTTCACTGTAATAGCTACTGTAAATTGGACAGTGCAGTTAGATTAACAAGAATTTAAGCTTTCTGCCAATATCAGATATGTCTATGTCCTGGGACATTTTCTTGTTACTTACCTCATGCTAATCACATTAGCCTAKATTAGTTCAACTGTCCCGTGGACGGGACACCGATCCTGAAGAAGTTTTAAGCAGTGGACTTAAAAGAAAAAAGACAGGTTTCAATGTAGAAAACGATTTACATTTTGTCAACCTATTATTTGTTCATCTGACTGCAGTGCTCATCTGAAATGTATTCTGTGAGCTTTATGTAAGGCAGGGTTACATTATAATCCTACAGACGTAGAACCATTGKAGTGCTTTTTGAAAGAAATGGATTTTATGAATCATAAAAGTATGGAAAATACTGTAAGTATTAAATCAAAAACTAGCAACTATAATTGAAAGAGAGAACTATGATGAAATTATCTTTCAATAATTACACCTTTGATGTCATATACAGATAAAAAAAAGATCAATATTTGACTATCAGAATTTTTCTCACACATATATGGTTGTTCGTTGCAAGGGTTAATTTAACACTATACACCAGATTTCATCAACTAGATTCAGCTGCGGGATATTTTCTTGAGCAGATGATCGGGGGTCCGGAACATAATTACAAATCATTTATAGACAGCAAATTGACCTCAAGAAGCCGAAATCAATATAATGTTAAACATTTCAAACCTTGCTTACATTTGTATACAATCACATTTTTCTCTTTATTATGCGTGGGAATACTTGGGAATAAATGTCTTTAGTTAAAATCACTTGGAGCTGATTTCCTGATTTTTTGTCTATTATGTCAAGCAAATAACAACAACACCAATTAGGGAACCCTGCTTTACACAGTAGACTTTGTTACACTTTTTATTGAACCTTTATTTAATTAGGCAAGTCAGTTAAAAACAAATTCTTATTTACAATGATGGCCTATTGTGCACCTCCCTATGGGACTCCCAATCACAGCCAGATGTGATACAGCCTGGATTTGAACCAGGGACTGTAGTGACACCTCTTCGCAGTGCCTTAGACCGCTGCYCCACTCAGGAGCCCGAGTGACTTTAAATCATAAAACCAGTAACCTTGTGTTGTTGTCCTGGCCTCCATCTGGCCCACCAGATGGTTGGTTCTCTGGCACTCACTGTAGGAACTGATTACCTGTCAAATCCATATATTCAATCATTAAATCAACTACTTTCAACATTTTKATTGAAAATAATATCCCCCTTTTCATGAAGTAGATTTTATTGAATGCCACTTATTCTGTTGTACTATATTCCAACCAAACCTGCATTACCAGTTCATATCAGTAGGTGACACTATGCACTASCTAGTRMAAAAAGKCTGATGCCATGATGGCTGCCTGTCTCTGTGTTTGTAAAAGATGGTAGTGCTAGAATCCATAAATGGTTTCTTTCTGCATTAGCCATTTATCTGTTATGGTTGGACAAACGTGTAAATATTGTCTGTTTAGACTGCTCCGTGGTGGAATTTGTAGATGCATTACTTTTAAGACAGTGATATTTTCACCACAAACATTTGTGAATAATCACCAGCAGTGGAAATAAAATAATATGCCAACATTACTGGATCAACAAACTGGCTGACTAACCTTTTCAAGAACTTCAGAATCCCTTGTCTTTTGGTAGCAGCAACAGATCGTTTCATCTTCTTTACCCTGTGCCAAAAACATTTATTAAGAATCTAGATTTCCATCCAATTGGRGACATGTGCATATTAAAAACAATATGCACATTTTCCCACCAGAGATGTTTCCATCAAATTGACTTGTTGCAGATAAGACTGTGTGATGACATAGTGCACATAAAACCTTACAGTTAAATTCCCAAACGTACTGAATAAAAAATAAAAGTTAAATTGGTTTCCATTGCATTTTCAACTCTGCTGATGGTTRTCTCAAAATAAATGTGTTATATACATGTAGTGAGCTCACTCTGGTATTGGCACTTGCACTCGAGCCAGCAGCGGCAGATACATGAGATTATTATGGACTAAAGAGCAAGATCATTTTTATTTGTCAAACGGCCACCAAGCATCGACGGTCATGTCACTCGAATAAAACCCTTGAGCTTGATGCTCGTTCCAATAAATATCATCACCTTGCACTTTCACCACCCTGTGAAGTTCATCATCATTTATTTAATCTGTAGCCTAATAAACTGCATGCTTTCCTGGGGCTCCAAGTTAACTTCGATATGATGGTTATTAAATAAATATTTAGTCATAAAAGCACTTCCATCGACATTTCTCACATTATTAATTTTAGCAACACAAAAAGATCCGACCTTGTTTAAAGTATTTTGTTTTCTCGAGAATTTTAAAGTTGACCGAATTTTTTTCCCGTAAGGCCTTTCATAGCGTTTTTTAAACCGACATGTACTTTACCCACATAAAAAGGTTGGATGTATACCTGGTTAGAGAGTCAAAATTATAAACAAACTCCTGGTGGCATGATTGCATCAACCTAGCTAGCTAATGTTAGCTATCTAGCTAAGCTACTTAAATTACATTTGTAGTCTAGTTAGCTAGCTACAGATTGGATCATTCTAGCTCATTTTAGAGGACGACTAAACTGCTTTAATAAAGAGATACTTCAGGATTTTGCAATGTTGCCCTTTATCTACTTCCCCAGAGTCAGGTGAACTTGTGGATACCATTTTATGCTACCAGATACCCATAGACTTCCAGGCACTGCGCTAACGCTAGTTAGCATTGGCTTGTGAAAGTACCTCTAACTTTCTTCATACTGGACGAAGAAACATAAACATGGTATCCACGAGTTCATCTGACTCTGGGGAAGTATATAAAGTACCTCATTGCCAAAACCCTGAAGTATCCCTTCAACACATACCTTGTTTTCCATGAAAATTTGTGTTCGCTCTATCATGAGGCAGGCAACCAGGCAGGCAGGAGAGGAGCTGGTGCAAATGTAGTTGTTGACAGCTCTGGTTGATAAGGCGCTGTAGCTAAGAGACCCCTGTGACTGACAAGTGAATCCACCTGTCACATTGAGCATGGGGATTAATGCGTGAGTATATATGCGTTCAGTATATAAAACAAATGGGCTGAAATTGGGGAAGGTACTATGTCAACTTGGCCAATAAATAACACCTGCTTTCTTTTCCGATGCTAATCATTTTTCTATGTTTTCTATGACATGAACTAAGAATATGTCTGAAAAACGCTTTTACCAGACATACTCAGGCAAATGCTGTTTCGCCACACGTTTTCCGGCGGCTCTGACGTAAACATAAATGGTATCGTAGATTTCATTTGATACAACGTGATGCGTGAGATAACGAGCAGCATTAGTTCAAGTGCTTTGGACAAATCACAATTTTGCAGGTGTTAGCATCTTTCGATTTAAGGAAGAGTAGGAAAAATTTGGCCCATAAACTTGCCCGTAACTTGCAAAGAGGGAGTTGGAGCTCTTTGTTCCAGTTCCGATCCTCATTCGATCTCTTCTCTTAACATGTATGGACCCAGAATTTAAATCGAGCATCTGACCAATTACGCAAGACTTTAGTTCTGGGTTAACTGAGATTAAGCAAACATAGATTTGTATTGTGATGAAATCTTGTGGCTAACTATATTATAAACTCAGCAAAAAAGAAACGTCCTCTCACTGTGTAAATATTTGTATGAACATAACAAGATTCAACAACTGAGACATAAACTGAACAAGTTCCAAAGACATGTGACTAACAGAAATGGAATAATGTATCCCTGAACAAAGGGGGGGTCAAAATCAAAAGTAACAGTCAGTATCTGGTGTGGCCACCAGCTGCATTACATACTYCAGTGCATCTCCTCATGGACTGCACCAAATTTGACAGTTCTTGCTGTGAGATGTTACCCCACTCTTCCACCAAGGCACCTGCAAGTTCCCAGACATTTCTGGGGGGAATGGCCCTAGCCCTCACCCTCCGATCCAACAGGTCACAGACGTGCTCAATGGGATTGAGATCTGGGCTCTTCGCTGGCCATGGCAGAACACTGACATTCCTGTCTTGCAGGAAATCATGCACAGAATTAGCAGTATGGCTGGTGGCATTGTCATGCTGGAGAGTCATGTCAGGATGAGCCTGCAGGAAGGGTACCACATGAGGGAGGAGGATGTCTTCCCTGTAACGCACAGCGTTGAGATTGCCTGCAATGACAACAAGCTCAATCCGATGATGCTGTGACACACTGCCCCAGACCATGACGGACCCTCCACCTCCAAATTGATCCCGCTCCAGAGTACAGGGCTCGGTGTAACGCTCATTCCTTTGACGATAAACGCGAATCCAACCATCACCCCTGGTGAGACAAAACCGCGACTTGTCAGAGAAGAGCACTTTTTGCCAGTCCTGTCTGGTCCAGCGACGGTGGGTTTGTGCCCGTAGGCGACATTGTTGCCAGTGATGTCTGGTGAGGACCTGCCTTACAACAGGCTTACAAGCCCTCAGTCTAGCTTCTCTCAGCCTATTGCGGACAGTCTGAGCATTGATTGAGGGATTGTGCATCCTGGTGTAACTGGCAGTTGTTGTTGCCATCCTGTACCTGTCCCGCAGGTGTGATGTTCAGATGTACCGATCCTGTGCAGGTGTTGTTACACGTGGTCTGCCACTGCGAGGACGATCAGCTGTCCATCCTGTCACCTTGTAGCGCTGTCTTAGGCGTCTCACAGTACGGACATTGTAATTTATTGCCCTAGCCACATCTGCAATCCTCATGCCTCCTTGCAGCATGCCTAAGGCACGTTCACGCAGATGAGCAGGGACCCTGGGCAACTTTCTTTTGGTGTTTTTCAGTCAGTAGAAAGGCCTCTTTAGTGTCCTAAGTTTTCATAACTGTGACCTTAATTGCCTACCGTGTCTTAACGACCGTTCCACATGTGCATGTTCATTAATTGTTTATGGTTCATTGAACAAGCATGGGAAACAGTGTTTAAACCCTTTACAATGAAGATCTGTGAAGTTATTTGGATTTTTACGAATTATCTTTGAAAGACCGGGTCCTGAAAAAGGGGGCGTTTCTTTTTTTAACTGAATTTAGGTGTATTTGGATTTCATAACCACCCAAACAGATACATTAACTTGAGGCAGAAAGAGGTCAGTATTGCAACTGTTTACCTAATCTTATTAGGTAATATGACTGTAAAATTAACTTTCACAAATTGATGAAAATAAAGGCAGATAAGAAATGGCTTCAGTTACTATTATTGTACAACTATAGCCATTCCTTACTTAGATGTTCCTTTTGCAATTGTGAATACAGCTGAGTAAATGGTCAAAAAAAATTATTGGCAATATAATTTATTTGCCTTACAACATTGAGACATTGAGACCCAGAGTCTCTTTTTCAAGGGAGACCTGGCCAAGAAGGCAGCAACAATCAATACATTACATAATTAAAATATACTATCATGACACAAGGCGAGATCCAGATGCAGACACAGGAGGCAGATGGTTGGAGTTTTACAATGTAGGCAAGAGAACAATGTAGGCAAGAGAATAGTCGTGAACAGGCAAAAGGTCAAAACCAGATCAGAGTTCAGGAGGTACAGAGTAGCAGAAAGGCTCGTGGTCAAGACAGGCAGAATGGTCAGGTAGACGGGTACAGAGTCCAGAACAGGCAAGGGTCAAAACCGGGAGGGCTAGAAAAAAGAGAATAGCAAAGGCAGGCGTACAGGAAAACCGCTGGTTGACTTGGAACATACAAGACAAACTGGCACAGAGACAGGAAACACAGGGATAAATACACGGGGGAAGACAAGCGACACCTGAAGGGGGTGGAGACAATAATGAGGACAGGTAGAACAGATCAGGGTGTGACACATACAACAATACAACAACATGATCCAGTCTAAAAAACAGCATTTACACTCCTCTGTAACAGAGTCTCCCATCAATATTTTAAATTCATTCAGTGGCACTAACATATCTAGATGAAGCATGGATTGTAGACTATTCCATGCGTCTGGTGCACAAGAAGAGAAGGCAGTCTTGCCTAATACTGTGAATGTCCTGGGGACTTTATGTAGCAACCACCTAGCAGACTGGGTATGGTAACTACTGGTGGTGAAGGAGACCAGACTACAGAGGTAAAGAGAGAGTTTACCCGAAAGGGCTCTGTAGATGAACACATACAAATGTAGCTTTCTGCGCATATAAACTGAGGTCCAACCTATCATTTGGTACAATGGTGGTTGAGTGACTTGGCATTTGTAATAATGCGCAAGGATGCATGATAAACAGAGACCGGTCTTTGTAAGACAGAGGAGGTTGCATGCATATATAACAAGTCATCATAATCAATTACAGAGAGAAAAGTGGCCTGAACAAGCTTCTTTCTAGCCATAAGCGGGAAGCAAGTCTTATTACGAAAATAAAAACCCAATTTCAATTTAAGCTTTGTCACAAGATTATCCACATGAACTTTAAAGGACAGCTTGTCATCCAACCAAATATCTAGGTATTTGTAGGATGACACTTTTTTCAAGGGATAAGCCACCAGATGTGACAATGCTAAAAGTTCTAGCTCTGGTAAAGGTCATAAATTTTGTTTTTTTGTACATTCAAGACCAGTTTGAGACCATAAAGGGAGGCCTGCAGTGACTGAAAAGCAGTCTGGAGCTCTTCAACAGCCTGAACCAGAGAAGGAGCACATGAATATATGACTGTATCATAATTTTGCCGGTTGCATCCCATTTCCCAAATCATTCATAGAAATTGAGATCACAGGAGCTAACATGGAACCCTGGGGCCCACCTTTATTAATCTCAAGAAAGCTAGACTTGTGATTGTCAGTATATACACATTTTGTTCTGTCAGAAAGATAGTTCCTAAACCAATTTACTGCCCCTTCACTGACACCAATGTTTCTGAGTCTAGCTAGCAACAATTCATGGTTAACAGAATCAAAGGCCTTTGATAAATCCACAAACAGAGCAGCACAATATTGCTTTTTATCTAGTGCATTAATGATGTCTTTTGCCACTGCCATAGCTGCAGTTATGGTGCTGTGCCCCGATCTAAAGCCAGACTGAACCTCGCTCAGTATATCATTTTCAATTAAGAAGTGTTTTAACTGTGAGGTCACTAGCGATTCATAGACTTTGGCCAGGAGTTTAGAGATAGGACGATAGTTATTAACATCTGAGGGATCACCAACCTTTAGCAGTGGGAGGACATAAGCTCAAGTTGAAAATATGAGTCACAGGTTCAGTAATAATATAATCTGCTATCTTTAAGAGGTAGGGCTCTGGACCTGCAGATTGTTTTGTGTCCATAGCCTTTAGTGCTTTATAGACCTCAGTATAAGAAACAGGCTCAAAGTTAAAATGGTTCACACGAGGGCCTATATCATAGTTGACTATAGCCGAGCTTACATTAGAGGCTTGGGCCCCACCATTAACAGAAATAGAACCAGCAGATATGAAGTGCTTGTTAAAAACCTCTACAATATTGGCTTTATCCTTCACTTCATTAGAATCCATCATTAAATGGTCAGGAAGGCCAGAGGATACATTAGAACCTGACACTGATTTGATTATCTTCCAGAACTTGGTAGGGTTGTTTAGGTTCTCTGTGACTGCATTTAAATAGTAATCTGATTTGGACTTCCTGATCAATCCTGTGCATGTCACGCCCTGATCTTAGAGATCATTTTTATGTCTCTATTTTGGTTTGGTCAGGGCGTGAGTTGGGGTGGGCATTCTATGTTTTGTGTTCTATGTTTTCTATTTCTGTGTGTTTGGCCGGGTGTGGTTCTCAATCAGAGGCAGCTGTCTATTGTTGTCTCTGATTGAGAACCATACTTAGGTAGCCTTTTCCCACCTGTGTTTTGTGGGTAGTTGTTTTCTGTTTTTGTGTCTGCACCAGACAGAACTGTTTTGGTTTCGTTCGTTCTCTTTGTTTTTTTGTTACTTAGTGTTCAGTTTTATTAATAAATCATGAACACTTACCARGCTGCGCTTTGGTCCACTTCATGCAACGATGGCCGTTACAGTGCATTTGTTTCTTAGCGCTCTGAAGGAGGCCCAGTCAACAGGAGCGTTTATATGTCTAACTTGAGCTAGATATTTATTTTCGAATTAATTCTGCCAAGTTTTCTGAACCAGGGATTGTCCCTTCCACTGATTCCAAATTTCTTCAGAGGCATGCTTATCACAAATCGACACAAATGTATTATAATAATAGTCCCAGGCAGTGTCAACATCAAGAATCAGACTTACTCTGTCAATAGTATGGTACAGATCATGTAAGAACGCTTGCTCGTCAAACGGTCTAAAATATATTTTAAAAATATAACGTGGTTTGGCTTTGGTCATTTTTGTATTTCTAACACAAGCAATTGCACAGTGATCACTGACATCATTACAGAATATCCCAGTCGATGTGTATTTGTAAGGGGTATTCGTTAAAATAATGTCCAATAGCGCTGATTTGTTAGGTGGTCAGGGATTCGGTCTTGTAGGCGCATGAATTAATTGATCGAGATTCAGAGTCACACAGTTCTTTTAAAAGAATCCAATACAGATGTAAGCATGTCCAGGTCAAATCTCCTAAAATAATGAATTCAGAGTCATTTAACTTGTGCAAGACATCAGAAAGATGTGCGTCTCCCGAAGCCGAGGGCGGTCTGTAGCAGCAGACTACACTGATGTGGGAGTCCTTATATACGTTCACTTTAACCGCAAGCAATRACAAATGTTTGGCTTTGGTAATCGAGAGAATTTCAGAGGTGTTAAACTCGGATTTAACATAAATTGCAACCCCTCCTACTTTACTCTTCCAACCCGTTCTAAAAACCGTGTACCCATCAATAGAAATCCAGTTATTTGACACAGATTTATTTAGCCAAGTTTCTGATAAAACCATTACACCTACATTTGTCGTTTTGGCCCATATTCTAATCGTGTCTATTTTTGGAAATAGACTTCTGACATTAACACGCAAGAGGCCAAAACCTGCTCTGTTTTTAAAATCATAGGGAGTCGGTAGAGATTGCATAGTATCTACCGGCCCAGGGTTTGGTTGCACTTTACCAGAGACCAACAATAAAAGCATAACAATATATATGTTGCCCAATGCGTGAGGACTTGGTGGAGCAGCACCATTGTCAATAAAACGAACTGAGTTTTTCGACACAGAAAAAAAGAAATTCAATAGTTTGAGATTTTGGTAGTATGCCATCAAGTGTAGGTCCAGTTGCGTTTGAGAATGGTAGAAATGTAATTGCAGAGAGACCAAGTTCCTGGTGGTATTGACATGATGGTCTCGTCAGAGTGTTTGCAAATTGTAGGGCATAAGGCGAAGATAATTCACTCAACCATTGATCATTCAGCCTATTTAATCCAGGGTGGCATTGAGTAAAGAGGAGGCACAGTAACATATGCCGGTTTTTATAGGTATTTCAGCACAGGTGTCCAACGATCAGTAGACGTTGTGTAGAACAACCTAGATTTTCCCACCGCCCACGGTCCATCAGGTTTTCCAATCTGGTAAGCGCTTCTCCGCTCCGAGCCTTCAGTGCGCACCTGCGCTCGCGTAGCAGGCCTTGCGCGCAGACAGACGCTCCTGACTCGGTGAGCTCCAACTCCAGAAAGGTGTATAAAAAAGAAATGCCTTCTCAATCCAAAATGTAAAATAGAGACTGAGATCTAAAAATAATAGTTGTTATATACAGCATCCGCCTTCACATAAAAAGTATTTGCTTCTGTAAACAGGATCAGGGTAAGTAAAACATTTAAACTCTGATCTCAAGGATCACATATACAAACGGACAGACTGATTGGCTACCATCTTGGATTTGCCTTTCCACTGAGTATTGTTTACTCCTAGGCAATGCAAACTAGCATATTCAGACTTGGAGATGGCAGTAAATGAGCTATGAAATTGAAACCTATAGAGAAATTTCAGCGGACTTGGTACACTGAGTGTGTACACAGTGATGTTACAGTAATGTGCCTTGAGCAGTACAATAGTGTGTGTGTGTAGCCCTGAGGATCTCTATGGCCCTTAATAATCTCATAAAAGGTTGTCAATAGTTTCATGATCTCCCCCATTACTCCATTTCACGAATACCATAGGAATTTATATGGCATATACTTTATAGCCCCTCAGCCACGTAGACCCTTTCAGTGATTCTGTCTAATGTGAATCGACAGAGGCAGGTACACTGGTGTGTGGTAGATTATTAAAGTTATGGCGTTTGACTTTGTAGAGATTGACAGGTTATAAAAAGGGTTATAAAATGTGAAGTCATTTGTAAGAGATCAGGAGAACCTTAACTTGGAACACAACACCCATGTGGGTTGAAACTGGAAATAACCTGTTGTGACTTGCTTTTTTGTTTATTTTAGAATATTCATAACACATCATGTATAGCCCAATAATTCCCTTGGTTTTCTCCTAAATATTTAGCCGGTTTTGTTGTCTTGTCAAGTACACGTTGAGATTCAATGAATTATTTATTGACTATAGTGGCCCCTCCGTGGACATACTGGGTTAAGAGCTACACTTCATTTGACTATACTCCAGCATTTTGGATTTGAGATAAAATATTTCATATGAGGCGACAATATAGAATGTCACCGTTTATTTGCGGGTATTTTAATACAAATCTCTTTTTACCTAGTGGTGGAAAAAGTACTCAATTCTCATACTTGATTAAAAGTAAAGACGCCTTAATAGAAAGTGACTCAAGTAAAAGTGAATGTCACCCAGTAAAATATTACTTGAGTAAAAGTCTAAAAGTATTTGGTTTTAAATATACTTAAGTGTCAAAAGTAAATGTAATTGCTAAAATATACTTAAGTATCAAAAGTAAAAGTAAAAATCTGAATAATCAAAAAATATTTTTTAAGCAAACCAGACAATTGTATTTTATTTACGGATAGCCAGGGTCACACTTCAACACTCAGACATAATTTAAAAACAAAGCATTTGTGTTAAGTGAGTCTGACAGATCAGAGGCAGTAGGGATGACCAGGAAAGTTTTCTTGATTAGTGTGTGAATTGAACCAGTTTCTGTCCTACTAAGCATTCAAAATGTAACGAGTACTTTTGGGTGTCAGGGGAAATGTATGGAGTAAAAAGTGCATAATGTTCTTTAGGAATGTAGTGAAGTAAAAGTAAAAGTTGTCAAAAATATAAATAGTAAAGTACATATCCCCATAAAAACTACTTAAGTAGTACTTTAAAGTATTTTTACTTAAAAATACTTTACATCACTGCTTTAATCATTCAAAAATGAAAGCACATTATGTATCTAGTCCCTCCTTTTGAAGAAGTCATAAGTATTTGGACAAATTCACTTATTGTATATTAGCTCCTGCCAGTTCTGTCTTACTCTTGGCACTGATGTTTTTCCAAAATGTGTAATTTTTATTGTGTTGAGGATTTTCCACTTATTTTTGTTTAGTGCCAAACTTGTTAACATCACTGCTAAATTAGACAAAAATGGCCATGAGAAATAATTGTATTATGCAAATGTATTGGTTGACATATCAGTCGTTACATTTGTTTAGCGAAGAGTACACGTATTTCACAGGCATCAGTCACAGAAACTTTTATAATATTTACATCACACATGTTTCCAAAGGTCTCCTTGTAGTTCATAATAAAATAAGCCAATGATGTTCATAAACCCTGGCCATTGAGAGGCTTTGAAGCCACCGGTTGGCCATATTGGCACTCCCCAGTAGGAGCAGTCCTCCACAGGAATTAATGTAATTATACAGTATTTCAATTAAATGTTTCCAGGACACAATTACAGGCCCTGAATCAAGGATTTGAATATTCTTGGTACCATTTGATAGGAAACACTTTGAAGTTTGTGGAAATGTGAAAGGAATGTAGGAGAATATATCACAATAGATCTGATTTAAAGATAATACAAAGAAACAAACAAATGTTCTTTTGAAAAACAAATTGTACCATCATCTTTGAAATGCAAGAGAAAGGCCATAATGTATTATTCCAGCCCAGGTGCAATTTTGATTTTGTCCACTAGATGGCAGCAGTGTATGTGCAACGCTTTAGACTTATCCAATGAACCATTGCATTTCTGTTCAAATTTTTTTTACGACTGCCCAAATGTGCCTAATTTGTTTATTAATAACTTTTCATGTTCAAAATGGTGCASTCTTCTCAATAGCATGGTATTCTTTCACTGTAATAGTTACTGTAAATTAGACAGTGCAGTTAGATTAACAAGAATTTAAACTTTCTGCCAATATCAGATATGTCTATGTCCTGGGAAATTGTCTTGTTACTTACAACCTCATGCTAATCGCATTAGCCTACGTTAGCTCAACCATCCCATGGACAGGACACCAATCCCAAAGATCGGTGTCTTCGGGATCTTTTTTTTTTTTTGTAGTGGGGACAGCAACATTAACAATCTCAAAAGATGTATACTTTAAGGGGGGAAAAGTAAATATTTTTTCATTTTGTATACATCAAGTTGTCTGTAATACAATAAATGTGGCAAAAACAAATGTAGACATTAATAAATGCATTGCTATAGCTTCCAAAATATTTTTTTTACAACGGTGGGGGAGTTCCAAGATGGAGGCACAGTGGCTTCAACACAGCGCCACCAAAAAAGTAATCTAGTGTATAGACTATATAAATCCTTGGAATAGGCATAGGCTACAGTCACAACTAAGTAGTAACATGTGTAACCTGTTTACCCTCTTTATATGCCCAGAAAAAATGTCATGACAAGACCCGGGAAAATAGCCTATAAAAATTTTCCAATGTCGCACTATTGAAATTCCACAAAATACACAACATGCAGATTAGCGAAAAAATGAAAAACACATTATCCGAACAGGTTGTCACATGGAAGCCTTTAGCCTAGGTATTTACTTCACACAAAGTTGCCATAAATTCAAAGCACACACATAATTGACACCGCTACCCTCCTTTAAAGGTTTTCACTCCAACTCCAGTTGTAACTAATCTGATTCTTATCAACTAGATAATTATTAGAATCAGGTGCGCTAGATTAGGATTAAAGTGAAAACATACAGGATGGTGGCTCTCCGGGGAGGAGAGCTCTGCCCTACAGGAAACCCCTACAACAGAGCCTGTAAAATAACGTGTGCCTATTTGAGCTGTCATTGTGGCTCTCCAGACAGTCACAAATTTGATAGGCCTTTGCACAATTCCCTATATAGGCATCTCTGTCACAGTCTGTTAACAATTCAGAGAGGCATGAGTGAAAATTCTACTGTATAGTTGCTGCCCAGATGAGAGCTTCGGTATGCGTGATCAACAGACCGTATGAAAGTAGATATGGATATTTTTAGAGTTGGTCCCTGTTAAGATACCTTGATATTTTAAACTATTTATACTCTTAAATCTCCCTGTTGTTAATGACCTGATATTCTATCTGTATAATCAGCAACTTGATTTTGCCAAATATAGAATATATTATGTCATTAGTTGAAGGTTATCTAGCAAGCTTAGCAAGTTTGCATGATTCGACAACACTATACTCGGGGTGCGCTCTGTGCGTCCTGAGCGCGCTCTGTGTCGAGATATGCACTACATTCATTGAGGAACATGATAATGCTCGGAATGTATGGCTTTAATTCACAACAGTGTCATTGGCGATCAAAGATAGTTCATTACTAAATATCATTTTTTTGCTCTGAAATCTTTACATAGTGGTGCAGCCCAGTCGACAAGGTGGCACAGCGCCCTTATTATTAGGGGAGAACCCTGACATAGTGGCCATATCTTGGTTTTAAACGCTTTGAATTGGGCACTTCCGATTTTTTGCCGTACTTTCTGGGACTCAAGTGATACATATGAAGTATTCCCTGTACTGAAAGTTGGAAAGTTTCCCGGAAAATATTCATCCCTAGTCACAAAGTTACAAAGCATATGTTAATGAAATACTGTGAATTACTGAAAATTACTGACACTTGCATTTTACTTTGCAAAATGGAAATAACAATATTTTTCTCAAAATACACCTAGGCCTATACCACACTGACTATACCACACTTACACACTTACTACAACCAATAGCCATGGAAATCACCCCAGGTGTTCAGGCAGTAGCCAACGTTTTTGTTCGATTTAAAAACTGTCCAAAAGCGCAATGTAACGACAATATAGCATTGATTTAGCAAGGTCAATGGCTTTTCAATCATCTGTATTTCTGAAGCTTTACACATTCTGCAACAGAAATGTAAGGTAATTTCCGATTGAGCCGACATATACTGCGTTTACTATGAATGCAGGCTGCTAATGCGGGAATATTAAAAATTTCAATCAAGCTGTAACGCTGAACTTCCGCGATACAGATTCAATAGATCCCCAAGTAGGCCTAAACTTAAATTATGTTAGGTAGTACGCTATGTACATAGGTAGAAATCATTTTGAAGTCACATAGGGGCTGAGYCCAGTCACGGAGACAAATATTTGCTTGGCGCAGCTGGCATCTTATGCGCAATTTGGTAGGCTACATGACAGAATATCATTATTTATAAACTTAAATACTGTTCATTAAGAAAAGTTAATGTTCTCATCTTAGTCCTATGCATTGAGTCGAGGATAATACATTTGGTAATATGTGACTCTTTTGAACAGTAAAAAAACTAATTGTTTTACGAAGCGGCTTAGAGCTCTGGTTTTACGCATTAAGTTACCTTTATGGTTGGCTGTCCTCCGCTAATGCGTCACATTGACCATTTACAATGGACAGTGGACAGAGGTCGGTGTCTATGACATTCAAAGGTATTTGGGTGTCACCGTGGACAGAGGCTTTTAGAGTTGCAGAAAAGGGACGTATTTGGCAGCTGTTCGCAGGTGAGGAAACCCGCCAGAATAAATCCTTCAGCATTTTCCTGAACTCTCTTCGCATGAGACAATATAAAATTGGGTTCAAGCAACTATTGGCATGTGCCAGGCACACGGTCACAGGGAAAACATAGGTGTGAACCATATAATAAGACTTGTCCCAGTTCACCACATTAAATTTGACCAGGACGCCCCAGAAAGTGATGGCGTGATTTGGCATCCAACACAAAAAGAATGAAAGAACCACAATGGTAACGGATCTAGTGACTCTGTTACTCCGTTTAGGATGGTTGTTGTTCATACTCCTCAGGCGAACGAATCGTAGGAGCATCAAATAGCAAATGGTTACTATGAGCATGGGGAAAACAAAGGCAATTATGATTTTTTGTAAGTGATATAAAGCCAGCCAGTGCTGGCCCTCCGGGAACCGCAAAAGGCAGAGCTTCTCCCCAGCGATGTTTGTCATATTGGAGAAAATAGCCGTTGGCGCGGTGGCCACAGTGGCAGAGACCCAGAGACCTGCGCTTACCCATCTCACCGAACAATATCTGTGTCTAGTGCGGTCCTTTAGAGCCGAGGCAACGGACCAGTAGCGCGTGACACTCATAGCAGTGAGGAAGAACACACTCGCGTACATGTTCATAACAGTGACGGAGAGAATGATCTTGCACATCGCGTTCCCAAACGGCCAGCTGAAGTCCAGAGCAGTGTCCACCGCCCAGAAAGGCAGGGTCAGGACAAACTGGAAGTCCGTCATCGCCAGATTAAGAACAAAAAAGTGTATGGTGGACCTTTTTCTTCCTCGTCTCACTTTCATTAAGAAAACGACTAACAAATTCCCCACCAAACCCGCTGCGCAAACCACAGAATACACGATTGATATCATGATTCGAAGCGCTGGACTGCCGTCGGCGGTCATATCTATGTCCTCCAGGCTGCTGAAGCGGTCTGGGTCCGTAGAGGACCGGTTATAAGAGCTGATGTTATGGTTCCAAGTGTCCCCCATTCTTGGCAAGGCAGGTGCTTTTACGAGCAGCAAGTTAAGTGCCGTTTGCATATCCACTATTTCGTTCCAGACGTAAAATATATTCAAAAACAATTAAAGATACATAGTTGCAAACATGGTATGGTAGCATAAACTTTTCATATGTTCAAAACCGATTTCTGAAAGTCTCCATCTTCTCATGTAATGATGGTCCGTGCGCTCTGACCGCAAACTGGCTTTTAAATAGCCTACTGTGCCAGTGGAAGCGTCACCCCATAGGCAACGATTGGTTAACGTTCCTCTGATTGCTGATTGACATGGGTGTTTCAAGCCTGCTAAGGTAAAGGAACAGCAAGGAACACAACGTATCACAAGGGACTGGGGGAAATTCAACCAGGTAGCCTAGCAAAAAAGCGTTGGGCCAGTAACCGGAAGGTCGTTTGTTCGAGACCCCCGAGATTACTTAGTGAAAGATATGTCCATGTGCCTTTGAGCAAGGCACTTAACCCCCACCTAACTAAAATGTAAACCCCGGTTCATGGATAAAATTACAGGGAAAGCCCCCCCCACACACACAACCTATGTGTTGTGATAATTGCTTGTTTGATCTATAACCTGTTACTTCATATGCCTTGCGACCGTTATCTAAACGCCGAGATAATAAGAAGACACAGTGGCAGAATAAATTCAACCACACCTTTGTTTTATCACAACACCGGATAGCAAACTCTGTCCAGTGAAGTCCACAAAGCATATTGCATGTACAGTAACAAACAATTACATGACCTAGAGCATAGTCAAGCAAGTTCACGTTTCCGACATTTTCAGACCACTAAACAACTATTGATTTAGAACTACAGAGAGTTACCGCAAGTCTCAAAGAAAACAGCAGCTGCCTCCACTATTCCAGCACCATTTCAACTTCAACATTTCAACTTCATGAAATAACCCCTGCCAAGTCTAATACAGTGACAACTAAAAGATACCAAAAACTATTTAGTGCAAGCAAGGTATGCTAAATATGATGTGGCTGTCCATGTTTCTGATTTCTGTCTGCGTGTCCAGGGGCTCAACTTTGATTTTAGAAGTGGGTGGACACAGTATATTTTACAATTGTTATCTTTTGTTTGTTTTTTAGTCCCATCTTTCAGCTCCACTCAACCCCTCCCATCTATCTCTGAACACCATCCAGTTTTGATTTGCTATATATTTCTCAACTGTGCTGTTAAGTTTCACAAAAGTTCTGAACCTTTCTATTCTCATAGATTCTACATATTGTAAATTAAAAATAAACATTTTTAGTTAAGAGTGTTATTATATTATCGATCAATTGACTATACACCTATAACCAATAGCCTAACAAATGAACAACTCTTACAAATAAAGTACAAAGACAACTTTTGATTGTCTTTAAGACATCCTCAATATCAAATTTCAGCAAAACCGAGCCGCCTACACGCCCGACCCCTACCAGTCTAGTCTATAACTAAACTCTCTCCCCAACACAACTTCCTTCCCATGTTTTTATTTATGTCTCAAGCAGGGCCGTAATTAGAATGTATATTAGGGGGGGACATCCCCATCAAATACGCTCAAAATGTCCCTCCCCAATATATTGATATAAAAAATATTGGCTTTGGGGATGACCAGTGAGATATACCTGCTGGAGCGCGTGCTACGGGTGGGTGTTGTTATCGTGACCAGTGAGCGGAGAAAATCAGAGCTTTACCTAGCAAAGACTTATAGATGACCTGAAGCCAGTGGGCCTGGCGACGCATATGTAGCGAGGGCCAGCCGATTAGAGCATACAGGTCGCAGTGGGGTATATGGGGCTTTGGTGACAAAACGGATGGCACTGTGATAGACTGCATCCAGTTTGCTGAGTAGAGTGTTGGAGGCTATTTTGTAAATGACATCGCCAAAGTCGAGGATCGGTAGGATAGTCAGTTTTACTAGGGTATGTTTGGCGGTGTGAGTGAAGGAGGCTTTATGTCTGTGTGTATAACAGAACTGATATGGCAAACCCAGAGGACAAACCATCCCCCCAAAGAAAAATTCAGCCTACCACTGTTTTCAATGGCTGTCACTTTTATTATAAGGCGAAATCCTCCCAGCTTGCAGTTCCTAGGGCTTCCACTAGATGTCAACAGTCTTTAGAAAGAGTTTCAGGCTGGTATTTGGAAAAATGAGCCAGAAATAGTTGTTTTTATAGGTGGCTCCCATTTTGGCTGTAGTGTTTCCAAGCGCGCGGCAGAGAGCGCGTTCTTTGGTATTTTTCTCCGGTAAAGACAATAACGATTCTCCGTCTTAAATTTGATTGTTTATTTACGTATTAGGGTACCTAAGGTTTGATTATAAACGTTGTTTGTCTTGTTTGGAAAAGTTTATTAGTAACGTTTGTGATTCCTTTTGTATGCATTTTGATGGAGGGAAACTGGGTGGATTATTGACTGAAGCGCGCCAGCTAAACTGAGTTTTTATGGATATAAAGAAGGACATTATCGAACAAAAGGACAATTTGTGATGTAACTTGGACCTTTTGGAGTGCCAACAGAAGAAGATCATCAAAGGTATGACATTTATTGTATCGCTATTTCTGACTTTTGTGTCGCACCTGCCTGGTTGAAATATGTTTTTCATGCTTTTGTATGCGGGGCGCTGTCCTCAGATAATCGCATGGTGTACTTTTTCCGTAAAGCCTTTTTGAAATATGACACAGCGGCTGGATTAACAAGAATTTAAGCTATATTTTGATGTATTACACTTGTGATTTTATGAAAGTTAAATATTTATAATTCTGTAGTTTGAATTTCTCGCTCTGCAATTTCACCGGATGTTGGCCAGGTGGGACGCTACCGGAAATTTAGTGCGCATAAAGACAGCCAGTGTCACAAATTAGCTGCGATGACTCAGATTCAGGAGCCAAAGCCTGTTAATGTGCAACTTTCACMTGAGCTTGAAAGACGGCAGCAACAAGCGAGGAGAAATCTTATGAAGATTGTTGGGGTGTGAAGTACTTGGCACGGCAAGGTCAGGCTTTTCGAAGCGTTGATAAGGAGAGTGGGAACTTCAGCCAGCTTCTAAAGTACAAGGCAGAGGGCAATGCAGAGCTGACCACCTGGCTGAAAGGTAACTTAGATTTCATCAGTCCCCAAATGCAAAACTACATTTTGAAGCTGGTGGGAAATACAATCGTCAAAGAAATTGTGTCAGAAATAACATCAATGCCAGTGGTTCGGTTCGCACTTATCATTGATGGCACCCAATATATATCAGGAGTTGAGCAGGAGTCAATATGTTTGATGGCAACCAGGATATATCAGGAGTCAATATGTTTGTGCTTTGTAGATGCAGATCTACAACCGATGGAAGAATTCATGGACTTTACGAAGTGTCATCAACGACAGGGCAAAATATAGCCAAGATGGCATGTGATGTGATGATGCGGCTAGGGCTCCCTCTGTCCCAAGTTAGAGGACAAACCTATGAATGTGCCGCAAACATGGCAGCACGATTGCAGGGGTTGCAAGCCATTTTAAGGAAAGAACGACCGCTGGCTATGTATTGTCACTGTGGTCCAGACTGTGTGAACTTAGTTACGCAGGCTGCCTGTGTAGCCTCTCCACTAGTAAGAGATTCAATGGGTCTGGTTCATGAATTGGGGGGCTTCTTTAATCAATCTGGCAAGTTCAAGTTGTTTTTCCAAGAAATCGCTAAATCAAAGCAAGGTTTCACCTCGTTCAAACCTCTCTGTCCCACCAGGTGGACTGTTCGCACCTCTGCCATCCGCTCAGTTCTCAGCCAGTATGAGTCAGTGCTGGCAGTCGTTGAAGAACTAAGGATAATGGTCTTCATGGAACATTTCTAAAAGGGAACACTGTGCTCGGCCTTGTAATGGCTGAAGACCTGATGGGGGATTTGGAGTGCCTGAACACCCTGCAGCTTAGGAAACAGACCTTTTTAGGCATGTTGGAGGCTGTGGATCATGTCAAAACAAGCATGCAGGACAAGCGAACGGAGGAGCACTTTGATGTCTTGTTCGCAAAAGCAACTGCTATGGCAACAAAGTTGGACCTACAACCTATTCAGATGCCTCATATCCGCAAACCTACAAAGCGCTACACCGGTCAGGCTACAGCCCATATCCATCCGGATTTTTTTTTCAAATTTCATTTGCAGGTGGGATCCCCCTGCAGATTTGCCCCCCCCCCCCCCAATGTTGACTCCATGGCTACAGCCTTGGTCTCAAGGGACAGGTTTGGAAAACAAAAGTTGAATTAAAACACACATACACCTACACAATAACACACAGAAACAGTACACCCTCCATATAATTCATATCATAGGCCTAATAGTACTGTAGAGTTCTTTTTACTTTCACAATATAGCTGGGTCACCCAGTCCTGCCCCTGGGGGTCCACGGCCCTGTAGCGCCACAACACAACACACCCCACTCAGCTTTAGGATCTTAGTGAAACATTCATTATTGGTTTCAGGTGTGTTAGGCCAAGCCAGAGTGACAACAGTACAGCAGACCGCCAGGGCCAGGACTGAGCAGCCCAGCAGATAGGGATTGTCTAAATAGGTATCTCTCATGGGCATGTTTTCAATACAGACTCCTTTTGRCGTACAGTATTCCATATAAGGCATTCAGCCAGACCTTATTAAAGTTGCATAGCATACCATTAATCTAAAAACAAAGTGATACTGGTGATACTGTACATAACTTGACATTTCTTCAAAGCATTGTGGGAGGATGACCAACCTTCCAATTAATGGCAATGCATTTATTAGCCACTATAAATGCTAGGTTACACAGTTTCTTCTGATAACAGTCTCCAGTATCAACATTTCCAAGCAAACAAAAACAGGGAAAAAGGAGAATCTGTAGACATGTTGAGATAAAATAATATATTCTTTGTCAGAGTACAGCCAGCCTTCACAAGACCACAACATATGCAAATGTTCCTCCAGCAGAATAATACAAATTCTGAGTGCATGATATTCTGTTCCACTGGCATATAGTACATTCTATGGATGGTCTTAAACTGCATTAATTCATGTCTGAGATTATATGAACATGACTGGGCATTTTAATAATATGTGTATCCATTCATCATCATCAATAGCGTCTCTCAGGTCTTCCTCACATTTTGTTTTACATGTTTTGTGTCATTGGGAAAAGCCTCTATCAACCCTTGATACAGTTTGGAAATAAACATTGGAGGTTTGTCAGACGGCCTTAAAACAGCATCTGGTTTGTCCATTGTTTGGTGGACAGAGAGAATAAAGTGTTGCATCTGCATTAATTCACCTCAGTCACAGACTGGTTTTCCCTGGCTGCCTGACCCTGCGGAGATCCCTGTCACCATCTGATCCTTCTAAAATGAGGCATGACAAAGAATTACCTTGGTGTACAATTATACATTATATTATCCAAGTATAGAATCAATGGTTAAATAATTGAAATGACCATTATTCTCAGATCCCTGACTGTAGCTTTAAGCTTAAGCTGCTATCCTGTAGCTACTTTAGGTCTACCCATCAATTCAAGATGGAACTTTGTGTCATTCACTGAACATACTGCAAAATTCACCTGAGCTATGTAGACTAGTCTTCCCTGGCTGTCTGACCCCTGTCACCATCTGATCCTTCTAAAACACGATGAGCATAGTGTTGTGTACTGACTGCAGTAGAGGGCTGCATTCCCACGGGATGCCTGCGAGACCTGCGGGTCTCGACAGAGATCATTCAGTCTTCATTTTTCATGCCACAGGCGGGAGCGGGCGGTCGGTCGGACGGACAATGAAAATATTTTTGTTGTCCCACAGATTATTTTGAAACGGTCCTCTTTCTGCTTTGTATGCATTAGCCTACCTATTGCATTATTCACACACTCAGAATTCACTGCTTCAACTTCAGTAGCCTAACTCTCCTAGTTGGGCATGAGAGTGTGCCTAATACTGTATGTGTGGTCTCATTGAAATAGAGTAGCCTGCCTACACGATACAGATAATCACGACGTGGCAGTTAATTAACTTGAATATTAAATTAACTTAAATATGATGAAACTGTAGTTTACCACAGTGCCTGTAAATAAATATAGATAATGAAAGGAAGTGGAGGCCGCTCAAGCAACGTGAGTCGAAGTGGAATCAATTTTTTTAATCACTATTGAAAAGGAAAAGGCACAACGCGCACATACAGTGCATTCAGAAAGTAATTTTCCACATTTTGTCACGTTACAGCCTTATTCTAAAATGGATATAAAAAAATATAAAAAATCAATCTACACACAATACCCCATAATGACAAGCAAAAACAGGTTTGTGGTAATGTTGACAAATTTATTTAAAATAAAAAACAGAAATGCCTTATTTACATAATGTGACGACCCTCCCACTCTGTCTTCCGTATTCTCTCTTTGTTCTTGTTTCCTTATTAGGATGCCGGTGGGCGGAGTTGGGAGGGTCGTCAGCTACATAGGAAACACCTGGGCCCGCTGTGTGATAGGATAAATACACCACTTCCCCAGTCATGGAAGAGACTCTCTCCATGCAGACACCTTTACAGATTTTGTTGTGTATCTTGGTGGTTTTTGGTTGTTTGCTTTAGCACCTTTCAACACCCTGCATTATCACATTCATGCATGCAAAACACTCACTTACACTACTGATTACTGATTACACACACCATTGTATATTGTACTTAGTTAATAAATATATTTTGTTATTCCTTATCTCCACGTTGTCTCCCTTTTATTACGGGCTTTGAGCAGGTTCGTGACAATAAGTATTCAGACCCTTTGCTATGAGACTTGAAATTGAGCTCAGGTGCATCCTGTTTCGATTAATCATTCTTAAGACTTTTTGACAACTTGATTGGAGACCACCTGTGGTAAAATCAAATGATTGGACATGAGGCACACACCTGTCTATATAAGGTCCCAAAGTTGACAGTGCATGTCAGAGCAAAAACCAAGCCATGAGGTCGAAGGAATTGTCCATAGAGCTCCGAGACAGGATTGTATCGAGGCACAGATCTGGGGAAGGGTACCCAAAAATATCTGCAGCATTAAAGTTGTACTCGTCTGGAGGATACCTGGCACCATCCCTACGGTGAAGCARGGTGGTGGCAGCATCATGCTGTGGGGATTTTTTTCAGCGGCAGGGACTGGGAGACTAGTCAGGATCGAGGGAAAGATGAAGGGACAAAGTACAGAGAGATCCTTGATGAAAACCTACTCTAGAGCACTCAGGACCTCAGACTGGTGCGAAGGTTCACCTTCCAACAGGACTACGGCCCCTCAGTATAAACCTTACTGTCTGTCTCTCCAACATTTGCAACATTGTTTCAATATTCAAATTCGATCTCCAGCTGCCCATAGTAATGAACGTGTAGGGGTCATGAATTAGCTGGCATAATTTTTATGGATATATACAAAGAAATGTCAATTGAAAAAAGGTAAAATGAAACGAAGTGCAGCTAGTTTGCAGTCTTTGCAGCTTCAGTTTGAAGTGATTGTGTTAGCTGTGTTGTCGGCTAGCTCCTCTGCACAACAGTATCCTGACGAGGGAGCATATTTTCTCTGCCAGGCGAAATCGTGCCTCATTAGCTCATTGTGATGGATGTATCCAAATATATGTCACAAAAAAACAGCTTAACCAAATGCAAATGTTGCTACTGTTGTTATTTATTTTTATACGTTTAACGTGACTGTAAGTTAGCCGTAGTTGGCTAGCTAGCAAGCAAGGGATAAAACGTTGACTGAACGACTGGGTCGCATCTCTGGCAACCGTTCCAATAGAATGAATGACCAGCCGGCTTGGGTAGCAACCCTGGATTTGTGTTGGGACTATAAATTGTGGAAGGATGAAATAGTATGAATAAATTAATCATAATAAAACATTTTATGAAAATATGTCAATCATTATTTGAATATATTGGTAACCCATTGTATAAAAGTGATTATGCCCTCGAAGCTGATGTTTGGAGGATATATTGGCAGGTTTGCCGGCCCTCGACGAACAACATGTGTCAATATATCCTCCAAACACGAGTTCTCGGGCATTATCACTTAAGGTAACTACTGTTTAACTGAACAGAAAAAAAACGAAACTATTGTTTATTTGTAGTGCTGAGCTAGTATTGTAACTAACATGTAATGTTAGCTAAGGTTTCATCCCCTCTCAACTGAGGTGAATGAATACGCTACACTAGTGAGTAGCTACAACAGCCAGGTCAGCTCTGGCCTCTAGTTATCTGTSAGATAGTAATAATAGCCACCTGATATCGCTATCTAACAGTAGTTGTTTGTATGGACATGTTTGTAACCTTTGTTTTGTCCCGTTTCAGAAGTAAATGAACTTGGCAAGCTTTCGCCAGTTGATGAACCGTTATAGCGAGAGCTGGCCAAAAGTTGGCTTACATTAGCTACAGTGGTGGAAAAAGTACCCAATTGTCATACTTGTCGACATTAATACATTAATGGAAAATGACTTAAGTAAAAGTGAAAGTCACCCAGTAAAGTGCTACTTGAGTAAAAGGCAAAAAGTATTCCGTTTTAAATATACTTAAGTGTCAAAAGTAGACGTATTTGCAAAAAATATATTTAAGTATCAAAAGTATAAATAATTTCAAATTACTTCTATTAGGCAATCCAAGCAGCGCAATATTCTTGTTTTTTATTTTATTTATGGATAGTCAAGGGTACACTCCAACACTTAGACATTATTTAAAAATTAAGCATATGTGTTCAGTGAATCCGTCAGATCAGATCCAGTGTTGAAAACTGAATGTTAGTCTAAACTAAATGTGAGATAATGTCTAGAAGCTTTTTATAGTGGAGATCAAGTGTATAATTTGCCTGGCTGGGCTGATGAGACAGTGGATTGCGCATTTAACCAATCAGCATTCAGGATTAGACCCACCCGTTGTATAATGCCAGCTACATCAGTCAACTAAAGAGTAGCCAGTTTTCGTTCTGGTTCCTTTAACAACTTGGTGAAAGAGCGCAACATGTACACACTATGTTTAACTCTCCCATGCTGCTCCAGTCAGCCTTCCAGAAGCTTTGCCTTCACACAGCCTGTCAGCCCACTCTGCGGTGTCCATGTGTCCTAAATCCAGTCAGGTAAACATTCCAAACAACCCACCCGACTGCTCGGCAGCGTCCGCATGGTCCTAAAGCACGCCGTTGCTGAATTTTGTATCACATTCCAATGATAAAACTGGGGGTGTCAAAAATGTCAGGGGATTGTGTGTGTGTGTGTGTGTGTGTGTGTGTGTGTGTGTGTGTGTGTGTGTATGCGAGTTTGTGCAAGTAGAAAAACGTTTTGACTCACCCTACTTGTAGAGAAACACCAATGCCATCCTCATCTCTTTCATGTTGACGAAACAGTCTATCACTCTTTCATACAGTACACACATTAATCTTTTGTTGTCCTAGGCTACCTGGCTAAAATGCGTTAGCTAGTTAACATTAGCCTTCTACATCCTAAGTACATATTGAACTTCCATCATCTCAAGACAGGGGCACAACATTTGTATGAATTAATGGTTGGATCAAAATCGCCATTATAATCATTGGCCAGGGCCTCCCAAGTGGCGCAGCGGTCTAAGGCACTGCATAATTTAGCATTTAATCAGGGTCCAAACGGTATCAACTAACATGAGGAGATGCATGACGTGGAGTTGAAAATGATGTATGGATCAACTGTGTTACAAACGATAAAGAAAATAGCTTGCAAAGTGAATAAACCAGCTCCTTGATGGCATGATTTCCCTCTTGTAGTCACGCTCAGGTGCTGAAAGGACAGCGCATGTACACATCAACATTCCACCACAAAGCAGCTTCAAAATGTTTTTGATTTCGTGCACCAGACAGTGAGGATGTTATAGGCTTATAAAACAGGCTAAATCTTTTCACAAAGGATGGTAGGCCTTTATTGCAGAGTGCATTTTAAGTGTTCTAATAATCGGATTAGCCTAATAACCAATCATACGTTTGTTAATTGTGTATTTTTAAGTTATTGAGAAGTCAGATCTGTACTCCTATGCACATATACTTGAGTAAAAAAGTAAATAAGGGATTGTGGGAAAATAATGTATTTGAAGAAAAAAAACACCAACACTTTTTTTGTGCAGAAGCATAATCTATTTTCTGATTTATGAAAGTCCATACTTCGTTAGTGCAGCCGTAGAAGGTGGATTGTGTAGCTTATTATAGTCTTTCCAATGGGTATGCTATCTCCAGTTTCAATTTCACAGTAATATTTCACTGCCTACGTGAAAGACTAGACATGCAAATATACCAGCTGTCACATGTTGGCGTTATGCAAACATTAGCCCCCATTGTAACCAGGATCTTTCGCCGATGACAGATACAGTCGGGGGTAGGCGAACATATCCCATATCCCCTGATGTATAGCTGCTGTAGTATAGCTGCCATTTAGTTGATGGATTCCTTCAACCTGTTTCAAACATGTTATTTCTGTTAGTTATTTTCCTAGACAGTGGCATTGTAGAGTCAGTGAATATACATTTAGGGTACAGGAACGGGCCCAGGATTTAATGGCCCAGGTAGTATTGCACTTTCCCCGTAACCACAGGGTCTCGCCCTGGCAGTTCTCTCTTAATCGCTACATTGGTGGGAGTAGTGGGATAGTCCTCTCTCAGGCCGTGTTACCTTGTTTGCATTGGTTGTTGTGCATGGAACTCTTCTAGGGAGAGGGATAAAAGTGTAGCTTTCTTGTACATGTGTTCAGCCTACCATTGCCTTAGCCATGAGACCTGTGTTTTTATGGTACAGTATTACACTTACCCCTTATCCATAGGGTCACTGGTTCAAGGCCTGTGTCATCCTCAATAACTACAATAGTTCTGCACCTCAACTGTTGGATTTGGGGCTTGCGAGAAAGACTTTAAACTTTCCACGTCAGGTGCACTGAACTCGAAACTCTGGGTTTCTCTGCCCTTTAAACATTTTAAGCTACTGATAATCTTTTAATTCAACTTTTTTATTTTCCTTTCCCTAAAACAGTCGGAACACTAAGTATTTTAATGAGAAAATAATATTAATCAAGTGCATCATGTTCCAATCCTGATACCCAATGCAGCTGATAAACAAGCCTTTGGAAAATGTGAATTTGTTAACAGCTCATGCCTCACATGACTTCCTCCATTGCTTTGTCAAGGCTACAAAAGGAACAAGCTGTTACCACTAGTTCTTAGTACTTAGCCTGCTACGTGAGAATTATGTAGTGAATGCTTACGTGTGTGCCACCTTTATGAAAGCACAACAAGCTAAATGGCATTTGTGTGATAAGAAAAAGATAACACAATTCAAATAGAGGCCATGGTGCTCCCCTTTCATAATCCTGTTTGTTACTTTGTGTCTGTAACGCAGATTCAGGGAGTCAGGAAGCAAGTGCAGTTGGGGAGATTAATAACAAGGAACATGAAGATATACAAAACAAGAGAAGCGTACTGGACATGAAAACAAAACCAATACTGCCTGAAGACTGAGGCTACTGAGGGCTAAATAAAGGGAACGTAATAAAGGTGATGAGGAAGTCCAGGTGTGCGTAACGATGGGGAGCAGATGTGCTTAATGATGGTTGCCAGGTGTGCGTAATGCAGTGGCGTGCCGTGGGCCTGGGGCCTGGGCCTTCAGTGAGGTACTACACAGTCCCACCCGAATTAATCCACCACTTATTACCATCATTATGATGACATGGCTCTAGATACTATACATTTAGACAGAAACGCAGTATAACCAGGCGTTGCGTCACCTTGAAATTGACAAATTGACATTTTTGGGTAAACAGTGTTTACCCAAAAACATGACACAATCAATGAGTCTTTTCAATATTTCCCTTCACCTTTTCATTGTGCAGCTCCGTTGCTCCGTTGCCCTGCGCGCTTGTTAGTTGAGCTGCAGATCCACTCCGGTGTCCCCAAAAGTTTTCAAAAGCACAATTGCTTGTAAGTGCCCAGCCGTACTTTGGTGTCTCGTTGCTGCCTTGGTTAGACAACTCAAGTGTGCAAAGCCAGTGTGGCTCCAAACACCCAATCGATCACTTGCAAATAATAGGCATTCCCAGCAGTACAGTTTGCAGTGCTTCTCGGAGCCTGTGAGCCATTGACAGCGCWCGTAGTTGAAACTTTGAAAGTGGCTTTCCCGCCTGTGACAGGCTTTGTGGCGTCGGGCGACCTCTCCTTACAATGTCTAACTTTTCTTGAAAAGTTKGTCTTGAGAATGYCGTTATAATTATATCCTCGACCAAATCGATATCTTCTCCTCCTTCCGCCATTGTGGGTTGAAAAAAAAGCTTAGTAGTACGCGAATTAATTCGTTTATCAAATTCAGTTTCCTAGATCTGCATAGACCTGCCCATAGGACCTGCCTCTCAATATTGGTAATCCAATCAAAYGACGTGSACGCKCTACGRCTGCTAGCTGGCTCCTGTGTAACACTGGAGCCAGCRAGCAGGCGTACAATAGCCAACTCTAAAGCTGATTGGTTGACACWAAAMTTTKATTTCCATTCACTATAAGCTACAAGCGCCCGCACTGTTGATTCTGAAGGCCTGAGGGCAGATTTTAGACCCCTGGCAACACATGATGGCTGAATATGATTGGATAAAAGATCTAACATAAAGACCAGCACTCCAAATCTCAACCTGGGGCTGGAAGCAGTGCAACCAAGAGGAAAGCTATGAAATGAAGAGTATAACTCTTACTCTGGGGAATAATTTAATACATATTTGTGGGAAAATATATTTTAAAAAAAATTGTATATTCTGATGATGTTTAGGCCAGCAGAGAAGGCCTTGCAGGCCCTGACGGCCCACCACTGGCGTAATGTGGGTTGCCAGGACCGGTGGTTAGTAGACCAGCGACATCATAGGCGTGACAGTGTCCTTGAGAGCTTTTCAGATGCCATGTTATCTTACTTCTTACATAAATACAAACCATAAGGAATGCCTACACTTTCCTGAATGACTGAACATCACATCCCAAGGTGAAATGCACTAGTTCCCTTTTTGCACCTGCATTGTGCTCTCCTCTTTGTGATGAGGACATATTTAGGTTATGACAAGGAAAACATTGTACTGTTAAAAAATTACCCATAATTTCAAACGAAGGTTATGTATGTAACCACAGTTATGTGAGCCACTCGGCAGGATACGTTTCGAGTAAGAATTTCAGAGTAGTCCTTTGTACCGGGTAGCGCTGTGGCTAACCCCTTTAAATAGCAGCCGCAACACTACTCCCACCTTGTGTCCTTTTCGATGCGCCGTAGATCACGGACAAAGAGGATTGGAGTGATCCAAAAGCTCACATAACCGCGGTTACATATGTAACCTTCGTTAGGTAGCACTGTTTTGAATCATTCCAATATGGTAGCACAATACCAGATTKATCTGTGAACTAGGCATGGCCAGACAAGAGCAACATACCGTAGGACTGAGCTCAGGGCAGTCATGGTTGCTGTGTCCCTCCATCCCCTCCAGGGAAGTGGAGGCAACACCCAACACGGCAGTCCCGACCTGGTTGGCGGCAGCAACATTGACTCGATAGTACCTAGCATAAGTGCTAGACGACGCCCAACTGGCCGAGGCGCAAATTTCATCAAGGGGAACTCTTCCAAGTAGAGCCCACGATGTAGCTACTCCCACGATGTAGCTATTCTACTCTAGTAGAATGCGCCACCACAGCAGACGGCGAAGGCCGTCCGGCCAGCTGATATGCTGTAGTAAGTGTTCACAATCCAATGTGAGAGTCTCTGTATCGATAGGCTCTTCCCCAGACCTCTCTGACCATAACACACAAACAGCTGATCCGACTGTCGTATTATCTTAGTCCGTGTAACGTAAATGTCTAGTGCCCTCATCGGGCACCGCACGCGTCGGGAAAAACCAAGCCCACTCGCAGCCATTGGAGGTGCGTATGCGGACAAATGTAAGGGTTGATTCACATGTCTGTCAGACAGGACCTTCGGGAAGAAAAAGGGGTTAGGCCAGAGGATAACACTCCCCTTGTCTGCACCCATTCGGGAAACATTCAGCGCTCAATGAAAGAGCATGAATTTCTGTAACCCTCTTAGTAGAGGTAATAGCCAAGAGGAATACCACCTTCATGGATAGGTGCTTCAAAGACGCTAAACCCAGGGGCTCGAAGGATGGCCTAGAAGGGCACCACTTCAAGGACCCAGTTTGGCACCGTACAGGCTTTTGCTAACGCAGACGTCTAACTGCCTTCATAAACTTGGAGAGCAATGGGTGGCCACCCATGGGTCCTTCTGGGCCATCGTCATGGCACACCGAAATTGCTGCCAAATACACTCTCAAAGTAGTTGCCGCTCGGGCCGGGATCAAGCAGTGATTGTAAAAAGTGTAAAACCGTTTGTACATCACACAACTCGGGGGAAGGAAGTACCAGTGACTTGCTCAATACGGGCCAATTCTCGAAAGCATGTCCGCTGCCCAGTTCAAGACCCCAAGAATGTGCACGGCCCACAGTGACGCTAAGCGGGTCTGAGCCCACAGCAACAGCTCCCAAGCCATCTCGTGGAGGTGCCGTGATCTCAGTCAACCCTGGTGATTGATATACATCACTTAGTAAGAGCTCTGTGTTAGAGTGTGTAAGCGCAGAAGTATACCCGCAGCTAGCTAGCATCTCCATCTGGGTGCTCTGCTGTCCCCCCACTCAGTTTGGATTGTGCCATCTCGTGTGGGTTTTGTCCTTGTATTTAATTACTTGTGACAGTGTATCAACCTGGGCAATACTCAGTCTGGTTGGCCAGTATTGTGGRGCTGAGGGTTTGTCCTAGTTGTTTGTGTCTTGTCTGTCAACCGGAACCCTCCCGGTTAACCTTCGMGCTCGGGACCGCTCCTAACCCCGTAAGATAGGGAGTCTGTGTATGTTTTACAGTTCTCCCCGGAGAATGAGTCATGTGTTTCTAGACGCACTACGTTTCATCGCTCACAGGGTGTAACCATCCTGCCTAGACTCTTGTGTGTTCCACGGTGAATGAGCTATGCAGTAGCCAGTTTAACAAGAGCAGACCACTGCAGGACTAAGCACACTCCTTATATCCTGCCAACACACCCACGTATAGTAGAATAAACTATAACGTGGCGTGAGTTAGAGCCGACCCACATGTATAAGCAAAGATTGAGCTAACATGTGTGAGTTTGTGTGCTCCTCCCCCCACGATCAGGCAGTTCACACCATGTTCCCATCTCCTCTCCTTCAGATGAGACTAAGGCTGGTACTGTAGGTCTGTAGTATCTGACTTTTACAGTATTGCGCAGTGTATACTCCCCATACTACTATAGACACGTAGTAATGTCACACTTTTAGCTTGAATTTCACAGAGAAACTACATAACTATTATGGTGTTTCATTATGAGAGATGCGGGGTACCCCTGCTTATGGGGGATGCACACTCTGCCTGCATGACCTGTCTTGGGTTAGATCACGCACGGAGAGGGGTTAGAGAACCCAGTAGTTGTTTGGCCTGCACTGCCTTTGGAAAACGCATGCGTTTAGCATGCCTGGAGGGGATGAGGGCCACAGTACAGTCCTCCCCATCTGATGACTGTAGTCCCCCCTCTGGGGTGATGCATCGTCGTGGCAGCACCCCTTCGGCCGCTGTGGGACCACCCCTTCCAAACTAATTTTGTCTGAGGAGTTGATCCACCTCGAACGTCAGGCGGAAAGCCAGCGGGAGCAAGTTGATGCTTTACGGGGGGGATGATGATGGCGACAACGCCCTCTCTCTCCATGCTGGAGACGAGTTGTAGTTGGATGACAGTGCTTCAGTGTTCCGAGCATATCAGAGATCAACCCAGTCCACAGCGCCATCTGTAGGTGGGAGCACCACTACAGAGGACCCCGGTGGTGACGGAAGCAACACCGGGGGCTACCACTCTTGATATCAAGCTGGAAGAAGCACCGTCTATGGAAGAAGCTGGAAGAAGCACCCATCTGCCCCAAGTTAGCATTAGCTATCCGTGAATACTGGAGCAAGATGGGAGGGCGCTTCCATTGCGACAACCATACCAGGCCGTTGACTCTCCTAATGGATGCAGAGTCCTTGGGGCTAGACCACTATCCGGTGATGGATGCCATGGTGGCTGCCATGATCCTCCCTGACAATGAGATTGTTGGCAAGGTGCCTCACCTCAAACCAGGACCTGAAAGAGTAAGAGATGAACGGCTACAAAGCACTTTCGTGACCCTCTCCATCTCGTGGAGGTGCCGTGATCTCAGTCAACCCTGGTGATTGATATACACCACGGGTGTTGTCTGATCTGACCAGGACATGCTTCCCCTCCAAGCCGGCGAACCGCCCTGAGCTCCAGCACATTAATGTGCTTGCCACTCCATGGGGGGCTCATGCGTCCGCCAGCACCTCAGGAGGACTGACAGGGCCCATCCTTCTTAGCCGCGTGCCGCGGCTTGTAAGGGTGGTCCCGAGCCCGAAGGCTAACCTTGAGGGTTCCGGTTGACAGACAAGACACAGACAAATAGGACAAACCCTTACACACTAACACAGAGCTCCTACCAAGTGACTCCTCTCTGGAATGAGCTGAGAAAAGGAACAGTTGGGTGTAATGGAGCAGCAGCTATTTAATGGGGTCAGCCACAGCACTACCCAGTACATGGGACTAATCTGAAATTATTACACGAAATGTATCCTGCCGAGCAGATGGATACCATATCGGAGGGATCTAATACAGTGATACAATCATGTGAAGTGGCTTTTGCTCTTCAATGGAATCATCACATCCATTTTGAGCAGATTTGTCCGTTGACATGGCTTGATTGCAATCTTATATGTCTGAAGCAGGGTGAAATAGAAATCTCTCATTTGTCAATTTGCGTCTATATTGATTTGCTGTACAAGATTCCAATTTGAGACATCACCATTGGATGTCACCTTGATTTTCTACTTCACAYCATTCCAATTTGAGATATTAATCCTATAAATGCACATAAATAGAATAGCTTGTCACTCACAATAGAGAACTCTGAAGGAAAGTGGTGGGATCATGTAATAACCAAAAAAGTGTTAAACAAATCAAAATATATTTGAGATTTGAGATTCTTCAAAGCAGCCACCCTTTGCCTTGATGACAGCTTTGCAAAGTCTTGGCATTCTCTCAACCGGCTTGTGAGGTAAACACCTGGAATGCATTTCAWTTAACAGGTATGCATTGTTAAAAGTTAATTTGTGGAATATATTTCCTTCTTAATGCGTTTGAGGCAATCAGTTGTGTTGTGGCAAGGTAGGTGTGGTATACAGAAGATAGCCCTATTTGGTAAAAGACCAAGTCCCTATTATGTCAAGGACAGCTGAAATAAGCAAAGAGAAACATCAGTTATGGTAGAAAAATTACTAGATTATGTTTTAGTACTGTTTATGTATTGAATAGCTTTGATGGGTACTCTCTCATCTGTGTCTGTGGGACTGAGTTGGGCCTCTGGGGCTTTGCGCTAGCAATTTAATTATGACGGCTTCGTGATAAAACCTACAGCCTGCATTCCATAAAATGTGTTGGTGTTTGTGTACTATGAGGTACCAGGGAGAAGATGTCTCTGGTGTGGACAGCTGATGGGAGGAACCTTGTCTTAGGGGCCAAACTCTGGTTTCTATACAATTGGAAACCATAAGAACACGTTTTCTTTTCCGACATTCTCGTTGCCAGTGACCAGAAATCCTGCAATAATGACATACACCAGGTTTCTCTTCTACTGAACTAATAATGTTATTGGTTTCACTCGGAACCTGACATCTCTGATAACAGCCGGTTTATTATGCTGATTGATGTCTCTGTCCTGTTGTGACAACATGTCGATGATGTCGCCGTAGTTTTGTCTCTCCCAGTCATTAGTTGCGGAAACAAAAGTTTTTCGCAAATCATCATGTATGGATTGCATCAGCTAATGAATGATTACACTCAATTCCTCCAAAAATGGAGCATCTTCATCTTCCATGTCAGGTAACCCACTGTGTCTAACCACTTCTGCTCTAAACCTTTCTTCAAATTCCACAAATGGTTATTTTGGTTTTTGAACACATTTGGTTATCTCTCCCCAATTGGTGGTTGCATTGGTCAGACCTTTAAGGAAAACATGTATGGCTCTCCATCRWTCGGCCACATCTTGCTCTTCACCACCCACAGCTCTCTTAACCTTTTCTTCAAGAACACCATGTTCACAGTCAAAACAAAGGCTAATAACTGTAACCCGTCATAAGAATGTAGATTGTAGAGTTTCTTATAACGCTTCAAATGATCCCATGTTTTCATACCAACTTCTCGCGGATGTTTCAACATTTTTGAACATTTATCCAACTGTTTTGGAGATGATTTATGTGGGATTACTGTCACCAGAGGTTTGTCTTTATCACCTTTTACAGCCTGTGTTGGCCCAAGACATTGTTCGTCACCGCTGTCAGTATCTGTTGACTCAAAGCCAGGCCATGCTGACCAGATGCTGGAAACCCTTCATCCTTGCACAACTCAGTGTGAGGGTAGATTGAGGGAACAAATGGTCCACAGGTAGGGGTCAAGTATGATTTTACGACCCTTGCCTGTAATTGTTGAATTTCTTCTTTCAAGGTTTTGATCTGTTCACCAAGAGCTTTCAAACTATCCTTATCTCTCTTCAATGTCCTGTCATGATTCTCCAGAAAGAATTTCTCATCKTGTTTTCTTACTTCGGCTAATACAGTTAAAGACCACCGTGTCAAGGAATTAGACATTCTCTGTATTTTTCCCCAAGCTTTTTGTATATCAGACAGATTCCATATTCCATCTTTGTCAACAATGAAGGAATATTTCTTTATTATCTCTTGCCCACACTRCTCTACTTTGAAATGGTTCTTCATATCACTAGACAGTGAATTTAAAATCTATTTTATGCTCACATCCGGAGGAGCTGTTCCACCCCTTTTCCAGAGTGGTTTTTTCACTTAACAATGGCATTACATTAACTTTAAAACTTCTATTTAACCCCAAAATATATCCCCTTTTGAGGACTCAAACCTCTTCTAGAACACATTGTTTCTGTAGGGCCTGGCTACCCATAAAACGTATGTTCACTTCAAAAAGCTTCTTGAAGGCTTACGTTAACCACACGTGTAAAAATTCCTACTCAACTAGCACCTCACTTCTATGCAACAAGAAGGTTTCACAAAAAGAAAGGACTCTAACCTTTTAATAGAGGACTTGAACCCCTATAATAGAGAACAAATCTGTAACAGAGGACTCAAACCACTAACCGAGCAAACAAAGGAAGTTTGTAATAGAACAAAGGACTTGAACCCGTATACATCACAGATACATAACACTCATTGCATGCACTAATTTAAACCTGATTTGTTCTTTTAAAATGATATTGGTCTAGACTCACCCAGCAATTATGCCATCAATAAGGAGATTAAGAGGTGACTCCCTTGGTGGGTTGCGCTCAGCCTTCTCTCTTCTGGATCAACACACAGTTGAGTTTTTTCTTGTTGTTCAGACCAATTCATCCAGGTCACGGCACAAAATGTTAGCAGTTGATGTTATTCTTTAATAACACAGACCCCAAAGCCAATCAGGGGGAGGAAAATAGGTTTATTCAAAGAGGATAAATCATAGATGCTATGCATAGATGTTATGCTGAGAGGTAGATGGAAGATGGTTGTTCCTTCCCRGTCCTCAGTGATTCTCTCCTAGTGATTCTCTCCACAGAACAAAGGGACAGAATGTAGTTTATAACCCAGCCCTAGCTTGTGGTTGACCAATTAGAATTCCTTGCAATAAAACTGGGTTAATGGCCAAACAACAAGTATCCTATTTCAGGCTCACTGCATAGACAAATTCCTGCCATGTCTCTGACCCATTGCGCATTAAGTTTCCATTGATCGCTAGTACTCTATTGACTTCTCGTCCTCTGTCTCTGTATTGTGTATTTATCTTCGAAATATTCTTACACTATAAAATATTGTGTCTCAGTTCTGCTCGGGGAGCTCTCGGCATCACACTTCAGAGCGTGGGATCGACCAGCTTCGTTATTGCAGTAATTCATATTAAATAAAGATGATTGTTTGAAGAAATGACAGTGTCTCTCACTTGATTAGAATATTCCACGACACAGTCCATCATTACTTTAAAATAATGTCTGTGAGTATAACAGAACTGATTCGGCAGGCGAAACCCCGAGGACAAACGATTCAGGGGAAAAAATTATTGAGGTCATAGGATTTTCCAATGGTTTTCTATGGGATACCCTTATTATTAGGAACCTGGTTGTAGTTCTGATGGCTTCCACTAGATGTCAACAGTCTTTAGAAATTGTTTGATGTTTTTCTTTTGAGAAATGAAGAAGTAGTTCTATTCATTGTAAGTGTCACTCCAGGTGGACTCTACTGTTTTGGTGTGTGTGAACAGGAGCGCGCTCCATGTTGTTTTTATCCGGTAATAGAAACAGTTTATTCCGTCTTAAATTTTATCGATTATTTACGTTTTAGGGTACCTGAGGTTGGATTAGGAATGTTGTTTGAAATGTTTGGACAAAGTTTACAGGTAACTTATTAGATACTTTTAGGCATGTTGGGCGAGTTGAAACCGGTGTATTTTTAATCAAACGCGCCAAATAAATATAAATTTTTGGGACATAAAGAAGGACATTATCGAACAAACGGACCATTTGTGATGTTTCTGGGACATTTTGGAGTGCCAACAGAAGAAGATCTTCAAAGGCATTAATTATATCGCTATTTCTGATTTTTGTGTCACACCTGCCTGGTTGAAAAATGATTTTCATGTGTTTGTATGTGGGGCACTGTCCTCAGATAATCGCATGGTGTGCTTTCGCCGTAAAGCCTTTTTGAAATCTGACAAAGCGGCTGGATTAACAAGAAGTTAAGCTTTATTTTGATGAATAACACATATATCTTCAAGAATGTTAAATATTTGAATTTAGTATTTTTGAATTTCGCGCTCTGCAATTTCACCGGATGTTGGCCCATAAGAAGTTCATCTAACTGCACTGTCCAATTTACAGTAGCCATTACAGTGAAAGAATACCATGCTATTATTTGAGGAGAGTACACAATTTTGAACATAAAAAGTTAAACAAATTAGGCATATTTGGGCCGTCTTGATACAAATTTTGAACAGAATGCAATTGTTCATTGGATCAGCAAAAAAATACACTGCTGTCATCTAGTGGCCAACATGTATATTGCACCTGGGCTGGAATAATACATTTTGGCCTTTCTCTTGCATTTCAAAGATGATGGTACAAAAAAAATTCAAGAACTTTGAAAGTTTCTTCAAGTGGAGTGGCAAAAACCATCAAGCGCTATGATGAAACTCGATCTCATGAGGACTGCCACAGGAAAGAAAGACCCAGAGTTACCTCTGCTGCAGAGGCTAAGATCATTAGAGTTAACTGCACCTCATACTGCAGCCCAAATAAATGCTTCACGAGTTCAAGTAACAGACTCATCTCAACATCAACTGTTTAGAGGAGACTGCGTGAGTCAGGCCTTCATGGTTGAATTGCAGCAAAGCAACCACTACTAAAGGACACCAATAAGAGACTTGCTTGGGCCAAGAAACACCAGCAATGGACATTAGACCGGTGGAAATCTGTCCTTTAGTCTGATGAGTCCAAGTTTGAGATTTTTGGTTCCAACCGCTGTGTCTTTGTGAGACGCAGTGTAGGTGAACAGATCACTGCATGTGTGGTTCCCACCATGAAGCATGGAGAGGTGTGATGGTGCTTTGCAGGTGACTGATTTATTTAGAATTCAAGGAACACTTAACCAGCATGGCTACCACAGCATTCTGCAGCGATATGCCATCCCATCTGGTTTGGGTTTAGTGGGACTATTTGTTTTTCAACAGGACAATGACCCAGAATAGTCCTTACACAGCCTGGATGTGTATTTGACCAAGTAGAGTGATGGAGTGCTGCATCAGATGACCTGGCCACAATCACCTGACCTCAACCCAATTGAGATGGTTTGGAATGAGTTGGACTGCAGAGTGAAGGAAAAGCAGCCAACAAGTGCTCAGCATGTGGGAACTCCTTCAAGACTGTTGTCAAAGCCATTCCTCATGAAGCTGGTTGAGAGAATATAAAGTGTCAAAGCACTGGGTTGCTACTTTGAAGATTAAAATATATATTTTTGTTTTACACATGATTTGTGTGTTATGTCATAATTTTGATGTCTTCACTATTATTCTACAATGTAGAAAATAGTAAATAAAGAAAAACCCTTGAATGAGTTGGTGTCCAAACTTGACTGGTACTGTAGATCTATTAATTGACCCTCAGGACAACGGTATATCCATGCAAAAGTTAGAGATTTATTACAGCTTCAGATGGCACTCAGAAAACATAAAGCATGGTACGGCGGTAATACAAAACATACAATTTCTGAGCATCTCCAAGATGTTTTACACTTAGTTACTTAAACCGCTTAGTGATCCCTTCACACGAGAGTCTCACTGTGGTGGCGGTCTGCCTGCTCCTTCTGATGGTGGACGGCGCGTTGGAGTCTCACATGAGCCTCGCGCCACACTTCTTCTGCATGCCTGAACCACTGATCAACCACAGGAGCTTGGGTCTGGCCCGGGGTCCACAGAGCCATAACCACCTGAAAACCCAGAACACACTGGAAGGGAGTCAGCCCGGTGTTGGAGTGACATAACGAATTCTGGGCGTAACCCGCCCATGGAAGGAATCGGGCCCACTCTCCCTGCCAGTGACTCCTCAGGAACCTCCCCAGCTCCTGGTTCATCCTCTCCACCTGCCCATTGGACTGAGGCCTATACCTGGAAGTGAGGCTGACCATGACCCCAAGCTTCTCCATAAAGGCTCTCCATAGCGTGATGTGAATTGGGGGGCCAGGGTTGGAGACCATATCCTCCGGAGGCCATAATGCTGGAAGACCTGCTGGAATAGTGCCTCAGTGACCTAGAGAGCAGTGGGGAGACCAGAGAGGGATGAGACGACAGTATATAGAAAATCTATCAAAATGGTGGTAAAACTGGCAGAAGGGAGATCAGTGACAATGTCTATGGATAGATGAGACCAGGGACACTGAGAAACAGGAATGGGAAGTAGTTTTCCTGCTGGAGTGTGCCGGGGGAGTATTTGGTTTGAGCACATACGGAACTGGAGTTGACGTAGCGATTAATGTCCTGCGCGAAGGTAGACCACCAATACTTTGCGGAGATAGATTGGGTAGTGCGAGAAATACCTGGATGTCCAGTGACGACAGCGGTGTGCGCCCAGGTCAGCAGCCAATCCCTGTGGGAACTTAGATGCGCTCGGGTAGACAGGTAGTGGGTGCGGGRGCCTTCTCCAGAGCCTGTCGCATGTCCACCACAGGGGCTACGACTTAAGGGGAAGGGATTATGGGTGCATTCTGGACAGGACCCTCTCTCGAATCGTAGAGACAGGACAGGGCATTGGCTTTGGTGTTCTTTGACCCTGGGAGATTGGTCAGCGTGAAGTCAGATATTGTAAAGAAAAAGGGCCCACCTTGCTTGGCATGGATTCAGCCTCCTCACTTTCCGTATTTACTCCAGGTTCTGATGGTTGGTGAGGATGACGAATGGGTCCTTGGCCCCCTGCAGCCAGTGTCTCCACTCCTCTAATGCCAACTTCACCGCCAGGAGTTCCCGATTACCGATGTCATATTTCCTCTCCGCAGGGGACAATTTCTTAGAGTAATACACACTGATACAATTTGTGGATTACCTTGTTGTTGAGACAGAACTGCCCCCACCTCTGAAGCGTCCACCTTCACCACTAAGGATATTGTGGGATCTGGGTGTTTGAGCAATGGGGCGGAGGTGAAATGTCTCTTCAGTAGGTGGATGATCTCGTCAGCTGCTGGACTCCACAACAACCTACGGGTCCCACCATTGGAGAGAAGAGCGGCAATGAAGCCGAAGTTCCTGATGAAACGGCGGTAGAAGTTGGAAAACCCCAAAAACCATTGTAACCTCTTTATGGTAGTTGGGACTGGCCATGACCTGACCGCATCTACCTTCTTGACGTCCATCTTCACTCCTTGCGGGCTGATTTGGTAACCAAGGAAGGAGACAGCTTTCTGATGAAACTAGCACTTCTCAGCCTTGACAAACAGTTGGTTAGCCAGGAGGCGTTTCAGGACTACTCGGATGTGAGCGATGTGATCCTTCAAGGTAGCCGAGTAGACCAGGGTGTCGTCGATATACACGACCACCTGGCGTCCGAGCATGTCCGGGAACACCTCGTTGAAGAATGCCTGGAACACTGACAGAGCATTGGCTAAGCCAAATGGCATTACCAAGTACTCATAGTGACCAGACATTGTGCTAAAAGCTGTCTTCCATTCATCCCCTTCCCAGATGTGGATGAGATTGTATGCACTCCGCAGGTCCAATTTGGTAAAGAACCAGGCCCGTCAGAGCTGTTCGATGGCTGCCGGCTCCAATGGGAGAGGGTAACGGTACTTGATTTCATCGAGTCATCTGTAATCAATCCATGGGTGTAACCCGCCATCCTTCTTGGCCACGAAGAAAAAACCTGCCGACGCAGGAGAAGTGAACGTGCAGATGAAACCTTGTTGGAGGGCCTCACGGATGTACTCCTCCATGGCCTGGGTTTCAGCCACCGACAGATGGTAGATGCATCTTTGCGGGGGTGCAGAGCCTGCAAGCAAGTCGATGGCACAGTCCCAMGGGCGATGAGGGAGACAGGTGGCGCGAGTTTTGGAAAATAAGGTCCTGGTATACTTCCGGGATGTTAGGTGAAGAGCAACCACAGGACTCTCAACCAACGTGGAACCACAGGGGACGGGGAAGCAGGTCCTCCGGCATTCGGGTGCCCAGTCTGATTTTCATCCTCGACCATGAGATGGTGGGGTTGTGGCGTTGGAGCCAATGTAGGCAGAGAGTGATCTTGTGAGCTGGTGCACTGGTGATGAAGGGGATGTTCCCCTGATGGATGGACTCCACGGTGAGGGTGAGTGGTTTGGTGATGTGTGTGATGGTCCCGGAAACTAATGATTATCGACTGCTTGAACCGGGAAAGGAGAGCGGTATGAGGTGAAGTTGAGAGAGGAAGCAAGGGTCTGGTCAATAAAGATCCACACGGCACCGGAATCCACTAATGCTGTAGAAACAGTACATGAGGGACAGTCAGCTAGTGTGATAGACACCAAAAAGGGTTTGGCAGAAAGTGATGAAGAGGGTATACTCACACCTGCCCCAGGAGGTGGAAGATCACGTGATCGTCCCTCTGCTCTCACGGATCCTGAGTTGGGACGTACCAGACACTGCTGGAGCTGGTGCCCTCCTTGACTACAAGAGACAGAGCCTCAGTTGACTCTGTCTGCGTCGCTCTGCCTCATGGTGGCGTGTGAACTCAACCTCCGTGGGTTTCGGCTCTGATTCAAAGTGCTCAATGAGGGAGGGAGAGAAGCACTGAGAGTGCCGACGCTCCCTAAGAAGGTTATCCAGATGGATGGCCATCGCGATGAGTGCATCCAAGGAGATGTTGTCGTCTCGAAAGGCCAGTTCCGTCTGAACCTCCTTGCGCAGTCCTCTTCTGAAGAGTGTACGAAGCGCCGGCTTATTCCATCCGCTGGATGCTGCTACTGTCCGGAAGGTGAGCGCATACTCGGCAGCAGTCTGGTCCTTCTGCCGTAGCTGGAGTAGGAGCTCACCCCCTCTCTGCCCTCCGGTGGTAAATTAAAGATACCTCTGAACCAAGCCATGAACCCCTCATACGAATCCAGCCCCTCCTCTCCTTTCTCCCAGACAGCCGTGGCCCATTCTAACACCGCCCAGTCAGCAGAGAAATAACCGTGGCAACCTTGGACCTATCGGTGGTAGGAGCTCCCATCTGGTGCACAAAGTAGAGGGAGCACTGTAGTAGTAAGCCACCGCATTTAGATAGGGTACTGTCATATTTATCCGGGATGGACAAAGGTTCTATTCAGCAGGTTGCTGGTGTGCTGGTTCGCTGGGTCAACTGGTGGTAGACTATCCTCCGCTAGTTGAAGGCAACGCCTCTCGGGTATGTTTGAGATGTTGAACACTGCAAAGAACCTCTTCCATAGCCGTCCCCAGTTGTGCCAGCTGGTGGTGTTGACAAAGTAGGTATCCCTGATCATCGAGCATCTGGGAGACTTCTGATTTCATGTTGCTTCCATTTTAGTGAGGCAGTATTATGTAACGTAGACGCTGGGAGTCCAGAGGCAGGTGATACATTTAATATAACAAACAACATGGAATGATACACCGTAGGCGTAGTGTCTAGACATGAACAACATAAACAATACTGCCTGGGGAAGGAACCTAAGAGAGTGCCAGATAAAGGGGAGGTAATGGAGTCCAGGTGTGCCTAATGATGAAGCACAGGTGCGCTTAATGATGAATGCAAGGTGCGCGTAAATGATGAATGCAAGGTGCGCGTAATGATGGTTCCCAGGACCAGTGGTTAGAAAACTGGCGACGTTGAACGCCTTAGGGGAGGAGAGGGAGTAGACGTGACAGGTTGCATGTTCGAGCCGTATCGGGGATAACTAGCATTTTAGCTCACCCTTATTCTAAACTTAACCCATTTTACATAACCTTTTTACTTAAATTACCCTAATATTTGTCTTTAGTTCCCTTTAACCACCAATTCTCCTTTGTTGTTACTGCGTAACAAGCAACCTGGGTCTCATAGAAATACGCATAATACAATACGTTCTCCAAGCAGTATGATAAGGCACATCATCCGATTTGTATGATATTGTACGACCGCTATTCCATTCATAATATAACCTAACGTAATGTAATATTTCATACTAAATGGTGTGTTAGATTTACGTACAGAACAATATGAATTGCCTTGAGACCACGTTGTACTGGTGGCAGTAAAAGAAGGGCTCCTTGCAGAGTCTCCTTCTCACTGTTTTCCCAGGACCGGAACCCGGGAGACTGGAAGCCACACCCCATAGCACCCCACTATATATACAGTATATACAGTGGGGCAAAAAAGTATTTAGTCAGCCACCAATTGTGCAAGTTCTCCCACTTAAAAAGATGAGAGAGGCATGTAAGTTTCATCATAGGTACACTTCAACTATGACAGACAAAATTAGAAGAAAAAAAATCCAGAAAATCACATTGTAGGATTTTTAATGAATTTATTTGCAAATTATGGTGGAAAATAAGTATTTGGTCAATAACAAAAGTTTATCTCAATACTTTGTTTTATACCATTTGTTGGCAATGACAGAGGTCAAACGTTTTCTGTAAGTCTTCACAAGGTTTTCACACACTGTTGCTGGTATTTTGGCCCATTCCTCCATGCAGATCTCCTCTAGAGCAGTGATGTTTTGGGGCTGTTGCTGGGCAAACACAGACTTTCAACTCCCTCCAAAGATTTTCTATGGGTTGAGATCTGGAGACTGGCTAGGCCACTCCAGGACCTTGAAATGCTTCTTACGAAGCCACTCCTTCGTTGCCCGGGCGGTGTGTTTGGGATCATTGTCATGCTGAAAGACCCAGCCACGTTTCATCTTCAATGCCCTTGCTGATGGAAGGAGGTTTTCACTCAAAATCTCACGATACATGGCCCCATTCATTCTTTCCTTTACACGGATCAGTCGTCCTGGTCCTTTGCAGAAAAACAGCCCCAAAGCATGATGTTTCCACCCCCATGCTTCACAGTATGTATGGTGTTCTTTGGATGCAACTCAGCATTCTTTGTCCTACAAACACGACGAGTTTAGTTTTTCCAAAAAGTTATATTTTGGTTTCATCTGAACATATGACATTCTCCCAATCTTCTTCTGGATCATCCAAATGCTCTCTAGCAAACTTCAGACGGGCCTGGACATGTACTAGCTTAAGCAGGGGACACGTCTGGCACTGCAGGATTTGAGTCCCTGGCGGCGTAGTGTGTTACTGATGGTAGGCTTTGTTACTTTGGTCCAGCTCTCTGCAGTCATTCACTAGGTCTCCCTGTGTGGTTCTGGGATTTTTGATCACCATTCTTGTGATCATTTTGACCCCACGGGGTGAGATCTTGCGTGGAGCCCAGATTGAGGGAGATTATCAGTGGTCTTGTATGTCTTCCATTTCCTAATAATTGCTCCCACAGTTGATTTCTTCAAACCAAGCTGCTTACCTATTGCAGATTCAGTCTTCCAGCCTGGTGCAGGTCTACAATTTTGTTTCTGGTGTCCTTTGACAGCTCTTTGGTCTTGGCCATAGTGGAGTTTGGAGTGTGACTGTTTGAGGTTGTGGACAGGTGTCTTTAATACTGATAACAAGTTCAAACACGTGCCATTAATACAGGTAACGAGTGGAGACAGAGGAGCCTCTTAAAGAATGAAGTTACAGGTCTGTGAGAGCCAGAAATCTTGCTTGTTTGTAGGTGACCAAATACTTATTTTCCACCATAATTTGCAAATAAATTCATTAAAAATCCTACAATGTGATTTRCTGGATTTTTTTTCCCTCATTTTGTCTGTCATAGTTGAAGTGTACCTATGATGAAAATTACAGGCCTCTCTCATCTTTTTAAGTGGGAGAACTTGCACAATTGGTGGCTGACTAAATACTTTGCCGCACTGTATATTTATATATATATTATATAAATAAGTTTTAATGACTCCAACCTAAGTGTATA